>NC_091365.1:3092125-3169625 GCF_038502225.1 Cherax quadricarinatus
AACTACTGGATCACTACGACCAGGTCCTAAATGCACTAGAAGACAAAAAGAATGCAGATGTAATATATACAGACTTTGCAAAAGCCTTCGACAAGTGTGACCATGGCGTAATAGCGCACAAAGTTTAGTTTAATTTGTTTATTATGCACCCCATACCCATCCTGTGGGCGGTAGTCAAAAGATTACAGAGGTACATAATTGGTCCAGGGACTGGACTCCAAAGTTTTGATAGCTGAGCAAGTTACAAAGGTAATGAACTAGATCTGGTCATAATCATGACCAAGTTACAAAGGTAATGAGCTCCAGGTAGAGCTGGTCACACTCATGAATAATTGCAAAGGTAATGAATCATAAACACATTAATCATGAGAATTTACAAAGGTAATGAGCTCCAGGTAGAGCTGGTCACAATCATGACAAGTTTCAAAGGTAATGAATGATAAACACGTTATCACATGATTACAATCATAGACAAATTACAGAGTAATGAGCAGTAAACAAACATAGCAGGGAATTCATCCAATGCCCAAACAACAGATGTTGCTAGGTGCCTGTCTCTCCTCGGTAGACAGCCATTGCAAACAGCAGCAAGTTGCCCTGGGATCTGCTGCTTGCACGAGCACCATCGACCCTCCCCAAGAGGTCCAAGAAGCCAGTGACTAAAGGAATAACAGGAAAAGTCGGTCGATGGATCTATAATTTCCTCACTAACAGAACACAGAGAGTAGTCGTCAACAGAGTAAAGTCCGAGGCAGCTACTGTGAAAAGCTCTGTTCCACAAGGCACAGTACTAGCTCCCATCTTGTTCCTCATCCTCATATCCGACATAGACAAGGATGTCAGCCACAGCACCGTGTCTTCCTTTGCAGATGACACCCGAATCTGCATGACAGTGTCTTCCATTGCAGACACTGCAAGGCTCCAGGCGGACATCAACCAAATCTTTCAGTGGGCTGCAGAAAACAATATGAAGTTCAACGATGAGAAATTTCAATTACTCAGATATGGTAAACATGAGGAAATTAAATCTTCATCAGAGTACAAAACAAATTCTGGCCACAAAATAGAGCGAAACACCAACGTCAAAGACCTGGGAGTGATTATGTCGGAGGATCTCACCTTCAAGGACCATAACATTGTATCAATCGCATCTGCTAGAAAAATGACAGGATGGATAATGAGAACCTTCAAAACTAGGGAGGCCAAGCCCATGATGACACTCTTCAGGTCACTTGTTCTATCTAGGCTGGAATATTGCTGCACTCTAACAGCACCTTTCAAGGCAGGTGAAATTGCCGACCAAGAAAATGTACAGAGAACTTTCACGGCGCGCATAACGGAGATAAAACACCTCAATTACTGGGAGCGCTTGAGGTTTCTAAACCTGTATTCCCTGGAACGCAGGAGGGAGAGATACATGATTATATACACCTGGAAAATCCTAGAGGGACTAGTACCGAACTTGCACACGAAAATCACTCACTACGAAAGCAAAAGACTTGGCAGACGATGCACCATCCCCCCAATGAAAAGCAGGGGTGTCACTAGCACGTTAAGAGACCATACAATAAGTGTCAGGGGCTCGAGACTGTTCAACTGCCTCCCAGCACACATAAGGGGGATTACCAACAGACCCCTGGCAGTCTTCAAGCTGGCACTGGACAAGCACCTAAAGTCAGTTCCTGATCAGCCGGGCTGTGGCTCGTACGTTGGTTTGCGTGCAGCCAGCAGCAACAGCCTGGTTGATCAGGCGCTGATCCACCAGGAGGCCTGGTCACAGACCGGGCCGCGGGGGCGTTGACCCCCGAAACTCTCTCCAGGTAAACTCCAGGTAATCATGACCAAGTTACAAAGGTAATGAGCTCCAGGTTGAGCTGGTCACACTCATGAATAATTGCAAAGGTAATGAATCAATGAATCATAAATACATTAATCATGAGAATTTACAAAGGTAATGAGCTCCAGGTAGAGCTGGTCAAAATCATAACAAGTTTCAAAGGTAATGAATGATAAACACGTTATGACATGATTACAATCATAGACAAATTACAGAGTAATGAGCAGTTAACAAACATAGTAGGGAATTCATCCATTGCCCCAACAACAGATGTTGCTAGGTGCCTGTCTCTCCTCGGTAGACAGCCATTGGAAATAGCAGCAAGTTGCCCAGGGATCTGCTGCTTGCACGAGCACCATCGACCCTCCCCAAGAGGTCCAAGAAGCCAGTGACTCTGTTAGCAGCCCGATGGAGAGCTGTCCTAGGGACATGTCAGCGTCCTGGTGGACGCCAAGTTGATTGAAGATCCCAGGCCCTCGTGTGCACGGATGTTGAAGCTTGAGGAACTGAGTACACACTGCCTGTGGCACACCTGGCAGCTGCCACGCGGTCGAACTCCACGATGCTGTCCCTGTGTTCCTGAAATTTTCTGCGTAACAAGCGGCTTTCTATATAGTAGTATATCGTTAAATAACAAAAAAAGGCACAATACCGTGACTGGAACGATACACAAATAACCCGCACATAAAAGAGAAGCTTACTACAAAGTCACATTCACAAAGTCGTAAGTTTCTCTCTTTTATGTGCGGGTTATTTGTGTAGTATATCGTTGATGTCAACTAGGCAAGTAAGTTTATTCAGGTATACACAAATACAGTTACACAGATTATCATACATAGCAACATATGTGTAGAGAACCTGGGATAACCCAAAAAAGTCAGAGTGACTTATTTCCATTGGGGTCCTTTTACCTTATTATTATAATATAAAGTTTATAATATTTTCTTATTCTATAATTAAGTAACCTCTTATCATACTAAAAAGACTATCTACTACACGAGGGTCATTAAGACTACAATACGAGGGCCATTACTAGGGTGGCCCCGTGGCCTGGTGGCTAAAGCTCCCGCTTCACACACGGAGGGCCCGGGTTCGATTCCCGGCGGGTGGAAACATTCCGACACGTTTCCTTACACCTGTTGTCCTGTTCACCTAGCAGCAAATAGGTACCTGGGTGTTAGTCGACTGGTGTGGGTCGCATCCTGGGGGGACAATTATTATTATAATCAAAAAAGAAGCGCTAAGCCACAAGGGCTATACAGCTCTGGGGGGACAAGATTAAGGACCCCAATGGAAATAAGTTAGACAGTCCTTGGTGACGCACTGACTTTCTTGGGTTATCCTGGGTGGCTAACCCTCCGGGGTTAAAAATCCGAACGAAATCTTATCTCTCTTAATAAGGTAAAATTACACGTGTGTTGTATAAATAAGAAAATAAGAAAGGAGGAACACTGCAACAGGCCTGTTGGCCCATACTAGGCAGGTCCTTTACAATCCAAGGCAGGTCCTTTACAATTGTTATTATTATTATTATTATTATTATTATTATTATTATTATTATTATTATTATTATTATTGTTGTTGTTGTTGTTGTTGTTGTAATTCAGTACCTCACCCTCCAACCCCTGCACTGAGCAAATATTGAAACAGCAAATTAATAAGATGTATAAACCCAGAAGCAGGAGAGTCTGGTTTGTGGTTGCTTGCTTCCCACAGGATGGGTACGTTCATATTTAATGATTATATAACAATTTAGGAAATATACAAATAATTTAAGGCAGTATTATAAATTTGGGTTATAGTTACCGACTACTATACGGCGAAGCTAGTAAAATAAATAAAAAATAAATCCCTATTTCCACATTATGCAGAATATTTTGCAAAATTGGAAAACATTATTAAGTTTATTCAAGTATAGGTACATAAATACGATTACACAAATTACTATACATATTAACATGTGTAAATTACCTAGGGTAATCCAAAAAGTGACTTATTGCCATCGGGGTCCATTAAATGGGAGGCCTGGAACAC
Source organism: Cherax quadricarinatus (assembly GCF_038502225.1). Classification (NCBI taxonomy): domain Eukaryota; kingdom Metazoa; phylum Arthropoda; class Malacostraca; order Decapoda; family Parastacidae; genus Cherax; species Cherax quadricarinatus. The sequence goes on from NC_091365.1 coordinate 3,095,997, forward strand.
CCAGGTTATGCTGAGTATTTTGGGTCATTAGTTTACATTTTACTATACATGCAACCTATGTATATCACGGAATAAGTAAGTATTTCTTTTGGAAAGTTGAACTTTGAGAGATAATAGGTAAAATAGTACTTTAAATTTCTTTATAACCGAATTAATGAAAATAATGCAGAGGCAGATGATGCACGGGCTTTGTTGGGTTATTAACCCTCCGGGTTTGACACCATTGTCTTTATTCCAACTCTCATTGATTAATAATCTGGACAAAGTCTTTATCAACTAATACCCGAGTTTCGACTAGTGCTGGTAACCTTATCTGTAAATAATTCCCCTATTTTGATTTTGGAACTACCTACCCACTCAGGCTCGCAGGTCTACCTTATATAGTGTCATAATAATATAATAATAATACTTAAACAACCATATTGACTATAGTTTCATGTAGATTAGACAACCATGGAAAAATACCCCGGCATAATAGTGGCTTTCTTTGTACACTTAACAAATCAAAATTGTAATTACACATTCTAACCTTTTCAAAGAAATAAAATCTTTATTCTTTATTCTGAAGTCACTGATTATTTTTGCTATCCCAGGTAATTTACACATGTTTTTCTATATAGTTTGTGTACCTGTAACTCAATAAACTTACAATTAAACTTGATAAAAGCAATATAGAAAGTACTAATAGCATATTCACTTCTCTTGTATCCATTTTAACTGATAATTTTATTTTTACAACTGTCTAATTCTAAGAGATTGTATGTACAGGATTGGAAACGAAAAATCTTTGAATGGATTGGGCATAATAGAAAGAAGATTCAACCATGAGGAGATAAAATACAATTGCAGGTATCCAATACATCATAGGAAAGCCTCAAATACTACTTTTAGCATGTTTTTTTGCTACCATTAATTTTTGGTGGCTAGTTTCTTTTTAATAACTATGACCATAAATCATTGTTTTCTTTTTTTTATAGCATAATACAGTTGTACCATCATGGCTGCTAGTGAAAGGAAACAAGAAGAATGTCATCTACTGCATTTAGTGAACATGATTCAGCTGACAACCAGAAAAACTAAACTACAATTTGACGAGTTGGTTGCCATGGTAAGTTCTAAATTTTTTTGTATGGAATGCTAAAGTCTTAGGTTAGAATCCTTGGGCATCTGAAAAGTTCTGAGTTTTTTTGTGTTGCTTATAATATGCATTTTGAAAGGTGAGATATCTGCTAAAATTAAGTACAGAAGAGCAACTGATCATAACTGTCAGCCTCGGGTGTTGCTTTAATTAACAACTGTCCACATATATAACATTCGTCATTCAAGTCAGTACCTGACCATCCAGGCTGTGGCTTGTATGTCGGTTTATGTGTGGCCAGCAGTAACAGCCTAGTTGATCAGGCCCTCATTCACCACAAAGCCTAGTCATGGACTGGCCCGCAGGGGTGTTGACCCCTGAAACTCCCTCCAGGTATACTCCAGGTAATGTGTACCCCTAAAACATTCATCACAAATGTGTACCCTTGGTTATATTTCATTACAATTCATTGATAGAACTACTGTATAGTAATGTAATTTTATATCCACAATTATAAATAAATTTTTTTATTTTAATGCTTTAATGTTTCAATATTTAATACAATAATTTTTTCAGGAACAGTTGTGTTGGTAATGGAAATCTTATGGTTTCTACTTATTAGAAAAGTAATTAAAAAGGTACTCTGAAGAATGCCTTAATTTTTTATGGCAAAACGAGTTAGACTCAAATGTTTCCGATGAGTATGGAAAGAGAGAGTTTTCAGAGTGGGTTTTTATTGTGATGATATTTTCTCAATCTTGAGCTTCATGACTTAATGAAGCTCAACACAGCAAAATATCATCAGGATAGAGACTTGTGCTGCAAACTCTCTTTCCAGAGTGACGTGAGTTATTGGGAACCAACCTAGAAATCAAATGAGAGCAAAAAAAGAGCATATATTGTGCAAGTACAGTATATATAACTAACACTACAGTGCAGAAAATTACTGGATTGTCTTGAGGTTATAATTGTCACACATTTGTGCTGGCATGTAAGAAGAAGTGCTGAGAGATAAGTGTACTTAAGCATACTTGTCTCTCTTTAAAATTATGTGTTGAAAGGATGCATATTATTTAAACTCTTCCTCATGCCATCAGTAAAGACTAGTCAATGGTCCAAGTCTGACTGAATTGTTGCCAAAAGCATCTTTCTCCTATGTGTGGGTTATTTGTGTATTGTTCCAATCACAGTATTGTGTCCTTTTGTTCTTTAACCTGTAAACGGTCCAAACGTATATATACGTTTTTTCAACATTTGAAAGTATGTAAAAAAGTAATCTTCTTTTTGTTTTTCTACATTTGAAAATGTGTAAAGAAACTTTGATCTACTTTTTTTTTGTTATATTTGAAAATATGTAAAAAAAAAACTTAGATCTACTTTTGTAGCACTACACACGTGAACGTAGATCTGCTTGGACCGTTTACGGGTTGAAGACATACATAACTACATATTTCAGCTCAGCTGCCATCTCTTGGATTTTGCACATGATTTTCAAGACTGCAGGTTCTTGAGCTCTATTGAGGCTTAATGAAGGTGGAAATGAAAGGAAGAGTTGGAGAGTTATAAAAAATGTGATGTATCCTTTTCTTTTATGTGCAGAATTATAATTAGGAATACTGCTGAGCTTTTAAAAAAAAATTTTTTGATTATACAGTGGACCCCCGGTTAACGATATTTTTTCATTCCAGAAGTATGTTCAGGTGCCAGTACTGACCGAATTTGTTCCCATAAGGAATATTGTGAAGTAGATTAGTCCATTTCAGACCCCCAAACATACACGTACAAACGCTCTTACTTAAATACACTTACATAATTGGTCGCATTGGGAGGTGATCGTTAAGCGGGGGTCCACTGTATATACAATACGACTCCCATATCCACGAGGGATATGTTCCAAAGACCTGCCATGGATACTGAAACCGTGTGTAGTAGCAAACCCTATGTATAAGTCCTATACATACCTGTTATAAAGTATAATTGATAAATTATGCACAATAAGTGGAGAATTATCACTTTTTCACTGATAAGAAGCACTTCACGGCTTCTCTTAGGCTTTGAAGAACTGCTAGTTTCTCTACTTTTGCACTTTGGGCCATTATTATGCAAAATTAAGAGGTATTTTTGGGCCATAGTAAACCGTGGATAACTGGAACTGTGGATACTGAATCAGCGTATATGGGATTTCTACTGTAATCATTTAAAAGTTGTGTATGTACTATAAGGATTTAAAATACGTATAGTAATGTAAAAAATGAGTCATGCTTCTAAAGTTCCTCCCTCTCATTGTTGATAAATGCTGAATGTTGTTGGATTTCATACTTATTCAATACGTACTATTGCATGGCTCAAATTTACTGAAGTTATAAAAAACTGAGATCCATAAGAGGAGGTGTCTACCTGTAGGATACACTAGGGATGCCTCTGGGCATCAATGCCCCCATGGCCTGGTCCCAGACCAGGCTGCCTGGAGGATCAAGGCATGATCAACCAGGCTGTTTGGTGGCTGCATGCAGTCCAACATATAAACCACAGCCCAGTTGGTCAGGCACTGATTTGAGGATCTTTTCCAAGGCAGTAGAAGTTCCTACATCTCAAAAGTAATAGCAGATCCAGCAATACTCCTATCGCTTAATTTATGGAATCATTTTATGTGTACCTCATTAAACTACCTTTTTAATTTAAACCTAATGATTTCATCTTTTTGTCACCTTCTGTTTCACCGTGCTGCTTTGCTATATACAGTATGTACTCGCTTTTCTGTCCGGATATACATGCACATTAAGATAGATAAGCTCAGATCATTTTATTTCCCAGTTACGGGCATGTTACTGATACAGGTATTCTGTGGATAGGCCCCGACTTTGAAATGATCTGAGGTAGAAGTAGGGCTTTTAACTTGTATTGTGTAAATGAGTTTTTATGGGAGAGGGACAGGACTATAGAAACAGCTTTGACTATCTTGATCTTAATCTATGTTCATGTCTTATGGGATAAATAATAATCTGCTGTGTATATATTCTGCTGGAAAATACGTTCTGAACTCTTTTATATTTATTATTTGCAGATATCTGATGCTGCCTGTAATGCAAAATTTTTACCTCATCATAAATTTCAACAAAAGGTTCCACAAGTGAAGAGCCAGTTTCAAAAATTGCTTGACATCCATAAGTCTATACAACTGATGCTTAGAGAATACATTAAAAGCTGTACATTTGGTTTGTATTTATATGCTTCTACCATGCTTCAGACTCGTAGGAATGTTGCAATAGGAAGTGCTGGGAGTAATAAGTAAGAAATTGTGATAAGTCTGTGTACATTGGCAGAGATGAATACCTTGTTGAGAAAACATTTAGAATTTGAAATGATTTCTGAAATTCAGAGTTTTAGAATTAGACCAAGAACTTCAAAATTTATTTTAGAAAATCTTTACTACATCTGTATATCAGTAGCATGATGCTTTCTCAGCTGCCCTCACATAGATACACAGTAATCCATTAAAATTTGTTTAGATGTAATAAATTATCATTAGATGTAATAAATTTTCTTTAAATGTAATAAATTCTCTTTAGATGTGGTAAATTCTCTTTAGATGTGATAAATTCTTTTTAGATGTAGTAAATTTTCTTTAGATGGTAAACTCTGTAGGTGTTATAAACGTTTTTTTTAGAGCATTAAGCTCTCTTTAGAAAATTGGTACACTGTCATTAGATGTAAAATCTTAAATGTTAGTAAAATCACTTTAAAATGTTGGCAAAACAGTAGTAAATTATTAGTAAATGACAAGATGTTAAGCCACATATAATGCTCATTACAGCATAATGTTTGTATTTTTTTTTTTTGAGCATTACTATAATGGTTTTATGTTGTTAAAATTTTCTAGGTAGTAGGTTGGTAGACAGCAACTGCCCAAGGAGATACTACTGTCCTGCCAAGTGAGTGTAAAATGAAAGCCTGTAATTGTTTTACATGATGGTAGGATTGCTGGTGTCCTTTTTTTCTGTCTCATAAACATGCAAGATTTCAGGTACGTCTTGCTACTTCTACTTACACTTAGGTCACACTACACATACATGTACAAGCACATATATACACACCCCTCTGGGTTTTCTTCTATTTTCTTTCTAGTTCTTGTTCTTGTTTATTTCCTCTTATCTCCATGGGGAAGTGGAACAGAATTCTTCATCCGTAAGCCATGCGTGTTGTAAGAGGCGACTAAAATGCCGGGAGCAAGGGGCTAGTAACCCCTTCTCCTGTATAAATTACTAAATTTAAATAGAGAAACTTTCGTTTTTCTTTTTGGGCCACCCTGCCTTGGTGGGATACGGCCGGTTTGTTGAAAAAAAAAAATGTTGTTAATTTTAAATTTAGTAAGAGAGATGTATGTATTAAATGAAACACCCGGTACCTAAGGTCTTTGAAATCCATTAAACTTAAAAAAACGAAAGTGGCCATTTTGAAAGCTGCATCACCTGGCAAGGAAGTGGCAGGATCTATGTACAGTAGGTTGACAGACAGTGATGACCCAGGGAGGTACTACGGTCTTGTCATATGATGACCCAGAGATATTACTGTCCTGTCATGTGATAACCCATGGAGGTACTACTATCCTGTCATATGATGACCCATGGAGGTACTACTATCGTGTCATATGACGACCCAGGGAGGTATGTACTACTGTCCTGTTATATGATGACCCAAGGAGGTACTACTATCCTGTCATATGACGACCCAGGGAGGTAGTATTGTCCTGTCATTTGACGACCCAGGGAGGTACTATTGGCCTGTCATATGACGGCCCAGGGAGGTACTATTGTCCTGTCATATGACGACCCAGGGAGGTACTATTGTCCTGTCATTTGACAACCCAGGGAGGTACTGTTGTCCTGTCATTTGACGATCCGGGGAGGTACTATTGTCTTGTCATATGACAACCTAGTGAGGTGCTATTGTACTGTCATATGAGTGTAAGAAGAAAATTTGTTGAATGTGTTTGCACTCTGACAGAATTGCTGCTCTTGTTTTTAGCCTTAAAACATGTAAGATGACAAGTCAGTCTTCCAGTATGTAAGTTTTAGGATTAATTTGCCTGAAATGGGTGGGCTGCAGAAAACTATGAAGTTCAACGATGAGAAATTTCAATTACTCAGATATGGTAAACATGAGGAAATTAAATCTTCATCAGAGTACAAAACAAATTCTGGCCACAAAATAGAGCGAAACACCAACGTCAAAGACCTGGGAGTGATCATGTCGGAGGATCTCACCTTCAAGGACCATAACATTGTATCAATCGCATCTGCTAGAAAAATGACAGGATGGATAATGAGAACCTTCAAAACTAGGGAGGCCAAGCCCATGATGACACTCTTCAGGTCACTTGTTCTATCTAGGCTGGAATATTGCTGCACACTAACAGCACCTTTCAAGGCAGGTGAAATTGCCGACCTAGAAAATGTACAGAGAACTTTCACGGCGCGCATAACGGAGATAAAACACCTCGATTATTGGGAGCGCTTGAGGTTCCTAAACCTGTATTCCCTGGAATGCAGGAGGGAGAGATACATGATTATATACACCTGGAAAATCCTAGAGGGACTAGTACCGAACTTGCACACGAAAATCACTCACTACGAAAGCAAAATACTTGGCAGACGATGCACCATCCCCCCCCCAATGAAAAGCAGGGGTGTCACTAGCACGTTAAGAGACCATACAATAAGTGTCAGGGGCCCGAGACTGTTCAACTGCCTCCCAGCACACATAAGGGGGATTACCAACAGACCCCTGGCAGTCTTCAAGCTGGCACTGGACAAGAACCTAAAGTCAGTTCCTGATCAGCCGGGCTGTGGCTCGTACGTTGGTTTGCGTGCAGACAGCAGCAACAGCCTGGTTGATCAGGCTCTGATCCACCAGGAGGCCTGGTCACAGACCGGGCCGCGGGGGTGTTGACCCCTGGAACTCTCTCCAGGTAAACTCCAGGTAAATGCTCTGCATCAGTGATTTTCTTTTGAAAATACACTTACCATCCGAATTACGACCTGCTCGACATACGACCATTCGACTTATGACCTTGTTTTCTATGCCAAATTTCTGGGAAATAAACAAGTGTTTGTGTTGTACACAGTGTTTATTCTAAACCTTACAGTATAAAATACAGTACTAACAGCATAAAAAGTAAAGTAAAAAATGAAATACCAAAATAAAACAATAAAATAAAGTCATTACAAAAATGTGATGTTGATATTCAGTAGTAAGGTTTGAGTTACGTCCATTTCGACTTACAACCGGTTTGTTGGAACCGAACTCGGTTGTTTGTAAGTCGGATGGTACCTGTATAGTAATAATTGTATCATATTGTATCTTTCATAATTATGTGAAAACTAACCACATGAACTGCAACTCATCTGTTGTAATGTTTCTGTATATTTTTAAAGAAATAGAGATTTTAATTTTTTCAATATACAGGTATCACTTGCTTTCTTCAGTAGATGGAGTATGTGGAGTAAAGAGTTGATGGCTGTCAGGTCATCAACTCTTTACACCACATAATGAGAATCTTTGGTATGTTTCATACATTTGCCATTGCAAAGATTGCATATCACAAATCCATGGCTAGCCAGTTGTAAAACTAGCAGGCTAGTGCATTATCCACTGTACCATATGAACCTGGTGTATGGTGATAGTACACTTTGCCTGTTTACAGTTGTGTCTGTTATGATTTTGTGAGTCATATATCATGTCCATGTCCACCGCTCAGATACAGGTTTTTCCTTTTCCGTTTACCGAAAACCTAAGCACAGCGGCATGTACATTCACTACTTTTCCTATCATGCTTCCCCTGTCAAGAAAAGTGTTCTTATCTCCCTCTTTCTCCGTGCCCTCTGCATCTGTGATCCTCAGTTCCTTCCAGCAGAAATTTCCACTCTTCATAATTCGTTTTCCCGTCTTGGCTACCCTTCCCATTTCATAGACTCTGCCTTCTCACGTGCTAAACGTAATTTCTTCTCTCCCAAACTCTCTACTCCTGGGAACTCTTCTGTCCTCTGCCTTCCCTACATTTCTGGTCTTTCTAATCTCAACAATTCTCTCCGTCCCTTAGGCATCAAGCTTACTTTCCACCAGACTAACACTCTTCGCACTAATCTCGTTCATACCTCTCCTCCCTCTACAGATGTTCCTGGTGTCTACTCTATTTCTTGCTCCTTCTGTCCTCTTCAATACTTTGGAGAAACTGGCTGATCTCTTTCTGACAGAATTAGGGAGCACAAAAAAAGTGTTAGGCTTGCCGACACTAACAATGCTCTGTTCTGTCATGTCAGAGATCACAGCCATCCTATTGACTGGTCTTCCACTAAAACTGTTTTCCCTACTTCCAACTCTAACAGTTGCCGTCTAGTTGAATCCTCTCTAATACACAACTTGTATGTATGAATCTTAGTCCTGGCTTTGTCTCTGTAGATGCATTCCTCTCCCACTACATTGTAAAATGCTCCAAACTTCAGAACACCCGTGATTTAACCTGATTCCTCATTTTTTCTTCTTCTCCCTCTTCCCCTTTCCTCTTTCCTTTTTTTGTCTTTCTCTCTTCTGTCGTGTGTTTCTGTTCCTTCATTATTTATTTCATCACTTTGCCTTCCCCCCACCTCTGTGCACTTGCTCTCCCTCTGTGGGCACCTAGCTCCCTTGCAGTGCTCCCCTTTCTTTGTATTTGACTGGCTCCTCCTCCTTAATTCCCCACTACTACCACTACCACTACTACTACTACTACCACCACTACTACTACTACCACCACCACCACTACCTCTTCCTGCCTATATATAGCCATCCTGCTCCACTTCTGGTTAGTGTGACTTTGTAAATGGTCCAAGTCGGACCGAAACGTCGTCGTAAGCTCCTCTCTTCTATGTGCGGGTTATTTGTGTATTGTTCCAGTCACGGTATTGTGCCTTTTTTTGTTGTTTAGGTAAATACAAACACAATCATACCCTGCCTTACGTCATTTCGGCTTATGTCAAATTTGCCTTTATGCCATTTTTCTAGAGTAAATAAAAGTTCAGCAAATGTCATTACGTCTCATGTTACATCACTCAGCAACTTTACCTACGTCATAATAAAAGGACATGAAATAATTAAATTTTCTTTAAAAATATATTTAAAAATACAATGCGTAAAAATTAACAATAAAAGATACAAGAAGCTAAAAAAATTAAAGCACGTACAATAAAAGCACATGAAAAAATAATAAAATGTAAACATATACAATAAAATATTTCCATTGAGAAATTGTATACAAAATGTCTGTCATGTAGTTCCGCCATCTTGCTGTGTGGCGGTGTTGCTGCAGGGGTGATGCCATATGCATTTTTGCCCATGCTGCAATCGTGTGCCTGCTTTGCTTTTCGCTGTTATTTTTGTGATATTCCTTTACTGTGTCTTTGTTAGCCATGGGTCCTAAGAAGGATAGTGCTAATGATTCGAAGTGTAACGTGGTTACGATGGATGATGAGTTCAATATGATTAAATGTCATTCTTTAATGCTTTAATGACAGTTATATTCTCTCGTGTGTTGTTTATGCTAATTGTGTTTTTTTGTCATACTTAAGACATTTTTAAGGGTATATCACAAGGTAAATAGCATATTTTTTTAATTGTGTTCATTATTCTTTTAAAAATATGGCTTAAATATGTTTTAAGTGCTTAGGTTTAGCAATAGTCATATTTTTTTGCGAGTTATTTATGCTAGTTTTATGGTGTTTGTCATCATTTTAAGGCATTTTTAAGGCATTATGTCCAGTTTACATTAAAAACCGTGTTACATCATGGCTCTTGGAACCAATTAATGACCTCGGGCAGGGTATGACTGTACTGCAAAAATGGGACATTGCATAATAGTGAATTTTCCTAAATGGGGTAAATGTGTACACTTTGTTGGTTTTCCTCTATTACATATTAATATCTTGGGATTTTGATATATTATTTTTTAAGTATGTAGTTCTCAAGTAATTGTTTTAATTTTTATGGAAACACAAATACAAATATTTATATGAAATTTATTTTATAACATATACAATAATCTGGTTGCCATTTCCATTGCCATTACCATTTCAGAGATTAATTCAGTATATTTTTTCTTGTTCAATATAATGTATTTATTCTCAGTCTCATTTCAGATCTGTGTGATTTGGAAAGCATTTGCAAGTCTGATGAGGGTTCACTGGCTAAATGGCAGAAATTTGAAAACAGAGTTGAGACTCCTGGAGAGCTGAACAGAACCTCACAAGATTTAGAACTGAAAATAAGAGAGAGAGATGCAGAAACACATTGCTGTCAGTTGGTGCCTTTTAACAATGAGAACAGTGTTATTCACTCTCTGCCTAAGGAATCATCAGTTCAAACTACTGCTAATCAGGTTGATGACTCACATCTTACAAGTAGCACATTTATAGGTAATAATAATAATATGTATATTTTTCCTAGGTAGTAGGTTGGTAGACAGCAACCGCCCAGGGAGGTACTACCGTCCTGCCAAGTGAGTGTAAAACGAAAGCCTGTAATTGTTTTACATGATGGTAGGATTGCTGGTGTCCTTTTTTCTGTCTCATGAACATGCAAGATTTCAGGTACGTCTTGCTACTTCTACTTACACTTAGGTCACACTACACATACATGTACAAGCACATATATACACACCCCTCTGGGTTTTCTTCTATTTTCTTTCTAGTTCTTATTCTTGTTTATTTCCTCTTATCTCAATGGGGAAGTGGAACAGAATTCTTCCTCCGTAAGCCATGCGTGTTGTAAGAGGCGACTAAAATGCCGGGAGCAAGGGGCTAGTAACCCCTTCTCCTGTATATATTACTAAATGTAAAAGGAGAAACTTTCATTTTTCCTTTTGGGCCACCCCGCCTCGGTGGGATACGGCCGGTGTGTTGAAAGAAAGAAGAATAATAATATGCATATTTTTCCTAGGTAGTAGGTTGGTAGACAGCAACCGCCCAGGGAGGTACTACCGACCTGCCAAGTGAGTGTAAAACGAAAGCCTGTAATTGTTTTACATGATGGTAGGATTGCTGGTGTCCTTTTTTCTGTCTCATGAACATGCAAGATTTCAGGTACATCTTGCTACTTCTACTTACACTTAGGTCACACTACACATACATGTACAAGCACATATATACACACCCCTCTGGGTTTTCTTCTATTTTCTTTCTAGTTCTTATTCTTGTTTATTTCCTCTTATCTCCATGGGGAAGTGGAACAGAATTCTTCCTCCGTAAGCCATGCGTTTTGTAAGAGGCGACTAAAATGCCGGGAGCAAGGGGCTAGTAACCTCTTCTCCTGTATATATTACTAAATGTAAAAGGAGAAACTTTTGTTTTTCTTTTTGGACCACCCCGCCTCGGTAGGATACGGCCGGTGTGTTGAAAGAAAGAAAGATGTATATTTTTTCAACAAACCAGCCACACCCCACCAATGCAGGAGAACTGAACAGGAAGAAACTAAGTTTTTTCACATTTAGTAATTTATACAGGGGAAGGGGTTACTAGCCCCTTGCTTCCAGCATTTCAGTCGCCTCTTACAAGAAGCATGGCTTGCAGAGGGAGGATTCTTCTCCAATAATAATAATGATAATTTGTAAGAATTTTTTATATACCAAATGCAGTACATACATGGTATGACATTTATTTTAAATGTAATTATAGCAACTGCTTTTTTTAAAGGCTATATTACTTAGTATGTTAAGTAAATCTAGGCTAGGGATTAATTAAAGATCAAATTCAGTATTGATAATGATATTTAATTAATAATTTCATAAAAAAATTATATACAGCACTGTGTGAGGATGTTTCTGTTCAAGTATCATCTCATATGTGATGGCTGGGCATTTTTAAAAAGACAGATGAAGAATATGTGCTGGTGAGTGCATTTTATTTGGGTCATCTTTTCTTGGGAAAACTGCTGATGTGCTCATGAAAAAAATGCAGTACTGTATGTAGACACTACAGTCCTTAGTTAGCAGAGATGTTATAATACTTTAGTGAAAAATCACTGTTAACATGAAAATGCAATAGTACTCATATAGTGCATAGAAAAGACTGAATGCATGTTAACAAAATCCTAGTTAACCCCCTCAAGGAAAGTTTCTTGATGCTGGTGAGGGGCTCTTGATCTAGGGAACTGGATCTGTGCTCCAGTTCCCTGAATTAAGCCTGAATACCCTCCACATCCCCCCTCACAGGTGCTGTATAATCCTACGGGTTTAGCACTTCCCCCTTGATATAATTATAATAATCCTAGTTAACCACTTAAATATTTTCATGCAATTTTTAAATATAGTAATGTTCATTTTTTCTTCTAGTAACCATGATTGATAAGGCATTGTAGTTGATGCCATTCTTCAGTGGTGAGACCTCACACTTGTAAATGCATATAAAATGTTAAAAATACTTATGCATGTCCACTCCACAATTTATGTCATGTTGAACTGCAAACATCTTACTTTTCTAATAATTTTTATTGAATCAGTCACCATCAATTGATACAAAATTTTATGATTTGTATGTTTGTTCTAGTTGTATGAACATTTTACCACAATGTCAAAGCTTATTCTGGAAAAGTTTCAACGATTCTTGCACCTATGTCTTAATGAGTTGCAGACCCTTCAAGGGTCTTGAGGCTGGTGAGGGGCTCTTGATCCAGTGAATTGCATCTGTTCTCTTCTTTTTTGGATTGAAACTGATTGTCTCCCATCCCTCAGATACTGTAGGACCTCTACATGTAGCCTTAGTACTTTCCCATTATAATACTGTAGAAATCATGTCAAGCTAAATTTTTTTTTTTTAACATGCTGGCTGTCTCCTATTGAGGCAGGGTGATGCAATAAAGAAATATTTTCACCATCATTCACATTATTCATCATCTAGCTGTGGAGCTAGATTTTTTTTTTCAACACGTCGGTCGTCTCCCACCGAGGCAGGGTGACCCAAAAAGAAAGAAAATCCCCAAAAAGAAAATACTTTCATCATCATTCAACACTTTCACCTCACTCATACATAATCACTGTCTTTTCAGAGGTGCTCCAAACCTCCAAACTGCCAATATCAAAAACCTCTCCTTTAAAGTGCAGGCATTGTACTTCCCATTTCTAGGACTGAAGTCCGGCTAACCAGTTTCCCTGAATTGCTTCACAAAGTATTACCCTGCTCACACTCCAACAGCTAGATATAAACTTTAAAAAAGCATGGATCAATAATGTCTTGCATGTCAAAATGTGGCATGACACCTGAACAGATTAATAACTTGTATATGAAATAAAAGCACTACCATATTCTTCTCTTGCTTTTGAAAATTATTGTTGAAGATGGTTAAAGTGGTAACATGATCATCTGTGAGAATTTGATGTTCCATCTTAGGATGTTTATAATTATCCCTTTAATCAGCTCTTCTTTTTGGTGTTTAGTGTATTTGTGGAAATATTCTGAACTTATGTGGAGAATGAGGAACCCTTCTGATGAAATCCAATGTAGATTAGGGATATATGTATCAAAGTATAAAGTTATGCTGCAGTGTGTGTGTAGTCAGTAAAAGAAACATTGGTGGGAGACTGGGTCATATTCTAATTTTAAAGTTTCACATTTTTTAAATGTTTGTCAGACTCTATATTTTTTTTATTTTTCTCACACTTAATTAAAAATCTTGCTTTTACAGAAAGTCAAAATAAGAGCAATGAGATTGTGCCATTAGGTGCACTTCCCTGTGTGATCCTTCCATCACCCCAGGTTCCTTTGAATGGTGCACCAGAAGCTGCCATGATCTCACATGTCAATTCTCCTAATCATTTCTACCTGCATCTTGTCAACAGTGAAACTGCATCATTGGACTGGTAATTTCTTTCTGATGTCTTAACAGTTTTTTTTCATGTGCACTTCAAACTTGAAACATCGTAAAATTGTTATTAATTGAAGCTGTTATCAATTATAAGGGAGTGTAGCTTGTTTTTGGTATTAACACTTTCACTCTCCATACATTATTGATGCCAGTGTTCCTTATGTAGATCTGCATCTTGAGCTTAGCTCACACTGATAAAAAGGGCAGTAAATTTTGGCCTAGATATGAAAGAATGGGTCTGTGTAATGAGTGTGCAGAGTATAAAAATAATGCTGCCCAACATGGCGCATGATGGGAAAAGCAAAACTGACCTTGTGTTTGGTTTATGATAGTGAATTTGAGATGTTTTCTAGGATAGTTTTTATGGTTTCTTGGCATTATTTCTAGGATAGTTTTTATGGTTTCTTGGTATTATTTGATAGAATAAAAGACATACTACTGAAATAGACATGATTTTGAAATTGAGCTCAAAGTAGTGCAAATATTCAATTTTTGCTGATATTCCAAAGGACAGGAAAGGCCCATCTACAACTCCCAGTCTATTTTAAGGGTTTTTAATACTTTTTTTTTTTCAACAAGTCGGCCGTCTCCCACTGAGGCAGGGTAACCCCAAAAAGAAAGAAAATCCCCAAAAAGAAAATACTTTCATCATCATTCAACACTTTCACCTCACTCACACATAATCAGTTTTTGCAGAGGTGCCTAGAATACAACAGCTTAGAAGCATATAAGTATAAAGAGACACAACATATCCCTCCAAACTGCCAATATCCCAAACCCCTCCTTTAAAGTGCAGGCATTGTACTTTCCATTTCCAGTAGTCTGGCTATATAAAAATAACCAGTTTCCCTGAATCCCTTCACTAAATATTACCCTGCTCACACTTCAACAGCTCATCAGGTCCCAAATACCATTCATCTCCATTCACTCCTATCTAACATGCTCACGCAAGCTTGCTGGAAGTCCAAACCCCTCACCCACAAAACCTTCTTTACCCCCTCCCTCCAACCTTTATGAGGACGATCCCTACCCCGCCTTCCTTCCCCTAAGGATTTATACGCTCTCCATGTCATTCTACTTTGACCCATTCTCTCTAAATAACCAGACCACCTCAGCAACCCCTCTTCAGTCCTCTGACTAATACTTTTAGTAACTCCACACCTTCTCCTAATTTCCACACTCCGAATTTTCTGCATAATATTCACACCACACATTGCCCTTAGACAGGACATCTCCACTGCCTTCAACCGCCTCCTCGCTGCAGCATTTACAACCCACGCTTCACACCCATATAAGAGTGTTGGTACTACTATAGTTTCATACATTCCCTTCTTTGCCTCCATAGATAACGTTTTTTGTCTCCACATATACCTCAACGCACCACTCACCTTTTTTTCTTCATCAATTCTGTGATTAACCTCATCCTTCATAAATCCATCCGCTGACACGTCAACTCCCAAATATCTGAAAACATTCACTTCTTCCATACTCCTCCTCCCCAAATGATATCCAATTTTTCTTTATCTAAATCATTTGATACCCTCATCACCTTACTCTTTTCTATGTTCACTTTCAACTTTCTACCTTTACACACACTCCCAAACTCGTCTACTAACCTTTGAAATTTTTCTTTAGAATCTCCCATAAGCACAGTATCATCAGCAACAAGTAACTGTGTCAATTCCCATTTTGTATTTGATTCCCCATAATTTTTAATAACTTTTAATACTTCTGATTAAATTACAGGAATGCTGCAAACCATGAACAATCTGTTCTGGTTATATTTTATTATCTGAGGAATAGAGTAAATCTTTTATTTTTGTGTGAATAAGAATTCAAAATGGAAACCATGTGTTATATAGGAAAGGCCTGGGGACATGACTAATGAACAGAGGAGATATTGGTTTTGTGCCAGGAATGTTGACATTGTTTATTATGGAAGATTTTTAAACTGGTATTTTTTTTATTTTGTGTGAAATTGACCAAATTATTGGATTCTGATCACTTTATAGGATAGTTGAAATAGTTCAATGGGCATGTTTCTTGGCTCAGTCGATAGAATAGAAAGCATACTAGTGAAGTAGCTAAGAATTTGGTCAACTGGGACAATGGAATTGTCCTAAAATAACTTGAAATGGGTCAAATTGCAGTGCACAAATTGTACCAAGACTGCTGACTTTGCATCTGTGTAGTTTCTTAACTTTTCCATCATATTTCATACTTTAGGTCTCATTACTGCCTGAAAAAGATTCTCTACCAATTCAGATGATTTTTTTTTTGTTAGGATTTTTTGGACGATGAGAGCGAGTTTCATTTTGGGGGTCTGGACAGTGAAAGGGTTAAGTGCTAAATGGTCTGAAAATGTCCTAATGGTGAAGTGTAACACACATGCCCCCCCCCACACACACACAGTTACTTTCAAATTAGCAGAATTTAATATCTCATATAGGTCTAATACTCATAAAAAAATATCATTGTCATCTTCAGGTTTTGTGAAACAATGATGGAAATATATAAGGATGATGATGAACAATTAAATGTACTTGAACTGCCAGTAGCATCTTGCTGGGCAGCTCGATGGACAGATGGTATGTGGTATAGAGCCTTCATTCTAGCCAACATTTTCTCGGAGGCCACTGAGGTAAGAGCTGTTTCATAAAATAAATTTGGCAAGTAATGTGTGTAAGAGATACTTCAACAAGATGGCATCTATAAAGACTAGAAGAAGGGCAGGCAGTTTTGGCAAAAGACTGTGAATCTCTAATATGACAGAAAAGAGCATTGTAAGTATCAGCAAGTGAGCAGGAGAAAAGGAAACAAGAAAAGGAGTGAGAGTTTTAGCTAGTCAAGAGGCAAGAAGATAAAGGACAGAATTTGTAGAGAAAATGATGAGACATAAAGAGATACTAAGTTTATGACTTTTAGAAAGTCCATAGAAATAAGGTAAAAATGGACAGATAACACAGATATGTTGAACAAGATCAAAGCCAGGAGAACAGAGATTAGAGCATTCAAAGTTTCTGGTTAAAAGTTCTCTTGATGTGATCAAGAAGGATGGAAAGTAGTCAGAGAGCAAGGGTTCAGCCTCTCTAAGGTAATCCTCACAATCAAGGACAACCACCAAATTGCCTTTGTCAGAAGGAACAATAATGATGTTTGTAGTAGCAGACAAAAGAGAAGTAAGGGTAAATTGATAGCGACAAGGAAGGTGGTAATTCTTAAAAAAAACAGGCTATCAAGGGCAGGAATGAGAGCACCACAAATAATGGGCAGGTCAGGTCTTTGCTTTTTGGCCACATGACTCTAGTGTCTTCAAGGTGTAAGCTTTACAAGAAAATAAACATTTATTTATTTATTAACCTTTTCTCAATTCCCTTAACAATCTTGCTCCTTCCATCAAGTTCAAAGTTGACTAGGAATCTAACTCTTTTCTTTGTTTTCTCTCCTTGATGTGAATATCCATCGCTCAGCAATGGGCTTTTCTTTTTCCATTTATAGCAAACAAGTGCACAGTGGCATGTACCTTCACCACTTTTCTTTTCATGATTCCTTTTTCAAGAAAAGTGTTCTTGTTTCTTTTCTCCGTGCCCTCCGTATCTGTTACCCTTAATTTCTTAACTCAGAAATTTCCATTCGTTGCAGCTCATTCTCTCACCTTAGCTATCCTTCTAATTTCATAAACTCTGCCTTCTCTCATACTAAATGCACTTCCTTCTCTCTCAAACTCCCTTCTGTGAAATCTGTTCTTTGTGGTGAAACTGGTTGGTCTCTTTCTGACAGATTTATATAGCACAGAAAAAGTGTTTGTCTTGCTGACACTAATAATGCTCGTTTTTGTCATGTTAGAGATCACAGTCATCCTATTAATTATTCCTCTACCAAAACTGTCTACCCTCTTTGACAAATGTAAAATAGACCTACTAGACCTACCTGGAGTTCATTACCTTTGTAAATTGTGAGTTCATTACCTTTGTAAATTGTGAATTCATTACCTCTGTAACTTGCTCAGCTATCAAAACTTTGGAGTCCAGTCCCTGGACCAATTATGTACCTCTGTAACCTCTGTAACCTCTGTAACCCACAGGATGGGTATGGGGTGCATAATAAACATATTAAACTAACTAAAATTATGGGAGATTGTAAAATTTAGCTATCAATGCACCTAATTTACTGTAAATAGCAATAGGAGTTTAATTATGTTTAGAAAGAAATTCAGTAATAGGCAGTTCATGTTTCAAGATGGTGATGAGCAAGTGTATAATGTGTGGGGAAATGTTTGTTGAAGCAGGACTCTTCTATTTGAGGCTGTGGGAGTAGTCTGTGCTCTTGGCACTGCCTCTCGACTACTCGTGAATGGTTACTCTCTTTTTCCTGGCCTCATGGGCCCTATTTTACCTACTCTTAAAGCTTATGTGGCCTTTACTTCTTCTATTTCAATATCATGATCTTTCCACTTCCTAGCCACCTTCACATTAAAGAACTACAGTATTATAAAACATTCCCAAGACTCATTTGTATCTTTAGCTTCCATCTGTGCCCCTTGACACTGGTCCTCTCCTCTCTAACAGTTTGTCCCTATCTGCATTGTTGAGTATGTTTATTGTAATCATATCTTTCGTTGTTCTTGTATCTTCATTTGTTGTAAGATTTAGGTCCTTAAGCCTTGTTTGTATATCATTCCTCTCATTTTGGAGATTAGTCTGGTAGAGAATCTCGGGACTTCCTCTAGTTTTTTTACGTGTTGTCTCAGGTGGTGGCTCTACACTAGTCCTGGTCTATGTACTAGTGATTAAATGATTGATGTGTAGACTTTGGGTGTACATATTTCTTGAGTAGTGAAATGTTTGGTTATTTAGTGATTGTAAGAGGAAGGTGAAATACAATTACAATGATATCAGTGTTTAGAAAAAGTTTGTGGTTAAAGGAAGATAAGTGTAGAAGGAATGAGAAATGTTTATGTAATTATGAGGTGAAAATGGTTGTGGAAAACTTGAAATATGAAAGGTTTTTACAATGCAAATTTTTATAATGTGGACTATAAGAGGAATATAATTTATGGGAAAAGGGATGAAGAGGCTGGAAAACAGTGAAAATGGCATGAAAAGAAGAGCAGATGAAAACTGGGTGAGACTTAGTCAATAAATTTTAAGAAATTGTTGTAGAAAAAGTCAAGAAAACCAAGGTACAAATGCATTGATTAGTGTATTAAGGAGTGATAGTGGTGAGATGCAAATTGAGAAGGTAGAGGTGATAAACAGATATGTATTTTGAAAATTTCTTGAAAGTAGAATATGAAATACAGAAATTTCTTGTTTGGGATGCTCAGACTGAGATCTATTTGAATGAGAAAAGATTAGGAATTGAGGATGATGGAAGAGAGTGAAGTAGTAAGAAAGGTAAAGGTGTATAAGAGTGAAAGCAGGTGGGAATAATGGTTGGTGAGTTTGTGCATAGGAAGGAAGGGAAGATACCCAAGAATTAGCAGAATGTAAAGGCAAATTTCATTTCTGATTCAGGTCTGGAATTACATATACCTGGAGTATACCTGAAGGGAGTTTCGGGGATCAACGCCCCCATGGCCCGGCCTCATGGTGGATTGGGCCTGATCAACCAGGCTGTTACTCTTGGCCACATGCAAATCTACACACGAGCCACAGCCCGGCTGGTCAGATACTGACTTTAGATGCCTGTCCAGTGCCTTCTTGATGATAGCCAGGGGTCTATTGGTAATCCCCCTTATGTATGCTGGGAGGCAGTTGAACAGTCTTGGGCCCCCGACACTTTTTGTGTTGTCTCTTATTGTGCTAGTGGCAGCCCTGCTTTTCATTGGGGGGATGTTGCATTGTCTGCTGAGTCTTTTGCTTTCATAGGGAGTGATTTTCATGTGCAAGTTTGGTACTAGTCCCTCTAGGATTTTCCAAGTGTATATAATCATGTATCTCTCCTGCTTGCATTCTAGTGGGTACATGTTAAGGAATTCGAGCATTCCCAGTAATTGAGGTGTTTTATCACAGTTATGTGTGCTGTGAAGGTTCTCTGTACATTTTCTAGGTCAGCAATTTCACCTGCCTTGAAAGGTGCTGTTAGTGTGCAGCAATATTCCAGCCTGGATAGAACAAGTGACCTGAAGAGTGTCATTATGGGCTTGGCATCCCTAGTTTTGAAAGTTCTCATTATCCATCCTGTCATTTTTCTAGCAGATGCAGTTGATACAATGTTATGATCTTTGAAGGTGAGATCCAACTTAACTGTTGGCATTCTCACCAGCAGTTAACAGCAGCAGCTACCAGACAGTCTGATAGTGGTATAGCACTTGCAGCAGAAGACAAGGGGAATACCAAGCTGGAAAAGATAGTAGCAAACTGATAATGTCAGTAATTGTTTATGTTGATTGCACTGAATAACCAAATGGTTCTTCTTTTGTTAATCAGAAAGATCAAATCAACCTCAAATAAACAAGGCATTTTTATTTTGCTTAGCTTTTATTTAAGGGTACCTGGCACTACCATGAGAATTATCACCTCATATTGACAGTCCAGTATCTCTTATCTGATTGTCTTGTTCATCAGAAAGCATTTTAACCTTATTTCAGATACCTTCAATGATCTGATAAGCTTATTTTGTATGCTTTCCTCTCCCCTCTCTGACAATTTTACCTGTAATGCAGGCTGTGATTTTTAAATTGGTAACAGCTTATTGCATCACTTATAACCCCCATCTTTTCCTCTTCTAGCACTGCCCTACCCTCAACACTTGCACTTCTCACCTTCCATCTTATTCACTACTATTGTATAATGCATAATGACCCTTACAGGTTTAGTGATTTCTATGAATATAATAATTTGCCTTTATTTGAATGTGTATTTTGGCTTTATTTCTACATGTGAGTACCAGAAAATATGGTTCATCAGAATTTACCAAATTTAGTAATTCTTTCTCATTAGAGTTCACAGGAGAAGGATCCACAAGTGAGAGTTAGTTTTGTTGACTATGGAGATGAGGGGATAGTAAGCACCAAAGACATTCGGGTCTTACATGAAGATCTTACTCTCCTTCCCTCCTTGGCTGTACCGTGTTGCCTTGCCCAGGTATGACTTATGATTCTTGCAGGTCTTTAGTAATGTATGTTATCCTAGGTTTGCACATGAGAAAAAGATGTAGTATATGTATAATACAACAGCTCTCCCCAGTTACCCTCTGCAGTATTATTTTAAAAGAATTGCAATACGTAATTAAAATAAAGAAGAGGCAGAATCCATCATAAATAAAATGATAATTACCAATAGCATGGCTGATCAGAGACTGGGCCATGATTAGCAGTTGGAAGATTAAACCTCCACAACTCCTTGTATTGGAAGACCCACGAATAATATAGTAATAATTACAATTAATAAAAGGGCATATTAGCATTTGCCCCTATACCCTAAGGTATGTGAGACCATAAGCATCTATTTTATATAAAAATAATAACCGGGCTGTGGTTCGTACATCAGTTTGCTTGTGGGTGGCAGTGACAGCCTGGTTGATCATTCCCTGATCCACTTTGAGGTCTGGTCATGGACCGAGCTGCAGGGGCGTTGACCCCTGGAACACCCTCCAGGTGTGCTCCAAGTACGTATTAGTGAAACAAATGTGTCACTTATTTTTTTTTAATGCACCAGCTGTCTCCCACCGAGTCAGGGTGACCTAAAAAGAAATGTAGAAAGTACATTAGTAAAGTATTACATTACTAAATAAATTACATTACTAAATAACTTATATCATTAAATTTAGAAAAAACTAAAGTTTTTTTTTTTTTGCATTTATTAATTTATACAGAAGAAGGGGTTATTAGCTCCCTTTCTCCTGGCATTGTAGTTGCCTTTTATGACACGCTTCATTTACAGAGGAAGAATTCTTTTCCACTTCCCCATGGAGATAAACGCTATGCACATAAAGGGCCCAAAGATCTGGAACTCATTACTGGAACCGGTAAAGGATCCCCTAACTACTTATAAATTTAGGACTTTGCTAAAAAATCATCTTATCTCTCAATACTAACCAAATCAGCCAAAACAACTTCTAATTAGTTATATTATGTGACCTCTAGATTTTTAAACATCTGCCATTCCATGAAATATTACTGCCTGAACAATTGTTTGTGCAAGTTCAAGATTATTATTCTTATAAACCTCAACCTTGACTACCTCTCATTAGTGTTAAGATTAAATAAGATTGTAATAAAGTTAACCACTATTATCTTGTCTAGTTTTAAGTAGTTACTATGTACATACTAGGATTAGTCTGCCCGAAATGCCCCAGCACGATATTGGCTTTCTTTGTACTTAGCAAACCAAAATTGTAATTACGCACTGTAACCTTTACAAAGAAATAAATCTTTATCTTTAAAGGTAAAATATATAAATACAGTTGACCCTCAAACAACATGGTTTTGAACTCCGTGGGTCCACTTATATGCAGACTTTTTCAATTTTTGGGGGGAGATTTTTAAGAAAAAGTTAGGTACGTCACGAATTCATAAAATATTTGTAGATATTAGTGTATTTTATCATTTGCTGCCATAAAATAAACACAAATCAATTATAAAAAAGTTTTAAATTTTCAAAACTTACACACAGACAAACAATTATAGATCATACATGTTCCATTTGCAGTCGAGAGAAATGTAAACAAACATAAAGATGCAATAATATACTACTACTACTACTAATAATAATATAATTATTATTATTATAATTATTTTTTTTTTTCAACAAGTCTGCCATCTCCCACCAAGGCAGGGTGACCCAAAAAGAAAGAAAATCTCCAAAACTAAAATACTTTCATCATTCAACACTTTCACCTCACTCATACATAATCACTGTTTTTAGAGAGGCACCCAGATACAACAGTTTAGAAGCATATATAAAGATATATAACATATCTCTCCAAATTGCCAATATCCAAAACCTCTCCTTTAAAGTGCAGGCATTGTACTTTCCATTTCCAGTACTCAAGTCCGGCTATATAAAAATAACCGGTTTCCCTGAATCCCTTCACGAATATTACCCTGCTCACACTCCAACAGCTCGTCAGGTCCCAAAAACCATTCTTCTCCATTCACTCCTATCTAACATGTTCATGCATGCTTGCTGGAAGTCCAAGCCCCTTGCCGACAAAACCTCCTTTACCCCCTCCCACCAACCTTTTCGAGGACGACCCCTACCCCGCCTTCCTTTCCCTACAGATTTATATGCCCTCCATGTCATTCTACTTTGATACATTCTCTCTAAATGACCAAACCACCTCAACAACCCCTCTTCAGCCCTCTGACTAATACTTTTATTAGCTCCACACCTTTTCCTAATTTCCACACTCCGAATTTTCTGCATAATATTTACACCACACATTGCCCTTAGACAGGACATCTCCACTGCCTCCAACCACCTCCTCGCTGCAGCATTTACAACCCAAGCTTCACACTCATATAAGAGAGTTGGTAACCACTATACTTTCATACATTCCCTTCTTTGCCTCCATAGATAACTTTTTTATGTCTCCACATATACCTCAATGCACCACTCATCTTTTTTCCTTCATCAGTTCTATGGTTAACCTCACATTTCATAAACCCATCCGCTGACACGTCAACTCCCAAATATCTGAATACATTCACTTCTTCCATACTCCCTCTCTCCAATGTGATACCCAATTTTTCTCTATCTAAATCATTTGATACCCTCATCACCTTACTCTTATCTATGTTACCCAATTTTTCTCTATCTAAATCATTTGATACCCTCATCACCTTACTCTTATCTATGTTCACTTTCAACTCTCTACCTTTACACACCCTCCCAAATTCATCCACTAACCTTTGCAACTTTTCTTTAGAATTTCCCATAAGCACAGTATCATCAGCAAAAAGTAACTGTGTCAACTCCCATTTTGTATTTGATTCCTCTTAATTAATCCCACTCCTCTCCCCAACACCCTAGCATTTACTTCTTTTACAACCCCATCTATAAATATATTAAACAACCATAATGACATTACACATTCCTGTCTAAGACCTACTTTTACTGGGAAGTTGTCTCCCTCTCTTCTACACACCCTAACCTGAGCCTCACTATCCTCATAAAACCTTTTTACAGCATTTAATAACTTACTAACTGTTCCATATACTTGCAACATCTGCCACATTGCTCCCCTATCCACTCTATCATATGCCTTTTCTAAATCCATAAATACAATGAAAACTTCCCTACCTTTATCTAAATACTGTTCATATATATGCTTCAATGTAAACACTTGATCTACACATTCCCTACCAACTCTAAAACCTCCTTGCTCATCCACAATCACCTTTGTCTTACCACTAATTCTTTCAATAATAACCCTCCATACACTTTTCCTGGTATACTCAGTAAACCAGGAAAAGTGTATATATATATATTTTTTTTTTTTCAATAAGTCGGCCATCTCCCACCAAGGCAGGGTGACCCAAAAAGAAAGAAAATACTTTCATCATTCAACACTTTCACCTCACTCACACATAATCACTGTTTTTGCAGAGGTGCCCAGAATACAACAGTTTAGAAGTATATATGTATAAAAATACACAATATGTCCCTCCAAACTGCCAATATCCCAAACCCCTCCTTTAGAGTGCAGGCATTGTACTTCCCATTTCCAGGACTCAAGTCCTGTTATATAAAATAATCAGTTTCTCTGAATCCCTTCACTAAATATTACCCTGCTCACACTCCAACAGCTCATCAGGTCCCAAATACCATTTGTCTCCATTCACTCCTATCTAACACGCTCATGCACGCTTGCTGGAAGTCCAAACCCCTTGCCCACAACACCTCCTTTACCTCCTCCCTCCAACCTTTTCGAGGACGACCCCTACCCTGCCTTCCTTCCCCTACAGATTTATACACTCTCCATGTCATTCTACTTTGATCCATTCTCTCTAAATGACCAAACCACCTCAACAAACCCTCTTCAGCCCTCTGACTAATACTTACATTAACTCCACACCTTTTCCTAATTTCCACACTCCGAATTTTCTGCATAATATTTACACCACGCATTGCCCTTAGGCAGGACATCTCCACTGCCTCCAACCGTCTCCTCGCTGCAGCATTTACAACCCAAGCTTCATACCCATATAAGAGTGTTGGTACTACTATACTTTCATACATTCCCTTCTTTGCCTCCACATATACCTCAGTGCACCACTCACCTTTTTTCCTTCATCAATTCAATGATTAACCTCATCCTTTGAAAATCCATCCGCTGACACGTCAACTCCCAAATATCTGAAAATATTCACTTCTTCCATACTCCTCCTCCCCAATTTGATATCCAATTTTTCTTTATCTAAATCATTTGATACCCTCATCACCTTACTCTTTTCTATGTTCACTTTCAACTTTTTACCTTTACACACATTCTCAAACTCATCCACTAACCTTTGCAATTTTTCTTTAGAATCTCCCATAAGCACAGTATCATCAGCAAAAAGTAACTGTGTCACTTCCCATTTTGTATTTAATTCACCATAATTTAATCCCACCTCTCTCCCTAACACCCTTGCATTTACTTCTTTTACAGCCCCATTTATAAATATATTAAACAACCATGGTGACATTACACATCCCTGTCTAAGACCTACTTTTACCGGGAAGTAGTCTCCCTCTCTTCTACACACCCTAACCTGAGCCTCACTATCCTCATAAAATCTCTTTACAGCATTTAGTAACTTACCACCTAGTCCATATACTTGCAACATCTGCCACATTGCTCTCCTATCCACTCTGTCATATGCCTTTTCTAAATCCATAAATGCAATAAAAACTTCCTTACCCTTATCTAAATACTGTTCACATATATGCTTCAATGTAAACACTTGATCTACACATCCCCTACCCACTCTAAAACCTCCTTGCTCATCCACAATTCTACATTCTGTCTTACCTCTAATTCTTTCAATAATAACCCTACCGTACACTTTTCCTGGTATACTCAGGAAACTTATTCCTCTATAATTTTTAGAATCTCTTTTGTCCTCCTTCCCTTTATATAAAGGGACTATACACGCTCTCCGCCAATCCCTAGGTACCTTCCCCTCTTTCATACATTTATTAAACAAAAATACCAACCACTCCAACACTATGTGACCCCCTGCTTTTAACATTTCTGTCATGATCCCGTCAGATCAAGCTGCTTTACCCCCTTTCATTCTACGTGATGCCTCACACCTCCCCCACACTCACATCCTGCTCTTCTCACTCCTGAAAGATATTATACCTCCCTGGCCAGTGCATGAAATTACCGCCTCCCTTTCTTCATCGATATTTAAAAGTTCTTCAAAATATTCCCACCATCTACTCAATTCCTCCAGCTCCCCATCTACTAACTCCCCTACTCTGTTTTTAACTGACAAATCCATTCATTCCCTGGTCCTTCTTAAGTTGTTTATCTCACCCCAAATTTTTTTCTTATTTTCATCATAATTTCTTGACAGTGCCTCTTCCACTCTATCATCTGCTCTCCTTTTGCATTCTCTCACCACTCTCTTCACCTTTCTTTTACTCTCCATATACTCTGCTCTTCTAATAGCACTTCTGCTTTGTAAAAACCTCTCGTAAGCTACCTTTTTCTCTCTTATCACACCCTTTACTTCATCATTCCACCAATCACTCCTCTTTCCTCCTGCACCTATGCTCCTATAGCCACAAACTTTTGCTCCACATTATAATACTGCATTTTTAAAACTATTCCAAACCTCTTCAGCCCTCCCACCCTACTCATACTTGCACTAGCCCACCTTTCTGCCAATAGTTGCTTATGTCTCACCCTAACTTCCTCCTCCCTTAGCTTATACACTTTCACCTCTCTCTTTCTTGTTGTTGCCATTTTCCTTTTGTCCCATCTACCTCTTACTCTTACTGTAGCTACAACTAAACAATGATCCGATATATCAGTTGCCCCTCTATAAACATGTACATCCTGAAGCCTACCCATCAACCTTTTATCCACCAATACATAATCTAACAAACTACTATCATTACGTGCTATATCATACCTTGTGTACTGATTTTTCCTCTTTTTCATAAAATATATATAACTTATTACCAAACCTCTTTCTACACAAAACTCAATTAAAGGTTCCCCATTTTCATTTACCCCTGGTACCCCAAATTTACCTACTACTCCCTCCACAACATACTTAGCATTGAAATCCCCAACCACAAGTACTCTAACACTTGGTTCAAAACTCTCCATGCACTCGCTCAACATTTCCCAAAATCTCTCTCTCTCCTCTACACTTCTCTCTTCTCCAGGTGCATAAATGCTTACTATAACCCACTTTTCACATCCAACCCTTATTTTACTCCACATAATCCTTGAATTAATACATTTATATTCCCTCTTTTCCTGCCATAACTTATCCTTCAACATTATTGCTACTCCTTTAGCTCTAATTCTGTTTGAAACCCCTGACCTAATCCCATTTATTTCTCTCCCCTGAAACTCTCCCACCCCCCTTGAGCTTTGTTTCACTTGAAGCCAGGACATCCAGCTTCTTCTCATTCATGACATCCACAATCATCTCTTTCTTATCATTTGCACAACATCCACACACATTCAAACATCCCACTTTGACAGTTTCCTTCTTTTTCTTTTTAGTAGGCTACACGGGAAAGGGGGTTACTAGCCCATTGTTCCCAGCATTTTAATTGACTTTCACAACACGCATGGCTTACGGAGGAAAGATTCTTATTCCACTTCCCCATGGATATAAAAGGAAAAGCAATAAGAACAAGAACTATTAAAATTAAATCAAAGAAAACTTGGATGAGTGTGTATACATAAATGTGTACATGTATGTGTAGTGTGACCTAAGTGTAAGTAGAAGTAGTGGAAAATCCTAGAGGGACTAGTCCCAAATCT
Source organism: Cherax quadricarinatus (assembly GCF_038502225.1). NCBI lineage: Eukaryota > Metazoa > Arthropoda > Malacostraca > Decapoda > Parastacidae > Cherax > Cherax quadricarinatus. The sequence continues at coordinate 3,123,904 of NC_091365.1, forward strand.
GCACATGAAAATCACTCCCTTCAAAAGCAAAAGACTTTGCAGGTGGTGCAACATCTTCCCAGTGAAAAGCAGGGGTGCCACGAGTATACTAAGAGACAACACAGTAAGTGTTGGGGGCCCAAGACTGTTCATCTGCCTCCCAGCATACATAAGGGGGATTACCAATAGACCCCTGGCTGCCTTGAAGGCACTGGACAGGCACCTAAGTCAGTAACTGACCAGCCGAGATGTGGCTTGTATGTCGGTTTACATGAAGGCAGCAGTAGCAGCCTTATTGATCAGGCCCTGATCCACCATGTGGCCTGGTTACAGACCGTGATGAGTGACTTTGACCTCTGGACCCCCCCCCCCCTTTCTCATTCAGGTATACTTTTCATGTATTTATGTACATTATCTAATTCCATATTTTTTTTGGTCATTAAAGTTTTATAACATTTCAGTTATCAAAATTATTGTAACTTTTTCAGGTATATCCTGTAGACGGGTGGCAAGGGCACTTGTGGTCTACGGAGAGCATTAAGGTCTTCCTCGAGTTATGTGGAGGTTATTCATCTGTTCTGTTTGCAAGTTTTCAAGAATACTCTCTGTGAGTTTATTATATACGTAACAAATTTTTGTCTTCTAAGGTCTCTATTAACCCTTTGAGGGTCCGAGGCCAAATCTCAGAGTGACAGCCAGGGTCCAAGAATTTTCAAAAACATTTTTTGTTATTTTTTCTGATGAAATGGTAGAGAATCTTTTTCTGAAGGTAATAAAGCAAAAAGTACAAAATTCATTAGAAAATTGACGAATTATGCTCTCATTAATTTTGATGCATCAGCGATATTTACGCACTGGCGATTTTGCTGACTTTGACTCCCATTTTAGGCCAATTACATTATTCCAGTCAACCAAATTCTTAGCTATTTCACTAGTATTACTTCTATTTTATCAATTGAGCACAAGAAATTGCCCAGTCAACTGTTTCAACTACCCAATAAAGTGATTGGAAATTGGTAATTTGGTCAATTTAACACAAAGTTCAAAATATTTCAGTTTCAAAATAGGATTCTGAATGAACAATGCAGACATTCCTGGCACTAAAATAACATTTTCTCTGTTCATTAGTTATGTTTTCAGGCTTTACAAATGAATTCCATTTTTATTTTTTATTCACGTAATGAATTTTTATTCACACCAAAAAATAGAAGATTTACTGTTATGCAATGTTGTAATAATTGTTTAAATAATATCAACACATTCGTGAATGTATATTAGACCCACTGGCTGACGCGTATTAGACTTGTGACGACATTTGTTTACTTCTGAACATCAGCAAAAATTGAACATTTCTGCTTTTTTGAGCTCAGTTTCAAGCCATTTTCAATACTAAAACCAATCAAAATCATCTCTATTTATTTGTTGAGGTGGTTCGGACATGTAGAGAGAATGGAGCGAAACAGAATAACTTCAAGAGTGTATCAGTCTGTAGTGGAAGGAAGGCGGGGTAGGGGTCGGCCTAGGAAGGGTTGGAGGGAGGGGGTAAAGGAGGTTTTGTGTGCGAGGGGCTTGGACTTCCAGCAGGCATGCGTGAGCGTGTTTGATAGGAGTGAATGGAGACAAATGGTTTTTAATACTTGACGTGCTGTTGGAGTGTGAGCAAAGTAACATTTATGAAGGGATTCAGGGAAACCGGCAGGCCGGACTTGAGTCCTGGAGATGGGAAGTACAGTGCCTGCACTCTGAAGGAGGGGTGTTAATGTTGCAGTTTAAAAACTGTAGTGTAAAGCACCCTTCTGGCAAGACAGTGATGGAGTGAATGATGGTGAAAGTTTTTCTTTTTCGGGCCACCCTGCCTTGGTGGGAATCGGCCAGTGTGATAAAAAAAAAAAAAAAAAAAAAAAAAAATCTTCCTTTCCATCAAATGAGACCAAGAAATCGCGAATACAACTGTAAAACATACGAAAAAAAACTTCAAAGTCGCTGTTTTAACCCAAAATTACAGTTGCAGTTATTTTCTCTCATTATGCACAGTGTGCTGAAGGATTTGTTTTATGTGGTGCACACTTACCACACAGATGTGTTCTCTCATATCCAGTCCCAAATTTACCACTCACAGGTTGTCCGAGTGAGCTGAGCTCATGGTATAGATCTACGGTTTGGACCCTTTCTTCAAAGCCGTAGATCTACAGGACGGACCCTCAGAGGGCTAAAATAGCAACAGTATTCATTTAGACTTAACAAACCAAAATTTCTGTATATCAAAACTCTAAATATTCACACACACTATATTAAATGTTTTGCACTCTGGCTGGATTACTCTCCTTTTATTGGTTTCATGAACATGTAAGATAACTTTACAAAATTTGTAACCTTTACCATATTTACATTCTGTATACACAAATCTTTATTTTTCTCTGACAGTCTTTAGTAGGATGTGGCTATAAATATCTTGTATATTCATCAAGTTTCTCTCTCCAAGTAACTTCCCATTATGTATACAAATGGAACTTCATACACAAATAACCCGCACATAAAAGTGAGAAGCTTACGACGACGTTTCGGTCCGACTTGGACCATTGACAAAGTCAGTGGTCCAAGTCGGACTGAAACGTCGTCGTAAGCTTCTCACTTTTATGTGCGGGTTATTTGTGTATCATTCCAGTCACGGTATTGTGCCTTTTTGTTATTTATGGAACTTCATGTTTGGTATTTCTTTAGACAACAGAACGTGTTTCTTAATAGTAACTGTTATTTCTGTAACAGGATTCCTGGTCTGAAGTTGGGGTGTAGGGGTGGTGATCCTCAGAACCATTAACAGATATCATATAGTTGCATTCTACCAGCCCTCTTAAAGTGCTAAGTAAAAAAATTATGTAGCAGACCTTACTGAAGGACCCATATGGTTTAACAGTTTTTGTGACTAATATTTCTTGTGTTACAGAATTTGTCACAGAATGTGCATAGTTTCTTTCCAGGGTGCCTAATCTGTGGGTACAGTATTTACATAAGTATTTAGTTACTCACCTTACACAAATATTCACATACAATAAATTGATAACCACCATACTAACAGCCTTCTTGGGAGAACTTAGCTTGTTTATGGCACACTTATTGCATTAGTTTTTTTTTTAAGATGGCTCATCTATAGTATGTACATTATATAAAACATTTAAACATTTTTTAACACTAATTGTATGCCTATCAGTTTTTTGCTATCTCATTTTTTTTTATAAAAAATTATTTTTTGCTTTCATTATAGCCTATAACTGGACTCCAAATATTTACAATGACTTTTTCAATACGTACTTTGAATAATAGGGTTTGTAAAATATGGAAATTGATGCTTTTGAAGTATCTGTTACTACTTTACTGATTAGTTTTCTGTTATTCAAGGAGTGGCACATACAACATTCTACTTACAAGACCTGACGGTGTGGTGGTGAATGATGAGTTTATAGCTCGAGGTTTTGCCATCCCCAAGTTCTCTCCACAAGTATCTGATCATGATGAATCTCAATACAGATCTCAAGGTAAATACCATTTGGAATGCATTTATATTTTGTACTAGGTTTTGTATAGAAAATAATTTGATTTGGCATTGTCTTGTTCTTAAAAACTGCTAAAACTTCTGTATCCCTATGATAAATGTATTCACCATACTGCTATCGCAGATACTGTTCAGGACAAATGATAAAATTCTGACTTGTGAAAGATACCTTCATAACAGCTTTGGTATACTAGCCTCTTTTACAGGTTTATTACTGTCTAGAAGTACTTCTTTTTGTCTGTTCTGTATAATGACATACAGAAGAAGCATGAAAATCACAGTATCATGGCTGGAATAATTCACAACTAATGTACAATTTGGGGAGGAAAATTATAGGCAACATTTTAGTCAGTCCTGAACCATTATCAAGTTGTGACAGATGGATGAAATTATATTGAATTTCTGCTAATTTATTTGTCTAACTTTTTTTTTTCAATACACTGGCCATATCCCAATGAGGCAGGGTGACCTAAAAAGAAAAAATGAAAGTTTTTCTTTTTAAATTTAGTAATTTATACAGGAGAAGGGGTTAGTAGGCTCTTGCTCCCAGCATTTTAGTTGCCTCTTACAACATGCTTTGCTTATGAAGGAAGAATTCTGTTCCATTTCCCCATGCAGTTGTCTAACAGACTACTGAATAAATGAAAACATATTTTATGCCAGGAGCAAGGGGCTAGTAACCCCTTCTCCTGTATAAATTACTAAATTTAAGAAGAGAAACTTTCATTTTTCTTTTTGGGCCACCCTGCCTTGGTGGGATATGGCCGGTTTGTTGAAAAAAAAATTTATTCCTGTAGTCAAGATGTATCTGGCCAGAAATAACCTGGCATTCAAGGCTTTCTTTGCTTGATAATTCCCATAGTCATCCTCAAATAATGCAGTCTGTGGGCCCAAATGTGAAACTTGTGCTTTTATAATCATAGGATCTTAGTGTAAGACACTTTGCTAGTTGTTTATACAGTACAGTACCTCCAGCTGTGCTGACAGGATGTCAGCACAGCATATCTGTGGGACATGTAAAAAAATCCTTGGAAAGAAATCCAGAATCACATGCAACCTATGCTTTTCCAAACACCATATCTCTTGTACTAGACTAAATACAGCCTCAAAAAATGACCTCGAACTAGCAAGGTGTTTCTGGTTGTGCAATAAAAATGTAGAACTTTGGGCAGGTATCAGAAAGGTACTAAGGAGAGTAATAAATGATAAAAATAATCAAGAAAAGAAAGATGACCTCTTCAATAGTCTACCAAAAATATATAAAACATGGGAGAAAGAGAGAGTGAATCAAAAAATGCAGAATGCCCATACCACAACAGATAACTCGAAACTATCTAGTCACCCACATAGTGCTAAACCAGACCCATCCCTCAGTCAGAGCACTAATAACCACAGTGCTGGTACTGGCCCAGGCTCAGCCCCCAGCCCCAGTGCTGACTCAGTCCCAGCCCCCAGCCTTATTGCCAGCCCAGACTCTACTAAGGACCCTACCACAACCACCACTAAAACCGTAAATATACAGCCATCATTGCACAAGACCGTGGCCCACAGTACAGATGTAGGAGAGGAGTCTCCTGCTCCTTCCTCTACTGAGGAAAGTAAATGAAATCCAGGACGGGGTGGCCTTGGCTTGGATACTGAGGATTATAATGCAGTCCCAGAACCTGCAGAAATTGACAACACACCTCCCAACAATTCTCAACCAAAGGTGAATTTGTGCAAATATTATGCTTGGGGCATTTGTAAGCATGGAATATCAGGAAAAAAAATGGGACATGCAACTTTGAGCATCCCAAAAAATGTAGCGACCTCCTGTCTAAAGAAGTGTGTCGTTCTTCTTCCTGTACTTTCTTTCACCCAAAAATGTGTCACTCCTCGGTCCTCCAGAAGGACCTGGAGTGACATACCATCTAAAAGGGACCAGGAGGCACAGACCCCACAAGACAAACAATAGTAGCTACGACAACCCAACTCCAGGTGATTTTTTAGTGGCAGGAAACGGAAAAAGAAAATGGAAGGAAATAACAAAAATAGTCTACTGCCTTGGAGCCTTGTTGGACTGAAGGTGCAGCCAGTGGCCACCCATGGCCCTCCAGAACTACAGCTACTGATGCCAATAACAAAATCTCTCCAACAAACACAGAATACAACCTCGTTCATATTTGCTAATATACAGGGCTTTAAGCCATCCACCAACAACAAAATACCTTTTATCAGTGGACTTCTAGAGGAGTCTAATGCAATGTTTGCAGCCTTCACAGAAACTCACACAAAAGATCACTTTGACAGTGAAATATGGATAAGTGGTTACAACCTCTTTAGATGCGACAGAAAGAACAGGCAACAAGGGGGGGTTGGCCTGTATGTCAAAGAGTCCCTCATCTGCACGGAGTTGCTGAACACCACAAATGAGGTAGTTAAGTTCTATCAATAAAGATCGAGAACCAAAACATAGTCATTGTGGTTGTATAAAAGCCACCAGATGCAACCTCCCAACAGTTCAAGGAACAGCTACTGAAAATTGATTACTGTCTGGAAAGCCTTCCAGCTCCATCCCCAAACATCTTACTGCTTGGTGATTTCAACCTAAGGCATACAAAATGGAAGAATTTAGCGAGTAATGTTATAGCTGAAATAATCCCCGGAGGTAGCGCAGATGAAAGGTCACACACACATGAGCTACTAAGTCTCTGCGAAAAACACACCTTAAGCCAGCAGATAGTGGAGCCAACAAGACTAGAAAACACACTTGACCTTATCTTCACAAATAATGAGGACCTGATAAGAGACATAAGAATATCAGTAGTATCAGTATCCAGACCAGAGCTTTGGTGAGATGGGTAAGGAAGAAGGATGGGTAAGGATAGAAATTTTGGAAAAGGGTGGGAGGGGGGAGAGAGGTAGGATATAAAAGGTAAGTGGCCCAACCACTTTGGTGTAATTTAAAAAGTGTACATGAAATGATAAGATATTCTTTAAGAGGTATAAGACTAACCCATCAGAGTCACATAGATATAACAGAATATAAGTACATGACTCTGAATTGGTAGTAATTATACAAGTTGCAATTTTTTTTTTTTTTTTTTTTTTTTTTTTTTTTTTTTTTTTTTTTTTTTTTTTTTTTTTTTTTTTTTGCGATTGCACAACGGATATTTATGCGACAATGAAGGCAATAATTTTCTGGCCAGTTTATAGAATTCCGTGACAATGGCTTCTTACAGGTGGTGTCCAGCCATAGTAAAAAGCATAATTTTTACATTAGATTGTTATATAAGATGTCTCCCTAATTGGGGGCGATGATGTTCTCAGTATACATAGAAGGGTTCTGGTGTTACCCAATCTTCTTCATCAGGGAGGTTGCTCAATATCATGGGTCGAGGGTAATCATCTTTATGTATAAAACGACGGACCCTCTGTGGGAGAGTCATTCTTTGAGTCCTGTGAGGAGGAGTATTGATGATATAATCCGTGGTATTTACCACTTGTATAGGATGTTCTCTATCTGGCATGTATAGTTCTTGCATTGTATAGAGTTGTTTCTTTTTTAGGGTGTCAAGGCGTACATTTATGGCAGTAATATCTTGTTGTATGTGTAAATCTGCCATTTTTACTCTGTCTCTCCTCCTGGTATCGGTAATGAAGCGAAGAGCTCTATTCTGGACCCTTTGTAACTGTAGCATATTTGTCTTTGTTGTTAATGACATTGGGACACAAGGGTATTCGAGTATAGGTCTTATTAACATTTTATACAGATGTTTTTTGACATGTTGAGGGGCTTGATTGAATCGAAAGAGACTGCAAAGACCGGCTTTGGCTATGTTGATCTTTTTAGTTACATGAGATGTTGAGTGGAGCAGCCTGTCTATTTCGTATCCCAAAATCTTGTTAGGGTTTCTAATGGCTACAGGTGTACCTCTGATGGAGATACCTCCTCTATCTTCAATTGTTGATGCAAAACATCCTATCGTGCTAACAAGGACCTTGTCAGGATTAGTCGTAATTCTCCACTTCTTTTCCCAATTAGATGTTCGACGAAGTTCAATATTCATTTTTTCTATGACTCTCTCATACTTGTATTTTCCTGTTTCCGGAGTTGATGAGATGACATGAATAACATCATCTACAAACTGTGTCACAATCGTATCACTAAACTCTGGTTGAGGAAGGTCATTCACATAAATGTTGAACAGAAGTGGACTGAGACAAGAACCTTGTGGGACACCAGCCGTCGGTATAAAAGGCTCTGTCAACCTGCCATGAAAGGTGGGAATGATTTTTCTTTGAGTTAAGAAATTATATATTACTCTGAGGAAAGTCCAGTTATGGTCTGGTGGGTCAATGAGTTTGTATATAAGGCCATCATGCCATAGGCTATCAAAAGCTTTATGAACATCTCTGGTGGCAATTAAGGCAAGATTCCCCTGATGTTTTAGACTTGCTACAGTATCGAAAATAACATTTATTGCATGATTGGTACCTCTGTGTGTTCTAAAGTCAAATTGTTTTTCAGTAAAAAAGTGATTAAACTCCATATAGTAGTTCAATCTGTTGGAAATGACCTTCTCAAGAACTTTTCCAGTGACTTCAAGTAAAGATATAGGTCTGTAGTTCCCAGGTTGGTGAATGTCTTTATTGGGCTTACCTAGAAAGATCATCCTAGCAGTCTTAAAAACCACTGGAAAATGTCCTGAGGCCAAGATGGCATTAAAGATATTTACCAAAGACTGTTTACAATTTCTGGGGAGGAACTTTATTTGTTTCATTGTTATTCCAGAGAGGCCAGGGGCTCTATTGCTTATTCTTCCAATAACCTGACTCATCTCTAATAATGTAATAGGTCTAGTAAGCGGGTGGGTATCTTCAAGAGTTGAAGTATCGATGGAAGGTAGTGGTTGTAGATCATCCAAGTTCTCATCTCTCCATTCATTTACCAACTGATAATGATTATTGTTAAATTGACGACTGTTATTGTGGGAGAGAATTTTCTCCCATACATCACCCATCAAATTAGCCTGGTCCTGTGGATCGTCAAGTTTAATTTCAACATCTTCATCATCCTCATCAGTGAAGGTATGAACTAGGTAGTTAGGAGCCTTGTGCTTTGCCCCTAAAAGTTGTCGGATCTTACTCCAAAATTTTGCTGGTTCACGTTTGTACTGATTAGCTTGAAAAACTAGCAATTTCCATAAGTCCCGTTTGTGATGACTAATCATGTTAATTAATTCTTGTCTTAATCGGTGCAGTGTAGCTGCTGGTGGTTGTCGCGTTTGAAGATGCCTTCGACATTCTGCTTGATAATTTCTTAAATTGTCTCTAATTTCCCTAGTAGGTTTATATTGTTGGTAAATCTTTGTGGAAGCTAATTGACAAGTTACATTAGTAGCTTCAATTATTCGATTATGCAGGGACCTGATTGCATCATCAATTGCAGTGGAAGGTAGATTTTCCAATGACACAATTTCATCATCACCCAGAAATGCCCTGAAGGGGTCAAATCCTAGGGTGTTAAGATTGGGTTTAGGAGGTACAGGTATTCTAAATGGAGAAGTTTGTAGTTGTATTATAACAGGGATATGGTCAGATCCATATCAAAAACAACAAATTCCGATCACAACCTAATCGAAGTCCAGACGTACATGCATAGGGGTTCTGATCAGCAGAATGCATGTACCTGTAAAGGTGTCTTCACAAAATACAACTTCAACAACAAGAGCATCAACTGGGACCAGGTAAACCATGTCCTAAATGAAACATGTTGGGAAGATGTCTTAAATGATATGAATCCAAACCAGTGCCTTGAAAGGATCAACTTCCTGGCAGCTGAAGCATGTTTTAGGCATATTCCCCTAGAAAGAAGAAGAGCAGGAGTAAACTGGAGAGAGAAAGATGCTCCCTCTACAGAAGACGACGAAGAGTCACTGAGCTCCTCAGGAGTGCTAGAATATCTGATACACGAAAGGAGGCGCTGACCAGGGAAGTGGAAACTATCGAACTTAAGTTAAATGACTCTTACAGGAACCAGGAGAGACAGGAGCTTAAAGCTATTAGTGAAATTGAAAGAAATTTGAAATATTTCTTTTCATATGCCAAAAACAAGGCAAATACCACATCTAGTATCGGGCTCTTACTCAGACAGGATGGGACTTAAACAGATGACAACAAGGAAATGAATGAAATACTGAAATTCCAGTACGACTCTGTGTTTAGTGAGCCACTAATCAGTCTGAGGATCGATGACCCAAATGATTTCTTTGTGAATGAGCCTCATAACTCCATAAATGTATGCCAGATTTCCGACATTACCCTAACTCCGATAGACTTCGAAAAAGCCATTGACAACATGCCCATGCACTCAGCCCCGGGCCCAGACTCGTGGAACTCTGTATTCATTAAGAACTGCAAGAAACCCCTCTCGCGTGCCCTAAGTACACTAAGGAGAAGGAGCTTGGACATGGGTAAAATTCCACAGTCACTTAAAACAATGGATATAGTCCCACTCCATAAAGGTGGCAGCAAAGCATTAGCTAAGAACTATAGACCAATAGCTCTGACGTCCCACATCATAAAAATCTTTGAAAGAGTTCTAAGAAACAGGATTGCAAATCACCTGGATTCCCAAAATCTGCACAATCCAGGGCAACATGGGTTCAAGGCAGGTCTCTCCTGCCTCTCACAACTACTGGATCACTATGATATGGCCTTGGATGCACTGGAAGAAAATCAGAATGCAGATGTAATATACACAGACTTTGCAAAAGCGTTTGACAAATGCGATCATGGCGTAATAGCGCACAAAATACGTGCATAAGGAATAACCCCGAAAGTGGGGAAATGGATCTTCAACTTCCTAACAAATCGAACACAAAGAGCAGTGGTCAACAGAGTTAAATCAGAGGCTGCCATAGTGAAGAGCTCTGTTCCACAAGGCACAGTACTTGCCCCCATCTTATTCCATAGACAGAGATATACACTACAGCACCGTATCATCCTTTGCGGATGATACTAGGATCTGCATGAGGCTGTCATTTGCTGAGGACGCAGTTAACCTCCAAGAAGATATAAACAAAGTTTTCCAGTGGGCAACGGAAAACAATATGATGTTCAATGAGGACAAATTCCAACTACTCCGTTATGGAAAACTGGAGGAGATAATAACTAGAACAGAGTATGCTACAAACTCTGGCAATACAATAGAGCGGAAAAATAATGTAAGGGACCTGGGAGTAGTAATGTCTGAGGATCTCACTTTCAAGGATCACAAGAGTGCCACGATCACAAGTGCAAAGAAAATGATAGGATGGATAATGAGAACGTTCAAAATGAGAGGTGCCAAGCCAATGATGATCCTTTTCAAATCACTTGTTCTCTCTAGGCTGGAATACTGCTGTACATTAACATCTCCATTCAAAGCAGGTGAAATTGAAGATCTAGAGAGTGTACAGAGATCCTTTACTGCACGTATAAGTTCTGTCAAGCACCTTAACTACTGGGAATGCTTGGAAGCACTTGACTTGTACTCGTTGGAACGCAGGAGAGAGAGATATATCATAATCCACACTTAGAAAATCCTGGAAGGAATGGTCCCGAATCTGCACACAGAAATCAGAAATCACTCTCTACGAAAGTAAAAGACTGGGCAGGCGATGCAAAATACCCCCAACTAAAAGTAGGGGCGCCATTGGTACACTAAGAGAAAACACTATAAGTGTCCGGGGCCCAAGACTGTTCAACAGCCTCCCATCAAGCATTAGGGGAATTACCAATAAACCCCTGGCTGCCTTCAGGAGAGAGCCGGACAGATACCTAAAGTCAGTGCCGGATCAGCCGGGCTGTGGCTCGTACGTTGGACTGCGTGCAGCCAGCAGTAACAGCCTAGTTGATCAGGCCCTGATCCACCGGGAGGCCTGGTCATGGACCGGGCTGCGGGGGCGTTGATCCCCAGAATAACCTCCAGGTAACCCAGCTGTTACATAGAGATAACATCCTAACCCCTTAAATTAGGCCAAGCCAGATTAAGTTAATCTAACCTAATAGAAACTTAAAAAAACCTTACCAAATTACAGCATTAATTCTTTAACTGTGTGCTAGGGAGAGTTGTGATAACTTTGTTACTTGTTACCTCTTTTGGTTCCCTCTGCCTTGGTGGGAAATATAAAGCCTGTTGCATTATTCTTATTGTTGCCTCTGCAGTTTTCTCGCTTCGATTCCATTGGTTTTCAATTTTAATCTACCTGTAAAATTTGTCATACTGTTTAGATATGTAACTCTTTTTTTCAGGTTTGGAAGAAATAAAGCATGATGAAGAAGAAATACCAGTAAGTATTTTTCATTTATGAATTCTAAGAGTGCTGTGCATGATATTAAAAGATCAAATTACTGAAGCTTAAGGTACTGTAGTTTCATATTGTTATTCTGGCATTGTTATTAGTTTGATGTGTTATACTTTGTGTGCATATAATTCCCTCTTTACAAGTGTAGGGACCAAGCTATCCTCATGATTTTCAAGTTCACTACAGATTTCCTTAAAACTTACTTTATATACTTCCACTTTATACAAAATTGCTATTATGTAATGCCCTATTTCCATTAGTAATTTTATATATGCAGTAAACATTTACTACATGTGACTGTTATGGTTCACAAAGCATGTAGAAAATTGCACAAATAACCCTCACATATGAAAAAGAAATTTATGATGACTTGTCACACATTAACACATAAAGGCAAGAGAGCCAGTATAATCCCTTACCTTTGTGTGTTAGTGTGCAGCTACTTAGTGGTCCAAGTCGAACTGAAACATCGTCATAAGTTTCTTTCTCTTATGTGCAGGTTATTTCTGTATTGTTCTAGTCACGGTATTGTACCTTTTTTTGTTCCACATAGAAACTTTTTATGCAGAATTAAGTGTTAAGGACCTGATTAAGTTTAGTACAACTGCCAAGAACCTGGAACACATCTGCAACATATAGTGAGATATACCTGTATTTAACCTGTCAAATTATTTTATTGAATTTCCAGTGTACTTCATCTTGTATTCATTCCATTGTTGTACCATTTTGTAATAAATGTGTTTAAAAATTTCAGGATGGATGGGATCCGATGTCGAGTGTGTATTTCAGTCCTGAAAACTCTGTACTACACAACGATGAATGTGCAGAAACTGTAATTTTGGGAAGAAGAAACAATGATGAGGCTCGCCTTTGTAAGTTCTTTTGCAAGGGGCGCAAGTGTCCTAGGGGTGAAACCTGCAGATTAGAACACACAAGAATAAGAAGAGGTGTGTGAGTATCCTTGTATTGAGCATGTCTTATTTTTGCTGGGTTATTATCCTAATGCCAAGCATGGTCTGTTGTTCTTGTGTGACTTTCTTATTGTTAAACATGACTTGTTATTTTTATTGGGCGACTATCCTAGTGCTGAGCATTTTTTTATTCTTATTGTTTAACTATCTAATGCTAAGCAGGACCTATTATTCTTGTGTGACTATCCTTGTTCTTATATTAATTGATGTTTATAGCGCATTAACATTAAGTTGTGAATATTGATTTTTTTTCTACTTTTCCTCATGTCCTAACCCTCTCTCTCTAGGATTACATATTTGCAGTTAGAGAATTATTATTATGATTATTATTATTTTCCTTGGGAAATACAGCACCTGAGGAATGTGAAGTAATCAGGTTTGATCCAGGGAACGGAAGGGTACCTCCAAGTCTTTGGATTGAGAGACCTTCACCAGCATTAAAGCACCATCTTTGAAGGGTGAAGTTAAAGGAATAAAACTGCATTTGTATTTTCTTTTTATCTTCAATCTTGCTGTACTTATTTTTAAAAGTATCAGTGATTTTTATATCCATATTATTCCCTCTTTGATTAAATTTTAGGGTTCCATTGTTCAATGGAATTCAGAAATTCAATTTTTTACATGCCTTTGGCCCTTCAAAGATATTGTGCATTGACACTGGTGATGTGCTCCTGTTCCAAGGAATACAATAAAGTACAGTTTTATTTATTTATGCAGTACAAGCAATGTAGTTTACATGTAATAAAACATTGGTAGGCACAAAAGAAAGCCACTAGTATTCACTGTTTTTCAGGCACACTGTCCTTCCTGTCCCTTCTTCAGATCAAACCCGATTCCCCAATGATTGTAGAACCCTTACAGGTTTAGTACTTCCCTATGTGCATAATAATAACATGTGCCTTTTTAGTATTACTTTTGTGTGCTTCCTTAGTTGCTAACAAATGTACATAAAACATTCATTAAAGAAAATAACAGGAAATTATCTAATTGTGGACTAGGGTCTTGGATACTTTGCTCAGTAGTTCTGCAATCAAAAAATTGTATTTTAATGTATTCTTTAAATTTTCATCTGTTTTAACCGGCTTCCTTCAAAAAATGTTAAGTAATAGTTCTTGCCTTTGCCTACTCTTCAGTAGTCTAGTATATAGTCTGTTAAAGCCCTTCTGTGTCTTTCATGAGCAATTTAAAATATTTTGTTCTTTTTTTTTTAACATGTCGGCCATTTCCCACCAAGGCAGGGTGACCCATAAAGAAAGAAAAACACAAAAAGAAAGAAAAAACTCATCATCATTCAACACTTTCACCATCACTCATACATAATCAGTCTTTGTAGAGGTGCTCAGTTATGACAGCTTAGACGTCCCTCCAAACTGCCAATATCCCAAACCCCTCCTTTAAAGTGCAGGCATTGTACTTCCTATTTCCAGGACTCAAGTCCATCTAACCAGTTTCCCTGAATCCCTTCACAAAATATTACCCTGCTCACACTCCAACAGGTCATCAGGTCCCATAAAACATTTTGTTCTAGTGTTTTATAAATAACACTTCTTGCCCACTAGCATTTGCCTTCCTCAGTACACTGCTCTTGTATTTCTGTTCCCATGAGCTTTACTGTGTCTACATACGCTGATATTAAAGATTTGATCTTTCCAGGCAGGTTACTGAATACATTGTACCAAGAATAGAGTATGTGTATAATCTGCATGTAAAGTTATGATGCTAGCTACAGAACAATCTTTGGATCAGTGAAACAGATGGTTAAGTCTGGATGTCTGTGCAACAGTTGCAGTTTGGGCCTTGCAACTTCAAGAGTGTGCTCATCTGCCTTTGGGTTGAATTCTACACTATAGTCCATGTTCTCTGCTTCAGAGGTGGAGCAGGTATGAAGCAAAGAACAAATCACTTTCCTATTCTAAGATAATTATACATTATTATCCATCTAATTCACCATCATCTGAGCTGCATTGAACATAGTACAGAGTTTGACTAAGAGGTGGATGTGAGGCCACTCTTGAGGCTGCATGGCTCCACTTGCAATTGGTGTCCAAGTTGTTCTCGAGATTTTTAGAAATTCTTGACTTCAACTATCTGTTGCCATATGTTCTAGTGATGAGAAGTTTTTCTTGCAGCTAACAATATAACTTTCTGCACAGGCTATGTACATGCATATTGTCTTCTCAGGCTATACTGTTTATTTTATTTCATCACTGTCATTAACATGGCTTGTATATTTTTGTTCACTTTCAGATGGTATAACAGTTGAAAAGGAGGAAGTACATCAAGAATATTTGGAGCTTCATCCATTAGTACAAGAGAATTCCTTACTTGCAGTTATAGTAACATCAGTTATTACTCCATGCCACTTTTATGTCCATCTTCCTTTTGGAACACAGTGTCTTCAAGAAGCCAGTAAGTAAATTGATTAGATTCTTTCACTCCTATCATCATCAGACCTAATTACAAAATGCTGTAAAGAGTTTTTATGAGGATAAGGAGGCTCAGGTAAGAGTGTGTAGGAGAGAGAGATTATTATTTTTTTTTTTTATCACACTGGCCGATTCCCACCAAGGCAGGGTGGCCCGAAAAAGAAAAACTTTCACCATCATTCACTCCATCACTGTCTTGCCAGAAGGGTGCTTTACACTACAGTTTTTAAACTGCAACATTAACACCCCTCCTTCAGAGTGCAGGCACTGTACTTCCCATCTCCAGGACTCAAGTCCGGCCTGCCGGTTTCCCTGAACCCCTTCATAAATGTTACTTTGCTCACACTCCAACAGCACGTCAAGTATTAAAAACCATTTGTCTCCATTCACTCCTATCAAACACGCTCATGCATGCCTGCTGGAAGTCCAAGCCCCTCGCACACAAAACCACCTTTACCCCTCCCTCCAACCTTTCCTAGGCCGACCCCTACCCCGCCTTCCTTCCACTACAGACTGATACACTCTTGAAGTCACTCTGTTTTGCTCCATTCTCTCTACATGTCCGAACCACCTCAACAACCCTTCCTCAGCCCTCTAGACAACAGTTTTGGTAATCCCGCACCTCCTCCTAACTTCCAAACTACGAATTCTCTGCATTATATTCACACCACACATTGCCCTCAGACATGACATTTCCACTGCCTCCAGCCTTCTCCTCACTGCAACATTCATCACCCATGCTTCACACCCATATAAGAGCGTTGGTAAAACTATACTCTCATACATTCCCCTCTTTGCCTCCAAGGACAAAGTTCTTTGTCTCCACAGACTCCTAAGTGCACCACTAACCCTTTTCCCCTCATTAATTCTATGATTCACCTCATCTTTCATAGACCCATCCGCTGACACGTCCACTCCCAAATATCTGAATACATTCACCTCCTCCATATTCTCTCCTTCCAATCTGATATCCAATCTTTCATCACCTAATCTTTTTGTTATCCTCATAACCTTACTCCTTCCTGTATTCACTTTTAATTTTCTTCTTTTGCACACCCTACCAAATTCATCCACCAATCTCTGCAACTTCTCTTCAGAATCTCCCAAGAGCACAGTGTCATCAGCAAAGAGCAACTGTGACAACTCCCACTTTGTGTGATTCTTTATCTTTTAACTCCACGCCTCTTGCCAAGACCCTCGCATTTACTTCTCTTACAACCCCATCTATAAATATATTAAACAACCACGGTGACATCACACATCCTTGTCTAAGGCCTACTTTTACTGGGAAATAATTTCCCTCTTTCCTACATACTCTAACTTGAGCCTCACTATCCTCGTAAAAACTCTTCACTGCTTTCAGTAACCTACCTCCTACACCATACACCTGCAACATCTGCTACATTGCCCCCCTATCCACCCTGTCATACGCCTTTTCCAAATCCATAAATGCCACAAAGACCTCTTTAGCCTTATCTAAATACTGTTCACTTATATGTTTCACTGTAAACACCTGGTCCACACACCCCCTACCTTTTCTAAAGCCTCCTTGTTCATCTGCTATCCTATCCTCCGTCTTACTCTTAATTCTTTCAATAATAACTCTTCCATACACTTTACCAGGTATACTCAACAGACTTATCCCCCTATAATTTTTGCACTCTCTTTTGTCCCCTTTGCCTTTATACAAAGGAACTATGCATGCTCTCTGCCAATCCCTAGGTACCTTACCCTCTTCCATACATTTATTAAATAATTGCACCAACCACTCCAAAACTATATCCCCACCTGCTTTTAACATTTCTATCTTTATCCCATCAATCCCGGCTGCCTTACCCCCTTTCATTTTACCTACTGCCTCACGAACTTCCCCCACACTCACAACTGGCTCTTCCTCACTCCTACAAGATGTTATTCCTCCTTGCCCTATACACGAAATCACAGCTTCCCTATCTTCATCAACATTTAACCCTTTGACTGTTTTGGTCGTATATATACGTCTTACGAGCCAGTGTTTCAGACGTATATATACTCAATAATTCTAGGTAGTAGGTTGGTAGACAGCAACCACCCAGGGAAGTACTACCGTCCTGCCAGATGACTGTGAAACAAAAACCTGTAACTGTTTTGCATGATGGTAGGATTGCTGGTTTCTTTTTCTGTCTCATAAACACGCTAGATAACAGGGATATCTTGCTACTCCTACTTACACTTTGGTCACACTTCACAGACACGCACATGCATATATATATATACATACATCTAGGTTTTTCTCCCTTTTTCTAAATAGCTCTTGTCCTTTTTATTTCTTCTATTGTCCATGGGGAAGTGGAAAAGAATCTTTCCTCCGTAAGCCATGCGTGTCGTATGAGGCGACTAAAATGCCGGGAGCAATGGGCTAGTAACCCCTTCTCCTGTATACATTTACTAAAAAAGAGAAGAAGAAAAACTTTATAAAACTGGGTTGCTTAAATGTGCGTGGATGTAGTGCGGATGACAAGAAACAGATGATTGCTGATGTTATGAATGAAAAGAAGTTGGATGTCCTGGCTCTAAGCGAAACAAAGCTGAAGGGGGTAGGAGAGTTTCAGTGGGGGGAAATAAATGGGATTAAATCTGGAGTATCTGAGAGAGTTAGAGCAAAGGAAGGGGTAGCAGTAATGTTAAATGATCAGTTATGGAAGGAGAAAAGAGAATATGAATGTGTAAATTCAAGAATTATGTGGATTAAAGTAAAGGTTGGATGCGAGAAGTGGGTCATAATAAGCGTGTATGCACCTGGAGAAGAGAGGAATGCAGAGGAGAGAGAGAGATTTTGGGAGATGTTAAGTGAATGTATAGGAGCCTTTGAACCAAGTGAGAGAGTAATTGTGGTAGGGGACCTGAATGCTAAAGTAGGAGAAACTTTTAGAGAGGGTGTGGTAGGTAAGTTTGGGGTGCCAGGTGTAAATGATAATGGGAGCCCTTTGATTGAACTTTGTGTAGAAAGGGGTTTAGTTATAGGTAATACATATTTTAAGAAAAAGAGGATAAATAAGTATACAAGATATGATGTAGGCCGAAATGACAGTAGTTTGTTGGATTATGTATTGGTAGATAAAAGACTGCTGAGTAGACTTCAGGATGTACATGTTTATAGAGGGGCCACAGATATATCAGATCACTTTCTAGTTGTAGCTACACTGAGAGTAAAAGGTAGATGGGATACAAGGAGAATAGAAGCATCAGGGAAGAGAGAGGTGAAGGTTTATAAACTAAAAGAGGAGGCAGTTAGGGTAAGATATAAACAGCTATTGGAGGATAGATGGGCAAATGAGAGCATAGGCAATGGGGTCGAAGAGGTATGGGGTAGGATTAAAAATGTAGTGTTAGAGTGTTCAGCAGAAGTTTGTGGTTACAGGAAAGTGGGTGCAGGAGGGAAGAGGAGCGATTGGTGGAATGATGATGTAAAGAGAGTAGTAAGGGAGAAAAAGTTAGCATATGAGAAGTTTTTACAAAGTAGAAGTGATGCAAGGAGGGAAGAGTATATGGAGAAAAAGAGAGAGGTTAAGAGAGTGGTGAAGCAATGTAAAAAGAGAGCAAATGAGAGAGTGGGTGAGATGTTATCAACAAATTTTGTTGAAAATAAGAAAAAGTTTTGGAGTGAGATTAACAAGTTAAGAAAGCCTAGAGAACAAATGGATTTGTCAGTTAAAAATAGGAGAGGAGAGTTATTAAATGGAGAGTTAGAGGTATTGGGAAGATGGAGGGAATATTTTGAAGAATTGTTAAATGTTGATGAAGATAGGGAAGCTGTGATTTCGTGTATAGGGCAAGGAGGAATAACATCTTGTAGGAGTGAGGAAGAGCCAGTTGTGAGTGTGGGGGAAGTTCGTGAGGCAGTAGGCAAAATGAAAGGGGGTAAGGCAGCCGGGATTGATGGGATAAAGATAGAAATGTTAAAAGCAGGTGGGGATATAGTTTTGGAGTGGTTGGTGCAATTATTTAATAAATGTATGGAAGAGGGTAAGGTACCTAGGGATTGGCAGAGAGCATGCATAGTTCCTTTGTATAAAGGCAAAGGGGATAAAAGAGAGTGCAAAAATTATAGGGGGATAAGTCTGTTGAGTGTACCTGGTAAAGTGTATGGTAGAGTTATAATTGAAAGAATTAAGAGTAAGACGGAGAATAGGATAGCAGATGAACAAGGAGGCTTTAGGAAAGGTAGGGGGTGTGTGGACCAGGTGTTTACAGTGAAACATATAAGTGAACAGTATTTAGATAAGGCTAAAGAGGTCTTTGTGGCATTTATGGATTTGGAAAAGGCGTATGACAGGGTGGATAGGGGGGCAATGTGGCAGATGTTGCAAGTGTATGGTGTAGGAGGTAGGTTACTGAAAGCAGTGAAGAGTTTTTACGAGGATAGTGAGGCTCAAGTTAGAGTATGTAGGAAAGAGGGAAATTTTTTCCCAGTAAAAGTAGGCCTTAGACAAGGATGTGTGATGTCACCGTGGTTGTTTAATATATTTATAGATGGGGTTGTAAGAGAAGTAAATGCGAGGGTCTTGGCAAGAGGCGTGGAGTTAAAAGATAAAGAATCACACACAAAGTGGGAGTTGTCACAGCTGCTCTTTGCTGATGACACTGTGCTCTTGGGAGATTCTGAAGAGAAGTTGCAGAGATTGGTGGATGAATTTGGTAGGGTGTGCAAAAGAAGAAAATTAAAGGTGAATACAGGAAAGAGTAAGGTTATGAGGATAACAAAAAGATTAGGTGATGAAAGATTGAATATCAGATTGGAGGGAGAGAGTATGGAGGAGGTGAACGTATTCAGATATTTGGGAGTGGACGTGTCAGCGGATGGGTCTATGAAAGATGAGGTGAATCATAGAATTGATGAGGGAAAAAGAGTGAGTGGTGCACTTAGGAGTCTGTGGAGACAAAGAACTTTGTCCTTGGAGGCAAAGAGGGGAATGTATGAGAGTATAGTTTTACCAACGCTCTTATATGGGTGTGAAGCGTGGGTGATGAATGTTGCAGCAAGGAGAAGGCTGGAGGCAGTGGAGATGTCATGTCTGAGGGCAATGTGTGGTGTGAATATAATGCAGAGAATTCGTAGTTTGGAAGTTAGGAGGAGGTGCGGGATTACCAAAACTGTTGTCCAGAGGGCTGAGGAAGGGTTGTTGAGGTGGTTCGGACATGTAGAGAGAATGGAGCGAAACAGAATGACTTCAAGAGTGTATCAGTCTGTAGTGGAAGGAAGGCGGGGTAGGGGTCGGCCTAGGAAAGGTTGGAGGGAGGGGGTAAAGGAGGTTTTGTGTGCGAGGGGCTTGGACTTCCAGGAGGCATGCATGAGCGTGTTTGATAGGAGTGAATGGAGACAAATGGTTTTTAATACTTGACGTGCTGTTGGAGTGTGAGCAAAGTAACATTTATGAAGGGATTCAGGGAAACCGGCAGGCCGGACTTGAGTCCTGGAGATGGGAAGTACGGTGCCTGCACTCTGAAGGAGGGGTGTTAATGTTGCAGTTTAAAAACTGTAGTGTAAAGCACCCTTCTGGCAAGACAGTGATGGAGTGAATGATGGTGAAAGTTTTTCTTTTTCGGGCCACCCTGCCTTGGTGGGAATCGGCCAGTGTGATAATAAATAATAAAAAAAATTCTAGCGGCTTCAAATCAAGCGGAAGAAAGCTGGTAGGCCCACATGTGAGAGAATGGGTCTGTGTGGTCAGTGTGCACCACATAAAAAAAATCCTGCAGCACACAGTGCGTAATGAGAAAAAAAAAACTCTGTTTTTTTGGATTAAAACGCCGACTTAGAGGTGTATTTTCTTATAGTATTTATTGATGTATTTGCATTTTCATGGTCTTAGGTGATAAAATGGAAAACATATTACAGAAATAGAGATGATTTTCATTACTTTGAAGATGAAAACGTCCTTGAAACTGAGCTCAAAGTAGCGGAAATGATCGATTTTTACCAATGTTCAGGAGTAAACAAATCACACTACACGTCCAATATACGTCAACTGGGGAGTCTAATATTCTTTCACTAGTGCACTGATATTATTTATACCATTTTTACAATAATGCAGTAGTCTGCTTAACAGTAAATTTTGTATTTTTTTGTATGAATAGAAAATCAAAATAGAAAGCAATAATAATATAAGAGGGGCCTAGAGATGTGACTAATGAACAGAGGATATGTTATTTTAGTGCCAAGAATGTCTACCTTGTTTATTCTGGACCCTATTTTGAAATTGGCATCTTTTTTAGTTTGCGTGAAATTGGCCAAATTGCCAATTTCTGACCACTATATTGGGTAGTCCAAATTGGTAAATGGGAGGTTTCTTGTACTCAGCTTATAGATAAAATGGAGTTCTAAAGAAATAGCTATGAGTGTGGTCAACTGGCACAAAGGAATTGACTGAAAATAGGGCTCAAATTCGGCGAAATCGCCGATACGCATATGTTGCCGAGACCGCTAACTTTGCGGGAGCGTAATTCCATGAGTTTTCGACCAAATTTCGAACTTTTGGTGTCATTACCATCGGGAGAAGATTCTCCATCATTTTATAAGAAAAAATAATTTTTTTTTTTTTTTTTTGTTTTTTTTCTTAAATTTAGGGACAGAATGACTAGTTTCAGAAAGGGGCCTGAAACAGTCAAAGGGTTAACAATTCCTCAAAATATTCCCTCCATCTTCCCAATACCTCCAGAAAAAAATGGACCTTAGACAGGGATGCATAATGTCACCATGGTTGTTTAACATTTTATAGATGGGGTTATAAAAGAAGTAAATGCTAGGTGTTCGGGAGAGGGGTGGAATTAAATTATGAGGAATCAAATATAAAATGGGAGTTGACAAAGTTATTTTTTGCTGATGATACTGTGCTTTTGGGAGATTCTGAAGAGAAGTTGCAAAGGTTAGTGGACAAGTTTGGGAGGGTGTGTAGAGGAAGAAAGTTGAAAGGGAACATTGATAAGAGTAAGGTGATGAGAATATCTAATGAGTTAGGTAAAGAAAAATTAGATATCAGATTGGAGGGAGGGAGTATGGAAGAAGTGAATGTGTTCAGATATTTGCGAGTAGACTTTTCAGCAGATGGGTTTGTGGAGGATGAGGTTAGCCATAGAATTGATGAAGAAAAAAAGGTGGGTGGTGCATTGAGGTATTTGTGGAGACAGAACGTTATCCATGGAGGCAAAGAAGGGAGTGTACGAGAGTATAGTGATACCAACACTCTTATATGGGTGTGAAGCATGGGTTGTGAATGTTGCAGCAAGAAGGAGGCTGGAGGTAGTGGGAGACAGTGTGTGGCATAAATATTATGCAGAGATTTCGTAGTTTGGAGATTAGAAGATGCTGGGTTTATAAAAGTATTATCCAGAGCTGAGGAGGAGTTGTTGAGGTGCTTTGGACATTTAGAGAGGATGGAACAAAATAGAATGACTTGGAGAGCATATAAATCTGTAGTGGAAGGAAAGTGGGGTAGGGGTTGTCTTATGAAAGGTAGGAGGGAGAGGGTATAGGCGTCTTTTTGTCCAAAGGAGTTGGATGTGCGTGCAAGCGTTTGTGAGCATGTTACATAGGAGTGAGTGGACGCAAATGGTTTTTATGACTTGACATGCTGTTGGAGTGTAGGCAAAGTAACATTGATGAAGGAATGAAGGGAAACCAGTTAACCAGACTTGAGTTCTGGAGATAGGAAGCATAGTGCTTGCACTCTAAAGGTGAGGTGGAGATATGTTGCAGTTTTTGAACCGTAGTGTTGGCACACCTCTGGCAAGCCAGTGATGGAGTGAATGATGATGAAAGTGTTTCTTCTTTTCCGGATCACCTTGCCTTGGTGGAAAATGGCTAATGTATTAATAAAAAAATTTAATAAAAACTATACATACATATATTACATAAAATCCCACAGGATGCAAGACATGATTAAATAAATGGCTTACTCTGCATCTTTAATTCATTAGGTGTTAATTGGTCAGGGAAAAAAATCAGCTGATGCAGGTGTAAATCATGTGATGAAGCACTCAGTGGCACATTAAGAACATTGCCCTCAGTACTTCAATAGTCATCCTTATTCAGTCAGTGTTTATGGTAGAGCACTTAGCATCTAGCATGATAGCAAAAATAGTGTAATTCTGATAAACAGCAAAATGAAATGACATCAGAAATGCTTGTGAAATACCAACATTACTAAGATATGTAAATTAGGTAATGAAATTTGAAGTGGGGAAACAGTATTAAGGTTATACAAAATGTAAGAGTTGTGATCGGCTAAATGGTAGTGAGAACAATGGAGTGCTAAATAAATTACTGTATTGTAGTATGATACATAGCACTAGTATTAATTTGTTTTTATTTTCCACTTTTTGTCACATTAGTTTTCCACTTAATTTAGTTGCTGGTCTTTGCATGTTCTGGAAAATTGTCACAGTTGCTGCACTGTTGTATTTCTATGTTTCAAGTAAAATAATGGCATTGGAGAGTATTTTTTTTATTGGTATTAATTGTATTGTAAACTTTAAAAGATCTAAATTTTTCGAATTTATATAAGTTCTTACAAATTTCTGAGTTGTTCAAGTTACCTGAGTGAAGAAAATATGTATAATGGAATTTACATCTGTTTACAGTAATTCTTTATCCAGGTTTTGTAGATAAATCAGCTATGGAAATGGAATTGTTAATGTCTGCCATGCAAAAATATTACAAGAAAGCTCATCCCCAGTCCCAAGAGTGTTTGCTTGCACCTGGAGAACTTAAGGCACTATGTGAACAAAAGAATGGGAAGGTCCATTGTTCAAGAGTTCGTGTCATAGGTATAAAGGAAGACAAGTATAGTTCCCTAGTACAGGTATGTGAGTCATAGGAAATTGCATAGCATATTGGTGTAAAAGATAAAAATTCAGAGTTAAAATTTACCTTTATTTACCAGGGGAGTTCCAGGACAAGACAACAAAGATGTAAAAAAAAAAATTGAATCAAGAAAAGACTGAATATCAGATTGTATGGAGGGAGAATGGAAAGTGATACCCACTTTTTTTTTTTTTTTGTCTTTGAATACCTGAGGCCACTGAATCTACTATTACTTTCACCAGTCTTTTTCTTATGCTTCTTTTTCCATTTTTATTCCTTTATTAAGAAAATTTAAACTTGACAGCATTCTCCCACCATGGCATGGTAACATAAAGAAGAAAACACATAATATCTTTACATATATTCTCATTGCATCTTAATTTTGAACTCTGTGTAATATTTAACTTTTTTAAGTGGCTTATAGTATAATCAAATCAAATCAAAAGTTTATTCTCTATAAAGATTACAGTGTGTGGTTTACATATTTTAAAATACTAGTTACAGAGAGGGCCACTATCATCCCTAGCATGACTAGGCATTTTGAGCAGACTAATAATAATTCAAACTCTATATTGATACAGGTTATGGAGTATATTAATATTAAGGCTAGGTAACTGCATTACAGTTTGTAAATTTAGCAATGAGAATGGTTTTGTCTTGGCATGATACATAGTTTCTATAGAGCTCCTATATGTTAGAATCATGTTATAGTATCAATATGTTTACTTATAAATAAATACATTGCAGTATTTTTAGCCCTAATACAACCATAAATTTTCAAAAAATATGTACATGCTGTTAAATAAATTTGAATAGCTTACATAATGCGTAACTTAGCTCATGGTAATTTATTTTAGAAAAGCCTAAAAATAAAAGTTTTTTTTGCAAGATGCCCAAGGCATCTATGTTATCAGCATTATGTGTATAAGAAGAATATTGCTGTACTGCTGTTTATTTTAATAATTCTGTTAGTATTTATATACTTTTAGTACATTTTTTCTTAATACAGGTCGGCCATCATTAATCCGGCAATCAGTTATCCGGTTCCATCAGTAATCCGGCACTAATTTCGGCTAGCAAATTTCAAATTTCATCATTATACTGACTCAGATCATTATACTGACTCAGATCATTATACTGACTCAAATTTCATCATTATACTGACTCAGAAATTGTGCAGATGGTTCTAAATCCACAGCAGCAAGCCAGTGGAGGAGAAAGCAGTGATGAAAATGAGGAAGTTGTAGCAGAAAGTCTATTGATAGGCTAATTAAGTGTGTTCTAACCTAACCACTCTGTAATCTGGCAAACTCACTAATCTGGTACACTACATGTCCCAGTGATGCCAGATTAGTGATGGCTGACCTGTAGTACTTCTTAAAAGTACATTCTAAACAGTACTTTCCTTAACAGTACTTTATTTAACAGGTTTTCTCTATTGACTTCGGTTACACAAACTGGGTTCCAGAAAATCAGCTGCATCCTCTTGCTGTACAGTTTATTCATACTCCCTCACAAGTAAGAGTTTAAATGCTTACATTTACTGAACTATCCCAAACACTTGTTCAAATCATAACAACCACTTGCCTCCACTCCTCTCTAATGCATTCACAAAAGCCAGTTGTATGTTTGAACTATTAGCACTCTAAACCTCCTTTACCCCTTCCCTCCAATTTTTCCTGTAATGTGTCCTTGCCCCTCCTTCCCTCCATTCCGAATTTATACACCCTCTCGGTCATTCTGTTCTGCTCCATCTCCCCTTAATACCCAAACCTCCTCCATCCTCCAAATAATACTCTTAGTAATCGAACCCTATCTAATCTCCAACCTCCAAATTCTCTGCATAATGTTCACATCACACGTCCTCAAATACAACAACTCAATTCCTTGTCAGTTTCCTAACTGCAACATTAAAACCCGATGCTTTCACACCATATAACAATATTGCTACCACTATACTCTGGTATATTCATTTTGCTTCCATGGACAATGTTCTTTATCTCCACAGATGCCTCAGTTTTCATAGGCCAATCTTCCAATAAATCACTCCCAAACATCTGGGCTAATTGAGAGGTTATTGAGGTGGCTTGAGGGGTTATTGAGGTGGCTTGAGGGGTTATTGAGGATGGAGCAAAATAGGATGACTTGGAGGGTATATAAATCTGTAGTGGAGGGAAGAAGGGGTAGGGGTCATCCTAGGAAAGGTTAGAGGAAAGGAATGAAAGTGTCTTTGTATACAAGGGACTTGGATGCCAGCAGGCATGTGCTAAAATGTGTTAGATAGGAGTAAGTGGAGACAAGTGGTTTTTATTTCTTCACATACTGTTGGAATGTGAGCAAGGTAACATTTATGAAGGAATTCAGGGAAACTGGTTAGCTGGACTTGAGTCTTGGAGGTGGAAAGTACAGTGCCTGCATTCTGAAGGCATGGTAGAGATATGTTAGTTTTTGAACTGTAGTATTGGCATGCCATTGGCAAGATGGTGATTGAGTGACTGATGATGAAAGTGTTTCTCTTTTTTGGGTCACCCTGCCTTGGTGGGAAATGGCCGATGTGCTAAAAAAAACACACACAAAAAAAAACATAAATGTAAATATTTATCATATTGTTTTATTGTGTTGATGGTAATGCCTCCAATAACCATGAGAGTGAGTTATACATGTAGTCAGATTAGCAGTGCTGCTGTGAGTGACATGAATTGTAAACATTGCATAAAATTCCAAGAGAATTAGCACTAATGGATCAAAAAAATGTGGTATCTAAGTATCTGCTGTTTGAGGTTTGAATTTATCATTTCTTAAAGAAACAGCTGACATAATTTTGCAAATCAATAGTTTAACCAGGATTTCATTATGGGTAACTCGTAAGTCAGTATATTTCAATCTAGGGACTTAAAAATAATAAGCTGCTGATAAAGTCAAAGAAATTGAATTTAAAAAACATGTTACTTTTGGTATGTGAAATCTCTTAAAATATCAGTAGTAAAATATACATAATAGTACAATAGTAAAAATTAGCAATTAATTAGAAAAAAGAGGTATTTGGGGCTGTGCCACTGTTACCAACTGTAATGTCTTGTTGATACAGTAATTTCTCCAGTAAGGAAGGTTTTAGGAGATTTGGCTATTTTCCATTCCAACATGAAGACCTTCAGCTGCTTCATTTAAAGAAGTTTTTCCTAGCAATGATAAATGTTACTTTACATGTTCTCAACACTTGCACTTCTCTTTAAAAACTTTGTAAATCTAAGTGATAGGTATTACTGTCACGTATCTAAAAATTCCTTGTGTGTGAGTCTTAGTACATACGTACATTGACTATGGAAGATATGGTTCAGCCATGGCTCATGAGCTGCTTGTGGATCATTTGCTCATTCATTGCAAGTCGCAAGACAGTATCCAGGTTTACTTCTGTTCTTGATATTGTCTTTTAACTACACTGAATGAGCAAGTGAGTCTCGTGCAACTCTCAAGCCATGACCTCAGTCAAGACTGGACTTTGGTACGGTATAATATTCCATTAATAAGGCTTGAATATTTTAAAATGCTTGAAAAAATATTTTCTTCCAAGGCTGTTGATTGCTGGTTAACGGGCGTGGAGTCTCCACGCGATGGTTGGCATCCTTCAGCTGGTAGCTACCTGACACAACTTACAGAAGGCCGTACATTGGTTGCTCATGTCAATCATATTGACAGGTGATACTAGTTTAATAAATTCAAATTAGTTTTTTAGATTCAGTAATTCATATTAAAATTTTGACATAATATTAATTAAAAGCATAATAGAAGCCCCTAATTTTTGTAGTGGTAATTTCCCACCATAGTAAATAAGTAATACAGTTTATTTTCTGAAGGTACTGTACATGTTTTAATATGTGTTAACAAATTATTTAAATTCATTTAGAAAAACAAGTAATTATGTACAACATTTTGGGCAGAATTAAACTAGAACTAAGCTAATACAAGGTGTATAATAAAACTGACAATGCAGTAGGACATTGTATTATATACACATAGCACTCTTTAAATAATTCATATTATCTTCTTAATATATTGAATGTAATATGTGGTATATTTATGTAATTCAAGTTAAAAGGCTTTATGTGGGATATACAGTAGGGCCCCTTTTTACGGTGTTTCACCTTACAGCATTCCGCTAATACAGCGAGTTCAAATTATGACCAAAACTTGCCATACGGCTCCCCATCTTTCTAATACAACGCGCCCCACCCAGTTTGTTTACATTCTCCATGAGCACATATCTCTATTATGTCTGGAAACTTTCCAAAATTTCAAGTGTTTTAAAGTTATTGCATATTTTATATGTACTCTGATAATTATATATACCTGTACCTAAATATACTTACACTGCTGATGTGCAGGTACACATTAAAATCACTAAGATGCCATATAATACTCTCTTGGGCGCATTCAATGTCATATATTACGATAATATACACATTTCCATTAATCCATCTATGATGTTTTTTTCAAAATTATGTAATAAACATGCTGCGTAATGTAAACGATACATACACTCAGTATAAAAATTGACATAAATATGAGATGTGTTTACCAAGCAGTTTGTAGGGGTGTCGGAAGAATTACAATTTTCTCTAGTTAAATATCAGTTACTGGGGGATAACTGTAGAAAAATATTCCTTTCATATGCCTTCACTCTATAGCTATTCATGACCCTTGTGGGTTTAGCACTTTTTTATTTGATTATAATAATATCATTCACTCTAAAAATGGTGTGTTGCATGAGAATGGGAATGTTGCTGTTTATTTATTCTTCTGTACTAACTTGTTAGAATATCATTCCTTCTAAAACGTTGTTACATGAGAATGGAAGTGTTGCTCTTTATTTATTCTACTGTACCACTGTGTAGACAACTTGTACACAATGCAAGGTGTTTGTATGAACATGTGTGAACTATACAGACACTTTCATCCATTTGTTTACATAGTATTCGCAGCTCTGTCCTCTTACTCATTCTCTCTCTCGTTTATTCGTTTTTATCTCGCTTACTCGCCTCTCACCCTACATTAAGACTACAAATATTTTAAGGTAAGTAATGAGTGTACTGTATATGCATTTTATCGCTCTAGGGCTCTTTAAATGTCGTAGTAGGTGGGGTGGCCAGGCGGGCTACCATATCTCCCACACCTGACTATCTATAAATAAATACTCTTCACCTCTAACCCTACATTAAGAATACAAATATTTTAAGGTAAGTAATGTGTGCACTGTGTGTATATTTTACTTTTTATTGTTTTTTTAATGCCTAATTCTATTGCTAACTTAATATATGTTAGTGTAAACTTGTTATATGGAATTTATTTGCATTTAAAAGTGGAAAAAATGGTGATCTTCTTTTCGGCAGTAGCCTGGAACCTAACCTTCCATATGAGTGGGGCCATACTGTATTGTGAATTAGATTTATAATGCTTGTGTGGTATATAATTAGAATCCTCTTTAGTACTTAGAATAAAATCAAGCTTTTAATGAGGTTATAATTTACATGAATGGTCTATATGCTAAATAGGTCGTTTGCATCTTGAATGAAATAATTATGGTATATAAAACTGTTTTAATTTTTTACTCTTAATCTTATTTCTTTCAACAGGGATCATCAGCGTCTGGGTGTTACTCTTCATAACACTGATGAAGGGCATGATATCAACATAAATGAATTCATCCTGAAGAAGCTTAAAAAATAATTTTATTTAGAACTATATTAATTATTGGTGAAAGTGTTTTTTTTTTTTTGGGGGGTCACTGTGGTGGGAGACAGCCAACGTGTTAAAAAAATTTGGTTAATGAAATTTCTTATTTTTTTTAGGTGTAAGGTGCACAAAACTGGCTTTGTAAACCATATATTCGAGCATAAGTCAACTTCTGACATTTTGCTAACAGCTCCTTTCTTTTTCATAAACAATATTTCATTTACATGTCAACACTAGTTTTTGAGGAGCATTAGAATAGTTTGGTATTTGCTGCTTTGTGTATCAAGGTCAAATATGCTATTAGGCTTGCTCCATGCAAAAAGTAAGTTTACCAGTACAGTGTTTTGTCTTTTTAAAAGTTCAGCCTGTCTCTTAAATATACAGAAAAAATGTTAAAACAAAAGTAAAAATATCTAATGGTTACACTGATTTTATTATCATCAAGGTCTGGTGCTCAGTGCTTAGTACTTCGTTAAAGTAAAGGAGAGGTGGGAGGCAAGGCAAGCTGGTTATGAACATAAAAAAAAAAAGGAATGTACCAGGCCTACCTGCAAGTACTATGGTAAGTAGGTTCCAGTCACCTACCAGTCATACTCATCTATCTATCCAGCCCATCCTTATATTATTATTATAATCAAGGGGGAAGCGCTAAACCCGGGGGATGTGGAAGGCATTCAGGCTTAATTCGGGGAACTGGAGCACAGATCTAATTCCCTAAATCAAGAGCCTCTCGCCAACATCAAGGAACCTTCCTTGAGGGGCCCATCCTTATAGTTTTTAGCATCCTGAAGAATTTGTTCCTATGATTATACATAGTAGCAGTTTGCTCCACTCATTTTCAGTTCTGTTCCTAAACCAGTTCTTTTCTAATTTTCTAAATCTGAATTTATTCAGCTTTAATCCATTGTTTAAAGCTGTATCTGGTTTAGATATCTTCAGCACTTCAATATCTTCTTTCTTTATGCCCAGTAGTGCTCAAAGGTTTGATCAGTAAGAGGGTTCATAAATGATGTTGGTGGACCTTTATAGGTTTAATGCTTCCCATTTGAATAATTTAGCAATACATTCATGGGAGAGTGCTAAACTCATAATCATATATTATTATTATTATAATCAAGGGGGAAGCGCTAAACCCGTAGGATCATACAGCGCCCAGGGGGGGGATGTGGAAGGCATTCAGGCTTAATTCAGGGAACTGGAGCACAGATTCAATTCCCTAAATCAAGAGCCCCTCACCAACATCAAGGAACCTTCCATGAGGGGTCATAATCATATAGCACCACAGAATGGGAGGTAATTAGATTCAACCCTATGATAGGGAGCAATTCTTTAGAGCAAAAGCCCTTCAACACCTACCTTTTAAAAGAAATATTTGTAGTTACATGGGCATAGCTATGTTCAGTGTTCCATCTTCATTATTTTATTCCTCTTCAAAGGGAGTCTGTGGCAGGCAGGCTCTCGAGCCAAGGAATTGAACTTCTGCTCCCCTTCCCTGGATTTTCTAAATACCCATTACCCCTTTTTTTTTTTTTTTTTTGGCCTTAGTGGTGAGATTTCCTCTTATGAAATCCAGTTCCTAAACATAAGGATGTGTAACTTTCTGTATACTCGATTAATATGTCTAACGTTTATATACTTGCCTAATTGTGATTGCAGGGGTCGAGTCTCAGCTCCTGGCCCTGCCTCTTCACTGAGTGGTACTAGATCCTCTCTCCCCCTGCTCCATGAGCTTTATCATACCTCATCTTAAAGCTATGTATGGTTCCTGCCTCACTTGCTAGACTATTCCACTTCCTGACTTCTCTAGCATGTGTGTGTGTATGTATGGAGCTTGCCAAATATGATTGTATATCTGACTAAATTTTTGTTACTAGTTAGATTTCTGAATACAGTGGACCCCCGGTTTATGATATTATTTCATTCCAGAAGTATGTTCAGGTGCCATTATTGAACGAATTTGTTCCCATAAGGAATATTGTGAATTAAGATTAGTCCATTTCAGACCCCCAAACATACACATACAAATGCACTTACATAATTTGTCACATTGAAAGCCGATTGTAAAGCAGGGGTCCACTGTATTGCTGTGTATATATCAGTATGCAAGTACCTTTCTAAATGTGTGTTAGTCAAATACTAGATATCTTACACACATGCAATATCTGAATATCTTTATACTCTATCTGAGAAAGCCACTGGTGGGCAAAATATCTTCAAAGTAAAGATATCCAGGTGTTGCACGTGTAATTTGTTAACTTATTGGTATTGTAAACCACTAATGTGATGACGTATATCATGCTAATGTTATAATTAATACATTTAAGAGCAAGCACTTAACCTGTAGGAGTTATAGAACACTTGGAGGAATGTAAAAAATCTGGTTTGATCCTAGGTAGGGGATGACAAGTCCCGTTCCTTAGATCAAGCCTCTCGCCATTATTATTATTATAATCAAGGGGGAAGCGCTAAACCCGGAGGATTATACAGCGCCTGGGGGGGGGATGTGGAAGGCATTCAGGCTTAATTCGGGGAACTGGAGCACAGATTCAATTCCCTAAATCAAGAGCCCCTCACCAACATCAAGGAACCTTCCTTGAGGGGAAGCCTCTCGCCAGCATCAAGAAAATATTGTTGAGGGTGTTAGTCTGTGCACTTCTAGATGCTGGTGAATATCTTACTACATGAATAAATAATACTTTAACCCTAATTCTTTTAAAATGATTAGTATTATTATTATTCATGTACATTTATAATCAACTTTAGTTCTAAACTGGAGAGGGTCATACCGCTTATAAATGTATGTGATACTGTATATGTAATATATGTACCAAGTATGAATGTTTTCTTGTTTGGGTAACCCTGCCTTGGCAGGAAATGGACACCATTAAAAATTAGCACAGCATGTATCTGTTAACTTTTTCTTTAAATGGGAATTTAAAAAAAAATATAGTTGCAGAAAATGAAACCATCATAGATCAATTTTTTTATTTTTAACAAATGTGCATCACAAATGCTCCAGCTATTTCTAAAATTAAGACTAAACTGACTTAAATCAGATGAGCAAATGTCCACAGTGAGGTCCATAATAATATAGTATTGGCAGTATTTGTCAATTGTTGAACATTTTAGTTTGTCACAGGAAAAAAAATGTATCAAAAGGTTTTGTGCTCTGCTTCCAAATGCTGTACATTTGTTTCTTCACCAAAAAACTTAATTGGGTAAATGTCTCCAAATAATTAAAATTGCTTGTTACAGCAAATGCTAAGATGGTGACAGCTTTTGAGCTAAATTAATCAAAAGGTGTGGAGACAAATTTTGTTTTAATGACTGAATGAACTCTTCATCATCAGCACAAGATACATGTTTCAGTATATCACAAAGCACTTCAACTGCTTTCTTTTTGTCTAATGGATCTGCCTGATCACTTTCTCTATTTCTGTCACTTGACACAAGTTGTAACTGTCTGTCAGAATTAAATGGAGGAGTGTTAGTTGCCTTTCCAGAATCTCTACATAATATATTTTTCCTGTAGTCTTCACCTCTGTAATCATCATCATAATCTGACACCTCATTTATTTGTGCACTTGGCAACTTCTGTTTTCTTAGAAAATTTTCTATCTCTTCCATTGGATTTGTGATAATCATATCAGTTCTTGGAGTCCCACCAAATATTTGGTTAGTCTGAGGATGATAAAACTGCTCTCCATGCACAACAATGCTTGAATTTGATCGTCGTCTTCTAACTGCAGCACTTTGCTGCCATAGTGGCTGTCTTTTTTCAGAGACTGTTAAAATTGAAGAAAACTCTGGCAGTATCCCTTGGGAAGCCTTTTGAAACAATTCATTTACTGCTGACATTTGATTTTCTGCTACTGAATGTGTAAAGATTTGTTGGTGGTTTATAGATGGTTTGATATCTACTTTGCTATGAAATTCTACAATCTCTTTAACGTCTGCAAGTCCAACAAGAAGCTTAGGAAATGTTATTTTTGCACCAACATCACCTTCTTTACCTACTAGGTAATGCCGGAGGAGTTCCAGGTACTTTAGCTGAATCTCCTGAATCTTTTGTGGATTCTCAAATTGAGGATCATCTGGCTGAAAGAAGGCAATCAAGCAAATCAGTACCAAAACAATTTCATCTTTTAGATCTTTGGCATATTTATTGTAGAATTTCATTATGGCATCAAAAGCTTCTGGCAAACCTGTAAACTCTCTCAGAGTGTCCATGGATATTTTTGGAATCTTTAAAGCTTCTTTGTTACATTCAGCAGGCCATATTTGATTTTCGTAATCATACATATATGCACCATGAAGGTATATCGACATCCCAATCCCACTCTTCAGTAAAAGTGATCTATCAGTTTCACAAACTTCCTGAAAGTCCTCGACTTCTTTGAAGAATATTCCTAGTTTTTTGCATATGCAAACAAAAAGGTTAGCTAATGCTTGTACATTGTCACCGTAACAGCCTTCTGGGTAAGAAATGGACCTGAATGTCGACTCTTGAAGAGCAACAATAGTCCTTAGCGTATCTGCTTCCTGAGGATCTAGTGATCTTGGCAGGTCTCCATATACTTTCTCTTTAATCTTTTCTTCCTGGACATGGCGTTGTTTAGCAAGTCTGTTCTTCCAAAGCACCATTCGGTCAGTTTCTGACATCACCCAGTTGATCTCCATTCCATTCTCTTGACTTTTCTTAAACCTAGCAAAGATAAAATATGATTTAGTATATGCATTTAATTTGAATGAAATGCTCTTTGAATGAATTTACAACCACCTGTTTTGTCTATATACTTAGATTATTATTATAATCAAAAAGTGCTAAACCACAAGGGCTCTATATACTTAAGAGAAACTTAAAATACTAAACCTCAGTTGACTCGTCTCAGGATGGCATTAGATAATGAAGGGACGGCAGTGAATTCATGAACAGAGCAGAGGGGGATGACACTGTATGGTAGTGAGGTAGAGTCCAAGGTGGATGTGGGAAAAGTGCACAAGGTAGTGGACAGATTATTATTATAATAAGAAAGAAGTGCTAAACCACAAAGGGGTAGTGGATACAATGAAAGGTGGGAGAATACTTGCATATTACCCACTGCCTCCTTACTTTGACCATTCTCCTCAGGTTTCTCAATCCTGTGATATTTTCCCCTCCCTCTGGCCAATTCATGAAATCATGATCTCCACATCATTAACATTTAACAACTTATCAAAATGTCTTCATTTTTTCCCCATGTATCATCCCTCATTTTGTAACTGCCAAGTCCATGTGCTCTCCAGGTTTCCTCAGTTTATTCATCTTCCTCTAAAACCATTTTTTCGTTCAACAAAATTTGCAAATCTCTTATTAGCTCTCCTTTTGAACCCCCTCACCACCTGTTTCACCTTTTTTTTTTTCCACATACATTGTATATCATTTTTACATTATAAAAACCTCTTGTGTGCTAATTTTTTTTATCACTTGCCACCTTTTTACCTCACTACTCTTCCATTTGCACCCACTGTCTATACCCATAAACCTCTGTACACTATTATAGCTTAGCAGATTTTTTGTTCAAGCACTACTGTTCCACACACACACTTTCGAAAAGAAAAAAAAAAAAGAAAAAATTTTTTTTTAACTTTTTCAGTCAATGCTCCTGCAGCCCAGTCTGTGTATTTTATTTAACATGGCCGATTCCCACCAAGGCAGGGTGGCCCGAAAGAGAAAAACTTTCATTATTCACTCCATCACTGCCTTGCCAGAAGGGTGCTTTACACTACAGTTATAAAATTGCAACATAAACACCCCTCCATATACATGTATATAGGCAGTAGTTTGGTAGACAGCAACCACCCAGGGAGGTACTACCGTCCCGACGAGTGTAAAAT
This sequence comes from Cherax quadricarinatus, assembly GCF_038502225.1. Taxonomy (NCBI): domain Eukaryota; kingdom Metazoa; phylum Arthropoda; class Malacostraca; order Decapoda; family Parastacidae; genus Cherax; species Cherax quadricarinatus. The sequence goes on from NC_091365.1 coordinate 3,159,609, forward strand.
GAGAGCCTGTAATTGTTTTACATGATGGTAGGATTGCTGGTGTCTTTCGTCTGTCTCATAAATATGCAAGATTACAGGTACGTCTTGCTACTTCTACTTACACTTAGGTCACACTTCACATACATGTACATGTTTATTTATACACACTCATCTGAAGCTGGCAGCTTCAGAGTCCCAAAAGTCTAGAAAATATGGAGAACTTGCCCATCATTATATGTTAGTTCCCATAGGCTCAGAGACCCTTGGCTCGTGAGGAAAGAGTGCATCTAAGTTCCTTAAGGAGCTAGGCAAAAGACTCATCAGGGTAACTAGGGATCCCAGGGCGACTAGGTTTCTGTTCCAGCGATGCAGCGCTGCTGTTCAGAGGGGTAATGCCTACTGTATTTTGGGCAAGAGCACCAGCTCTGAGGAGCTGGATGAGATTTTCGCATTATAATCAGTGACAAACACGTGACAATATGTACTAGACATGTATCTCTTTCACCTCATGTACTGTATATGGCATTATATCAATGTATCCCTTAAATCTTTTGTCCATATGTAATATACCTATTGGTAAAAAAGAATGAAAAGATGGGGTGGTAGGGGATGTGCAATATTCAAATGGCTTCAGGAACAAATCTAAATATTCTTCCTTGAAGCCTTCTTATCCACTTCCAAGGCTATGTGTCCCACAATTTACACCAGAGGTGGACCCCCCATCTTTACCTGGTATACTCGGTAAACTTATTTTCCTATAATTTTTAGAATGTCTCTTGTCCCCTTTCCCTTTACATAAAGAAACTATACACGTTTTTTGCCAATCCCTATGTACCTTCCTCTCATACATTTACTGAACAAAAGTACCAACCACTCCAAAACTATATCTCCCTTCTGCTCTTAACATTTGTCATGATCCCAGCTGCTTTACCTTTCATTATCTAATGCCTCGCACACTTGCCCACACTCACATCCTGCTTTTTTTCTCTCCTAAAAGAAGTTTCACCTCCATGGCCAATGCATGAAATTACTGCCTCTCTTAATAATAAATATTGATGATCAAGAAGCACTAAACCCACTAGGGTCTTCTTCAGTATTTAACAGTTCCTCAATATATTTCTGCCATCTTCCAAATACTTCCAATTCTGTTTTTAATTGTCAAATCCATTTGTTCCCTAGGCTTTCTTAACCTATAGCCCTTGTGGTTTAGTGCTTCTTTTTGACTATAATAATTTCTTAACCTGTTTACCTCCAAATTTTTTCTTATATATAAACACACACTATGCTTAGGCATAGTCCATAAAATGTTTTGGTTTGGATCATACAAGAGTATTTCATAAAAACTTATGATTCAGTTCTCATTACTCACCTACAATACTGACAAACTTTTCTGTTTTGTTTTGAGATTGGACAGGTTTTGTTTTCTGGACAATGGAAACTTTTGTAGGCACCACTCTGCACAGAACGTCGAAAAAATGCTTTACAAGAGTCACAGGCCATCCCTCCAAAATGCATACTCCTTGCTGCATCCCCACACACACCACATCTTTTGTCTTCCTTTCCTTTATCTTTGGGTTCTTTTTTTTGTCGTTTTTGATTCTTTTTATGTTCCTCTACTATTGCTAATGTTTCTGGACTAGGTTTCTTACTTTCTACAGGAATACTGTTACTGCTGGCTGGAGAATATTCCTGACTACTGATAGATTCTGAACAATATGAACTTTCATCCTGGTCATGTCTTGAAATCTCCACAGTTTTCAAAAACTCTGGGCTGTTGTAGCCGTTTTGATGGTCCGCAGTACAGCAACTCAGTGGGGCTAATGGACAATCAGAAGCCTCAAATTCTGACCCTGTACCAGACTGATCACTTGTTGGTACATATCCTTCCCAGTATTGGCCATCAAAGGCTCGCTGCTGATTGCTCAAGCACATGCCATCAGTCCACCACTCCAAAGATTCTCTATCATTGTCTGGTAATTTTACATTTATGTGCTGGTCTCCCTTACAAGGAGAAACTACTGAAGTCTCATTATCTGAGTACAGAGAGCTGCCCACAGAAGAGTGGGCATTATACCAGTAGGATGTGGTGGGTAAGGAGGGGAGACTCATGCCCTCTGTCTTACCACCTGGCTCTCCAAATTGATAATATGCATCCTTTGACATGATGCCTCACATCTGTAGAGAGAAAATAAGCAAATTAATTTTAGTGATTTAAAAAAATTATTATACTGTACAGTACCTGATTATGTCTGAGGGAAAGAGGCACAAACTCTAACATGAGAATTATTACAGTACTGGGAGAAGCACTAAACTCAAGAGGTCAAATAACTCCTAGGAGGACATGTGAGCCAGTCAGTTTTAGTCCAAGAAAGAGGGAGGAATAGGTTCAATTCCTTGAATCAAGAGCCCCTCGCCAACATCATGGCACCTCCCAAGAGGGGACCCCCAGAGAAAATAAAACAGAAAATGAGAGCACTGTACAGCCTGCCACTGCCTTTGAAGGATTCCTTAATGCTGATGAAAGGGCTCTTGATCCAAGGCATTAGAGCTACTTTCCTTGCATCAAATCTAATTACCTCCCAATTCCCAGGCATTTTATGACTCCTATGGGTTTAGTGCTTTCACATGATTACAAATTTATTTCTATATGATGCTACATCATTTGTACACAATTGGATAACATCACAATAATAAAGTGGAAAGCCCTTTGTTATACAGAGTATTTCAGGCAAGCTGAAACCTAACTTGCATCTAGGGCTTTAGTATGCAAATATATTTTAGATATTTTTATTGTGAATATCATTAATGGAAATGAATCAAGTGTATATATAGCAGACAAAATCAAGGCAAGGTACTCCTATCTTCAAGAAAAATAGTAGGTCTGATGTAAGCAACTATAGGTCTGTTAGTATACTCAGTATAATATCTAAAATTCTAGAGAGGGCGGTGTACTCTCAAGTAGTTAAGTACCTTAATGACAACAACATTCTCCATAGCTATCAATCGGGCTTTAGAAGAACCTACTCAACCGACACCTCCCTTATTAATTGATGGATTACCCGAGAACTGAAATGTCAAAGGGGAACCTCATAGGTATGGTAACCTTAGACCTGCAAAAGGCCTTCGATACTGTCACTTTGGTTTCATCAGTAAAATATCTGGGAATTCCCTTTGACCCATGCATGTCAGGAGAATTGATAGGGAACAATGTAGTAAAGAAAGCAAATGCCAGACTGAAGTTCCTGTATAGACAAGCACAGTGTCTACCTACTGAGGCTCGCAGGACCCTATGTCTAGCCCTTATACAATGCCATATGGATTACACTTGCTCTTCATGGTACTCTGCCTTGACAAAAAAAACTGAAAGACTGCAAATCACCCAGAACAAAATCGTAAGATTCATCCTGGGGCTGGGACCAAGAGAGCATGTAGGCCAGGATGAATTACAGCAGTTGGATATGCTGAATGTTGAAGACAGTAAAACAACTGAAGCTAAATCATGTTTATAAAATTGCTCACAGTGTCCAGAATATCTTGCTGTCAATTTTGTCAAGGTTGGGAACCAAAGCAATCATAGTACTAGGGGGAGGGAGCACAACTTTGTAGTACCCACAGTCAGTGGCCAGGCTTCAAACACCTTTTATTGTACAGCAATAAAGGAATGGAACAGACTGCCTGCACATGTCAAAGCCAGTCATAGCATGAACCAGTTCAAGAAGACTGCCAAAAGGTGTCTGATGAATGTAGCTACAGAAAGGGAGGGGAATGATTTTCTATTTTTTTTAGCTAACATACGTGTAAATTTTACCTTATTCCTAGTAATGACCCTCATATTGTAGATAGTCTTAATGACCCTCGTGTAGTAGATAGTCTTTTTAGTATGATAATAAGATGTTATCTTCATTGTAGAGATATAAGAAAATATTATAACCTTTATATTATAATAATAAGGTAAAAGGACCCCAATGGAAATATGTCACTGTCTGACTTTTTTGGGTTATCCTAGGTTCTCTACACACATGCTGCTATGTATGATAATTCTATGTAACTGTATTTGTGTATACCTGAATAAACTTACTTACATGGGGGGGGGGGAACTTTTTTCAACAAACTGGCCATATCCCACCAAGGCAGGGTGACCTAATACAAAGTTTTTCCTCTTTAAATTTAGAAATTCGTACAGGAGAAGGGGTTACTAGCCCCTTGCTCCCGGCATTTTCGTCACCTCTTACAACACACATGGCTTAGAGGAAGATTTTTTTTTCCACTTCCACATGGGAATAAGAGGAAATAAAGAATAACAAGAACTATTAAGAAAACAGAGGAAAACCCAGATGGATGGATATGTATGGTGGCCTGGTGGCTAAAGCTCCTGCTTCACACACGGAGGGCCCGGGTTCGATTCCCGGCGGGTGGAAACATTTCGACACGTTTCCTTACACCTGTTGTCCTGTTCACCTAGCAGCAAACAGGTACCTGGGTGTTAGTCGACTGGTGTGGGTCGCATCCTGGGGGACAAGATTAAGGACCCCAATGGAAATAAGGTACAGTCCTCGATGACGCACTGACTTTCTTGGGTTATCCTGGGTGGCTAACTCCCCGGGGTTAAAAATCCGAACGAAATCTTATCTTATCTTATATATATGTGTGTGTGCATGCAGTGTGACCTAAATGTAAGTAGCAAATTATACCTGTTATCTTGCATGTTTATGAGACCAAAAAGACACCAGTAATCCTACCATCATGTAAAACAATTACAGGTTTCCGTTTCACACTCACTTGGCAGGACGGTAGTACCTCCCTAAGTGGTTGCTGCCTGCCAACCTACTACCTAGGCACTTATATTAAAATCATTTCTTTTCAAAGTAAAAATTCTTAAAAAAAAAAAAAAAAAAATTACAATACAAGTGAAAGTAGTAATCTGAATTATTACAAAATGTGATGATATACAAAGTATTTTACTTTTGTGATTACAAGACATTAATGATATTCACAGTAATATAAACTTAATGAAAATGATTCAAATGTATATGAAGCACATTATATTATAAGAAGTTACATGAGAATAAAAATACTTAGATGATACTGTACTAAAAGCATTCAGTAATTCAAAATTTTAATAAGGCTTACAAAAGAAAGATAGTTATCTGAACTGATACAAAATATGAGTTTATAATACACGTCTCTAGTAATATATAAGAGTGAAGGAGAGATGGAGCAAGAACAGGGACAATATTGAATGAAAGACAGGGTTTAAGGATATATTTGGCATAATAAATTGTCAGGATCACATTAAGGTAAGGTGCTGTTTGACAGTAGTTTTGAAGTGGTTGGCAAATAAGAAACCTCTGGAATCTTCATGCAAAGAATTCCAGATTTTAGGTCTTTTATAAGCATTGAGTTTTTGCACAGGTCGAGTTGGAGATGGGGAATATCGTCGAGATTTTTGCATCTTGTGTTGTCTGCAAGATCTGTTGCAGTTATCAAGAAAGTGTTTCAGGGTAGGATTAATGTTAGAACTGACTGTCCTGTATATGCAGTATTCACAGTAATATGAATAAATTTTATGTAAAAGTAAATTCAAACTTTTGAAGAGCAGAGGAGTGTGTTGCCTGGCACTAGACCGAGTGATCATTCATACAGCCACCGAGTTATCTGCTTTAGGTGATATGCATTAGTGGATCCCCAGGTACAAATGGCAAGAGTGAAGTAGAGATAGATTAGAGAGCAATACACACAAGTAGTGCTGTTTGAGGTACATAGTAACATTTTACAGAGGATTCCAACTGATTTGGATACCTTTTTATTTATCTGCGCTGAGTGTGGGTGTTAAATTTCAATTTGCTGTCAAGGTACAAACCATATTCATTACTGATAAAGGTGAGTTACTGGATATTAGTTCATTCGAGTAGATGGCCATCCCTCCCCCCATTTGATCAGGCCTGCCGTTATGAATGGCTGTCTACCCAGGTAAGGTAAAGATGCCTGTTGTGTTTGTTTAAGCCAGGGGTCAGCAATTAATAAGAGAGATAACATTTAGCGAAGCTAGGAGCACTGGGTCATCATAGTGCTTAGTCAGGGATCTAATGTTGTAACTGAATACTGATATGTATATTCTCAGTGTTGCTGAGAAGAGATTTTGCTTGACTTGCAGAGGAGTATTGATTGCCATTTTTTATATGACGGAGGATTAAAATTGGTGTTAATATCAACATTCATAAACTAAGATGTGGGTTTAGGAAAGTGAAGGATGAGGTAGAGGTATCAATAAACACTAACGATAAGAGCATTGGAGTGAGAACAGAATAACGTAATTAGCTGGTACAACTATTAACAAGAAAATTGGACTCAAGAAATCGTAATGACACGATTGCAAACAAACCATACCCCCGGCCGGGATTGAACCCGCGGTCATAGAGTCTCAAAACTCCAGCCCGTCGCATTGGCCACTAGACCAGCTAGCCACAATAAGATTCATCCAACTAGGTATATTTCTACACCATAGGAAGGTTAGCACAGGCACCTCTGTGACCACAAATGCAAGTTTTTACAGACGAATCTCCAGCTAGCGTGGCCGTGACGAACTCTAGCTCAAGTCCCTTCACTGCCGTCAACATGACTCAAGAAATCGTAATGACACGATTGCAAACAAACAATACGATTTCTTGAGTCATGTTGACGGCAGTGAAGGGACTTGAGCTAGAGTTCGTCACGGCCACGCTAGCTGGAGATTCGTCTGTAAAAACTTGCATTTGTGGTCACAGAGGTGCCTGTGCTAACCTTCCTATGGTGTAGAAATATACCTAGTTGGATGAATCTTATTATGGCTAGCTGGTCTAGTGGCTAACGCGACGGGCTGGAGTTTTGAGACTATGACCGCGGGTTCAATCCCGGCCGGGGGTATGGTTGGTTTTTTTTAAGAAAATTGGTTATGAAAATAAGGACAATGCACAGAGTAAGTATGATAAAGTAACTTATAACAAAAAATAAGGAAAAAAAATCAGTTATGCAAATATAAACAATGCAAGGTAAAAAAATTACTGTGCCTCCCATTTCCCAGGCACTGTATGGCTTACACTTCCCTATGATTATTATAATGCTGTACATTATAATAAAAGTGCTAAACCCACTAGGGTCATACAACATATAATGTTGTACAACCCCTATGGATTTAGTGCTTCCAATGAATAAAAGCATTAAATAAGGAATACCTCTACACAAGCATTTAGTCTGATCAGGTTGGGTATGCCCACCAGAGGAAAAAAAAAAAAAAAAAAAAAAAAAAAAAAACTCTTGGAAATATCTTTGGGTCCCTTCCCCAGACTTTTTTCTTACCTGCACTTCCCTAAAAGTCTAAGCATAAAAAAGTGGGGAATGCATCCACCTGGAAAAATATACGAAGAGAAAAAAAAAAAAAAAAAAGGTTTGGGGGATTTCCAAGACCATCTTCAGTTCTTCCTCCTCTGATAATGATGAATGATGTGTAAGAGTAACATTTTGTGTATATATAAAAAATTATTTTCAGTGCTTTCTCAACTCGCCATTATAACAGCTCACCTGTATTCCATTACACGAACTGGTCATGAGAAACAAACCGAATGTTTTTCAGGGGGAACTGAAAATAGTCTCTAAACTGTTACCGCCTATGCCTCTCCAAGATAAAACTGTTTGCGTAATTCAGCATTAACTTTTTTTTTTCTGAATATATTACATTTACGGGGGTAGTGCTAAACCCATAGAGGTTATACTGCATTTGGAGAATGGGAGGATGAAAGGCAATCAGATTCAAAAAAAGGGAAGGGAACTCCAATTCCAATAATAAAGTATCCATTTGGGATACCCAATAATAATACTCTACATGAGCTGAATGTAGTTATATTAATAAACCCTAATGGGTCATACATGTGCATTAAAAAGCGCTAAAGCTAAATATTACTGCAAATTTCATGTATTACTATTATTGTATACTTATGAGAATGCACTAAACCCAAAGGTCATATTTTTTTATTATAATCAAGGGGAAGCGCTAAACCCGTAGGATTATACAGTGTATGTGGGGGGACGGAAGGTATTCAGGCTCAATTCAGGGAACCTGAGCACAGATCTAATTCCCTAGATCAAGAGCCCTCACCAGCATCAAGGAATCTTCCTTGAGGGAAAAGAGGTCATACAACATGTGGGAAATGGGAAGCAATCAAGTTTAATCCAAGAAAGTGGAGAGCATATTTTATTCCCTAAATCAAGAGCTCTTCAACAGTGCCTAGGCACCTCCCTTGAAGAGATTCCTAATGATAGCTAATAGTATGATTATTATAACAAAGGGGAAGCGCTAAACCCGTAGGAATGGTAATGTAATAAAAAAAAATACGTTGCTACAAGCTCACTAGCGACCTTTACACTGCCAAGAAACTAACTAGCAACCTTGTACTGCGACATACTGACCCATGTGGATTTGATTATAACAACTGCGACATATTGACAGGTATACCTATGGGATCGTTTGCTTGGTTTTGATTATAACAATGCGAGATTCTTTAAGGAGTGGGTGCCTTGACGGTGAAGGATCATGAGTTTAGGAATCTGAATTACTCTCCCTTCGTATTACACTGCATTACTACTTCCCATATGTTTAGTGCTTCCCCATAAATATAATCGTACCATGGGAGGCTAGCAGATACCGTACAAGCTGGATGAAGAAACCGACACGTGTAACACTTAAGCATTTTTATTTAAAAAAATATTTCTCCAACTAGAGTCTTCTTTAACATAAAACATACATACAAAGACAGTAGAAAATGAAGTAATCGGTGCCTCGGCCTTCCTGAACTGGAAGCCGGTTCACATCTTAATCTAGATGAAGCAAGATTAAAGGACTATCACCTCATTTTTCACCGTCTTGTATACAGTTCTGCAAGGCTGATTACTTTATTTTCTTACTGTCTTATCCTCATATCTGACATAGACGAGGATGTTAGTCACAGCACCATGTCTTCCTTTGCAGATGACACCCGAATCTGCATGACAGTGTTTTCCATTGCAGACACTGCAAGGCTCCAGGCAGACATCAACCAAATCTTTCAATGGGCTGCAGAAAACAATATGAAACTCAACGATGAGAAATTTCAATTACTCTGATATGGTAAACATGAGGAAATTAAAACTTCAGAGTACAAAACAAATTAGAGCAAAAAAAACATCAGAGACCTGGGAGTGATCATGTCGGAGGATCTCACCTTCAAGGACCATAACATTGTATCAATCACATCTACTGGGAAAACGACAGGATGGATAATGAGAACCTTCAAAACTAGGGATGCCAAGCCCATGATGACACTCTTCAGGTCGCTTGTTCTATCTAGGCTGGAATATTGCTGCACACTAACAGCACCTTTCAAGGTAGGTGAAATTGCTGACCTAGAAAATGTACAGAGAACCTTCACGGCGCGCATAACAGAGATAAAACACCTCAATTACTGGGAGCGCTTGAAGTTCCTGAACCTGTACTCCCTGGAATGCAAGCGGGAGAGATACGTGATTATATACACCTGGAAAATACTAGAGGGACTACTACCGAACTTGCACACAAAAATCACTCCCAACGAAAGCAAAAGACTCTGCAGACGATGCAACATACCCCCAATGAAAAGCAGGGGTGTCACTAGCACGTTAAGAGACAATACAATAAGTGTCAGGGGCCCAAGACTGTTCAACTGCCTCCCAGCACACATAAGGGGGATTACCAATAGACACCTGACTGTCTTCAAGCAGGCACTGGACAAGCACCTAAAGTCGGTACCTGACCAGCCGGGCTGTGGCTCGTACGTTGGATTGCGTGCAGCCAGCAGTAACAGCCTGGTTGATCAGGCTCTGATCCACCATGAGGCCTGGTCACAGACCGAGCCGCGGGGGCATTGATCCCCGGAACTCTCTTCAGGTAAACTCCAGATATATCATATCTGTACCGAGTTGAAAAAAAAAAATCAAGTCATTCAGTGCTCAGGAGTGATATCTTACTATCATTTTTTTTGGTTATTCTAG
>NC_091365.1:3174625-3227125 GCF_038502225.1 Cherax quadricarinatus
GCGTTAGCCACTAGACCAGCTAGCCACAATAAGATTCTTCCAACTTGAGCTAGAGTTCGTCACGGCCACGCTAGCTGGAGATTCGTCTGTAAAAACTTGCATTTGTGGTCACAGAGGTGCCTGTGCTAACTTTCCTATGGTGTAGAAATATACCTAGTTGGATGAATCTTATTGTGGCTAGCTGGTCTAGTGGCTAACGCGACGGGCTGGAGTTTTGAGACTATGACCGCGGGTTCAATCCCGGCCGGGGGTATGGCGAATATAGATAAATATGTTTATGGCGCAACTTGCAATGCGAACAGTGATGTTGTAGTGGCCAGGCTTAGGCTTGGTTACAAGTACTTCTGGCAGTTTGGGAGACACACAGATGATCAAACTAAATGTAAATTATGTGATCAGGCATATGGTCACTGTCTTGAACACTATGTGCTTAACTGTCCACTTGAGGAATACAGAGATAGACAGTATAATAACCTATGTGAAATGTCATATCTTATTAATGAAAATAAGATACCAGATATACAAGCAAATTTCCTAAATTTGCTTGTAACATAAGTGAACTATAGATATGTAGATATAAATCCATATGTATTCCTGTTAACCCTTTGGGGCCTAGTTCCTAGGCCTTTTGTGTATCCACATGCTCTTGCGCTACCGTCCACAGGATGGATATGGGGTGCACACTAAACTAGCCACTTCAGTGGCAAAATCTAAATCTTTGGTAGTAATGTAACTAATATTTGTACAGTTTGCTGATCCTCTGTAGGGCCCACCAGCCTCCCACTTTCTTGTCGTGTAATCCCATATTTGGCCTTAAAAAGCTACCGAGGCAAAATCATGTTGTAAAAGACTCGCAAGATAGGGGGTAGCCGGTGGGTAAGGAGAGACTATTTAAAGGGATGCAAGTTACAAAAAGGGTTTATGTAGTCAGTCAAAAAAAATATAATTATATATATATATATATATACATACATACACGTAAACACTGGTTCGGAAATTTTTTATAAATGTGTGAAGTGTTTAAACAAACTTAAAGCTGAAGGCAAATATTTGACAAATACGAACCTGAAATAGATTTGCTATAAATAGAAGCCGCCTCGCGTGAGAAAGTAAGCCTTATGCACTCATTATTTTCTTCGTGCGCGCTTGGGGGGAGGGGGGATAAACATGCGTATGTGATTGTAGGGCGCCAGGGGAGGGGAAGAAGGGTTCTTAAAACATGTTAGACAAGACATGCGTACGTGGGTCGGTGGGAGCATCTGAAAGACAATCAAGAGACAACCGAGCGGAAATCAACTTCCCCACAAGAGTATGCTCACAAACACGAGTGACTGACAGCCGTAGCTCTACTGGAATTTCCATACCCAAACTATTTATGGCCCACACGAAATTATAGACATTCTTGGCAATTAAGTTCTATAATAATAGGGTAGACATACCGTCAAGCTGAATAGCTCCTGTGTCAGAAATTTCACATTATTGATAGTATACAATACCGATAAGTCGATGTTATGTATCATCGATAATATGAAATACTGTCAAGAAACCAGAGAGCATTTCAACGTAGTCTAAGTGTACCTCCTACAGTATATATATACATGCACACATGCAAAATTTAGCCTCTATATAACAAAAAGCTTAAACCGAAATTCTGTCCCAATAAAATCGTTTTCTGCAAACGTGTCTTTTCTTAGCGAGTCCAAAGAAGCTGTGGCCAGCATTTCTGTACACTAAACCACAGCCAAGAAGAGGAAGGCGTGGCAATGGAAGGTAATTAGCCAATCACGGCTAGAGGACACCATAAGAAGTAAAACACTAACAAGTACAAAAGTGTGCGCGCTAAGCACTAGATGAATCACAATGGGACCAAGCCATACTTCCAATCACATCAGGCAAACTGGGAATACGTACAGCTTCTCTGACGTACTTGCCAGCCTTCATCTTCCTCCAATATATTAAACGAACTGATGAAGGAAATTCTACCAGAACATATAAGTAATACTTCGTGGGTGGATGATCCCAGCTACAAAAGTGACACCAGCGTGTAGGACACCCTGGAACTTTAACAGGAACAACTAAAACTGGCTCAAGAACAATCCAGTTGGGAGAACCCCACAGCGAAAAAGACGTTTGCAGCAATATTAGAGGGTATAAGATCCAAAAGGAACAGCTCATTTTTTAGCACATCACTAACAATTACCATCTCTGCGACGAAGAGGTGGTGCTAGGAGCTGTGACTCGACCACTGCAACCACTTATAGATGAGTAAATCTTGACCCATAGACCCTTTGCACTGCGTTGATTATCTTGCTGCCCATTTTCACACTGACATGTGCATTTGCGGCAATACGATCTGCATAATGTTAAGCGTGCAAGTTTCAAAGGATGGCATGCTGGACACAATGAAATCAACGAGATCAAGAAAAACCATGCTACAACCCAGTGCTCAGCCGAGACCTTGATCTTTATTACCCAGTAATCCAGATACGCCTGCCAGCCGCCCCGATGGGATCACTTATTCCTGAAAGAGTAGCAGACAGGTGGCTACATCTTAAGGAAGAGGACACTTGTGTACAGCTCTGGACACAAGCATCCTTTTCCAGTTTGTCGGTATCAGCCATACCATTCACAACTACGTCTCATTTAGTGGTGGCAAGCATATTAAGTGTTATCCTGTTCATAAGACTGCATTCAATGTGTAATAGTTCTTTCCTTCTGTAACTTGTTAATAGAAAGTTGTGGTTCAGCTCCTGAACTCTTTATATACTTGCGCAACCTCTGGACTACGCTCAAGGATACAGGACGGTGATGTCTGAGGAGGAAGTCAGGGTCACTGAAGGTCACTATGATCGATTAGCCGAGGTGTTCGTGTATCTCAACAGAGTATCTAAAAATATTTCCGTATGGTCATTTCTTAAAGTATTTGCATTTTGAAATATACATTATTCTTTCGTGTTTGGCTAGTTATACTTCAGTTATATGAAAATTTTACTAGTTTTCATTGTCAATTAGTTTGTTGATAATGCGTAATTCTTACTTTTAAAAGATTGTTGAACGCAGAGATTCAAACGTCCACTTCTTGTTTTAAAACTAACATTTTCTGAGAACAAGTATTACATTGGGATTTCCTTCCCCGCAGCCTAGTAAGAGACTAAACTGAGGGTAAAGGTTGACGGAAAGGTTAGCCAAGCTGACGGCATTTGCTGCAAACAGTAACCCATGCATGCTTCTAACCAAACGCCATTTTTTTTTTTTTTTTTTTTTTTTTTTTTGCTCAAGAACGTCTTTCAACTGTGGCACTACAACGAAGATGAGAGTTTTAAGTAATGCTTCTCCATTAAAGAAACAATTAGAAGGAAAACAAAGTTCTTTCCTGACGTGAGTCAGCATTCAGTGTGACCACCTGCGCGACGCAGGTACCGGGACGGCTCCACCTGCGCGACGCAGGTACCGGGACGGCTCCACCTGCGCGACGCAGGTACCGGGACGGCTCCACCTGCGCGACGCAGGTACCGGGACGGCTCCACCTGCGCGACGCAGGTACCGGGACGGCTCCACCTGCGCGACGCAGGTACCGGGACGGCTCCACCTGCGCGACGCAGGTACCGGGACGGCTCCACCTGCGCGACGCAGGTACCGGGACGGCTCCACCTGCGCGACGCAGGTACCGGGACGGCTCCACCTGCGCGACGCAGGTACCGGGACGGCTCCACCTGCGCGACGCAGGCAGTGGGACGGCTCCACCTGCGTGACGCAGGCAGTGGGACGGCTCCACCTGCGCGACGCAGGCAGTGGGACGGCTCCACCTGCGCGACGCAGGCAGTGGGACGGCTCCACCTGCGAGACGCAGGCAGTGGGACGGCTCCACCTGCGCGACGCAGGCAGTGGGACGGCTCCACCTGCGCGACGCAGGCAGTGGGACGGCTCCACCTGCGCGACGCAGGCAGTGGGACGGCTCCACCTGCGCGACGCAGGCAGTGGGACGGCTCCACCTGCGCGACGCAGGCAGTGGGACGGCTCCACCTGCGTGACGCAGGCAGTGGGACGGCTCCACCTGCGTGACGCAGGCAGTGGGACGGCTCCACCTGCGTGACGCAGGCAGTGGGACGCCACCTGTGTGACGCAGGCAGTGGGACGCCACCTGTGTGACGCAGGCAGTGGGACGCCACCTGTGTGACACAGGCAGTGGGACGCCACCTGTGTGACACAGGCAGTGGGACGCCACCTGTGTGACACAGGCAGTGGGACACCACCTGTGTGACACAGGCAGTGGGACACCACCTGTGTGACACCACCTGTGTGACACAGGCAGTGGGACACCACCTGTGTGACACAGGCAGTGGGACACCACCTGTGTGACACAGGCAGTGGGACACCACCTGTGTGACACAGGCAGTGGGACACCACCTGTGTGACACAGGCAGTGGGACACCACCTGTGTGACACAGGCAGTGGGACACCACCTGTGTGACACAGGTAGTGGGACACCACCTGTGTGACACAGGTAGTGGGACACCACCTGTGTGACACAGGTAGTGGGACACCACCTGTGTGACACAGGTAGTGGGACACCACCTAGGTACAGGGAGGCCACGGGAGTATTGATCACAAGGGTTTTACACCGCCCACATGCACAGGCTCTCACCCCCACCCACCCCCGCTTACGTCACCACCCACGTCATTGCTCCCGCCCTCCACCCCCACCCACGTCACATCCCCCTGCCCTTACCCCTTCCTAGCCCCGCCCACGCATCCGCTCCCACCCGTCCCAGCCCGTGCTCACACACCCCTTCCCCGCCTTCCCGCCCACGCCACAATGAGTGACCCTCCCCCACTGTATCCCGCTCCTGCCCCGCCCACATCACCTCCCTAGCTTCCACCCCGCCCCTTCTACCACCCACTTCAGGATCCCCCTCCTGCTACCCCCTCCGCCCACCACACCATCCCGGTTCCCACCCCGCCTCCTCCACTACACCTGCCGAGAGATCATAGGGTATGAAAACCAACCACCATTTGTCTAACCCTGGTTCACTATGGTAAACTGTCCCACGGGGAGGGGGAATAAGTGTTGTGTAGAGCACCTGACAACACTTGACAAAATTTAAACTCCAATTAATCAGTACTTTAAATATATATTACTACATTCATGGGGAGCGCCAAGACAGTAAGGATAATACAGGTCCTCGGCGTATGGGAGGCATTCATTTGCGATCCAAGTCCTTTGCTCAAGAGCCCCTCACTCGCATCAAAGAACCTTTGTGGGGACCTTAAATAGAGAAATTGTGCTGATAAGAGTACCATATAACAAATATGTAAAGAAAAACTGTCATTCAATACATTAGTCACACTGACCAACAGGTTTCAGGTTACGTTTAAAAACGTGTTTCCAACTAATTTTAGGAGGCTGAATTAAAAAAAACTGATGTTAGTCTTGCTCCATGTCGTTCGTGAAACAGAACCCCACGGTGAACGATTTCATCAAGACACCCATCACAGAAATACCAGAAAAACCTGACGATCAGTTTGATGGTCGACTACTGCCGGACATGGTTGCGGGAGTGATACAGAACACAAGCGAATACAAGTATTCACTACTATGAGAAATGAAAAAGCAAACTATATAGGTGAAAGGTTCACTTACAACTAGTTCGCTTATAAACCTCCACTTCATTTGTTAATGTACCCACGGCCAAGGCTCTCCTACTCCTGTGTTCTTTCACACCCAGATTCTCCCGAGTTCTTTCACGCCCCAAGGCTCTCTTCTGGGTCCTTTCACGCCCAAGGCTCGGCCCCTTCTGGTTTCCTTAAAACTCTTACTCCGCCTCCAGCTAAAATCAATCAAATAATGCATGGTATATAAGAATTTTAAGTCAATAAAATTCTTAGTTGGTGTGGGTCTACTAAAAGCCCAAGTCAGCACTTCTTACTTGATATAAAGATTAGGCCATCACCCAGATCGGCACCTCTAATAGCCGAGTGATTATGCAAGATCCTGCCTAAAGTAACTTCATAAGTTCCTCCAACGGTAACATAAAACGAGCAATTTGTAAAGAGCTATTTCCCGAATACCCAGAGAAAAGTCACGCAAACTTTGAAATTCACTAAGATAACGTTAAATGTTCTTTAACAGATGACAGAGCTCAAACTCTCAGTGCTGAATTACAAGTCTTGTTAGCTAAATTAGATGGTACTGTATGGCTAACCTGATATACAAGATATTTTACAAAGTTAGATCAAGCCCTAGAGTATGTTTTCCTAATACTCAAGAGATTTTCCTTTCATGCTCCATTATACAAAATGGTTTTCATGTCATACTCCTTTACAAAGGATGATTTTTCTGTCATACTCCATCACACAGGATGGTTTTGTCCTACTGCATCACTCGCATTGGGCTTTTAAACAATGTAACGAAATCACCCAGCCTGAGCTAGGTTTCAGTAGGACATTGAGAATGTCATCAAATCTTTCAAAATGGGTTCAGCTGCTACGGAAGCTTTACCGGTAATACTGTCCACCTGCAGGTCTGTAGTTATTACATAACTAACCCTGTTACTGTAGTCTAGACAACGGTGAAAAACTTGAACTTCAAGCCCAAGGCTACTTTCACCCAGATTATGTAATTGTAAGTTATCGAAATTAGGGTTTATTGCTCCGTGGAGTGAATGAGACGGGTTTATCGCGACGGGAAGTGGGAGGGAAACGGGAATTATCGTGCGCTGGATTAGTTGATAAAATAAGGTTTGTTACACCGCGGGATAGAGAAAGCTGGGTTTGTAGTGCTGAGGACTGGAAAACCGGAGGTTATCGTAGCGTGTGGAAAACAAGCTTTATGGCGTCATGGGAATGGGAAAGTAAGGTTCGTCGCGCCGTGGGGTGGGGGGAAAACATGTTTTTACCCCCGGTCTTCCTGTTAGATAACTCGCAACCCATCCTCGCACATAAAAACCACACACTTCAGAACTTCCACCGAAACAGCTCTGCCAGATATGGCTGGATGATGAATTGGGTTATAACTACACAGTCACTAAGCATGTAATCTGTTCTCCACCAATGAAGGATACTTTAATCCCAAACACATGTATATACATTATACATATATACCTGGAATTTGGCTTTCGGGGGTCAACGCCCCCGCGGCCCGGTCCGTGAGCAGGCCTCGTTAAATTTATATATATATATATATATATATATATATAAAACATACATTATACATACACCCCTCACCGTATAAACGACTGTTGCCCACAGTAACCCCCCCCCCCCCAGAACATATAAGGAATAAGTATAAACAAAGTGCCAGCCATGTCAATCACTTTTGTTATTTGCTTATTTCCAATTAAACATTTTTGTACGAGTTCATGTAGCCTAACCTAGTTTAAAAAATATTTGTTCTTACGCAGGAAACGTTAAGAATTTGATGCTGTGTAATGCGTACGAAAATATACAATACCAACGACCGAAATTCCTTACGTTCATGTGTGGCTACACTTCAAATACGGACACTCATTTTAAGAGCCCATATATTGCTGGTAGCTTAACTAGGACCTGCGGAATGAAATATACTTCTCGGGTAAAATATGCGAAGCGCGTTCCAACCATTTAAATATTTCATTATTCGTCAGTAGAGAGTAGGAAGGTAGGGTAGAAGTCTCTCTCGGGTCGATAAAGGTGTGTACACACCGAACCAATACATATTCCATAACCCCCAGAAAACAGTGAAATAAAGTAAAACAAATTCTTAGATGGGTTAGGTGCATTCAATTTTATATTACGTAAATTTTACTATAATTATAATTTCCCTAGCTATATTTCAGGTAGTAGGTTGGTAGACAGCAACCACCCAGGGAAGTACTACCGTCCTGCCAGATGACTGTGAAACAAAAACCTGTAACTGTTTTGCATGATGGTAGGATTGCTGGTTTCTTTTTTCTGTCTCATAAACATGCTAGATAACAGGGATATCTTGCTACTCCTACTTACACTTTGGTCACACTTCACAGACACGCACATGCATATATATATATACATACATCCAGGTTTTTCTCCTTTTTCTAAATAGCTCTTCTCCCTTTTTATTTCTTCTATTGTCCATGGGGAAGTGGAAAAGAATCTTTCCTCCGTAAGCCATGCGTGTCGTATGAGGCGACTAAAATGCCGGGAGCAATGAGCTAGTAACCCCTTCTCCTGTATACATTTACTAAAAAAGAGAAGAAAAACTTTATAAAACTGGGTTGCTTAAATGTGCGTGGATATAGTGCGGATGACAAGAAACAGATGATTGCTGAGGTTATGAATGAAAAGAAGTTGGATGTCCTGGCTCTAAGCGAAACAAAGCTGAAGGAGGTAGGAGAGTTTCAGTGGGGGGAAATAAATGGGATTAAATCTGGAGTATCTGAGAGAGTTAGAGCAAAGGAAGGGGTAGCAGTAATGTTAAATGATCAGTTATGGAAGGAGAAAAGAGAATATGAATGTGTAAATTCAAGAATTATGTGGATTAAAGTAAAGGTTGGATGCGAGAAGTGGGTCATAATAAGCGTGTATGCACCTGGAGAAGAGAGGAATGCAGAGGAGAGAGAGAGATTTTGGGAGATGTTAAGTGAATGTATAGGAGCCTTTGAACCAAGTGAGAGAGTAATTGTGGTAGGGGACCTGAATGCTAAAGTAGGAGAAACTTTTAGAGAGGGTGTGGTAGGTAAGTTTGGGGTGCCAGGTGTAAATGATAATGGGAGCCCTTTGATTGAACTTTGTATAGAAAGGGGTTTAGTTATAGGTAATACATATTTTAAGAAAAAGAGGATAAATAAGTATACAAGATATGATGTAGGGCGAAATGACAGTAGTTTGTTGGATTATGTATTGGTAGATAAAAGACTGCTGAGTAGACTTCAGGATGTACATGTTTATAGAGGGGCCACAGATATATCAGATCACTTTCTAGTTGTAGCTACACTGAGAGTAAAAGGTAGATGGGATACAAGGAGAATAGAAGCATCAGGGAAGAGAGGTGAAGGTTTATAAACTAAAAGAGGAGGCAGTTAGGGTAAGATATAAACAGCTATTGGAGGATAGATGGGCAAATGAGAGCATAGGCAATGGGGTCGAAGAGGTATGGGGTAGGTTTAAAAATGTAGTGTTAGAGTGTTCAGCAGAAGTTTGTGGTTACAGGAAAGTGGGTGCAGGAGGGAAGAGGAGCGATTGGTGGAATGATGATGTAAAGAGAGTAGTAAGGGAGAAAAAGTTAGCATATGAGAAGTTTTTACAAAGTAGAAGTGATGCAAGGAGGGAAGAGTATATGGAGAAAAAGAGAGAGGTTAAGAGAGTGGTGAAGCAATGTAAAAAGAGAGCAAATGAGAGAGTGGGTGAGATGTTATCAACAAATTTTGTTGAAAATAAGAAAAAGTTTTGGAGTGAGATTAACAAGTTAAGAAAGCCTAGAGAACAAATGGATTTGTCAGTTAAAAATAGGAGAGGAGAGTTATTAAATGGAGAGTTAGAGGTATTGGGAAGATGGAGGGAATATTTTGAGGAATTGTTAAATGTTGATGAAGATAGGGAAGCTGTGATTTCGTGTATAGGGCAAGGAGGAATAACATCTTGTAGGAGTGAGGAAGAGCCAGTTGTGAGTGTGGGGGAAGTTCGTGAGGCAGTAGGTAAAATGAAAGGGGGTAAGGCAGCCGGGATTGATGGGATAAAGATAGAAATGTTAAAAGCAGGTGGGGATATAGTTTTGGAGTGGTTGGTGCAATTATTTAATAAATGTATGGAAGAGGGTAAGGTACCTAGGGATTGGCAGAGAGCATGCATAGTTCCTTTGTATAAAGGCAAAGGGGATAAAAGAGTGCAAAAATTATAGGGGGATAAGTCTGTTGAGTGTACCTGGTAAAGTGTATGGTAGAGTTATAATTGAAAGAATTAAGAGTAAGACGGAGAATAGGATAGCAGATGAACAAGGAGGCTTTAGGAAAGGTAGGGGGTGTGTGGACCAGGTGTTTACAGTGAAACATATAAGTGAACAGTATTTAGATAAGGCTAAAGAGGTCTTTGTGGCATTTATGGATTTGGAAAAGGCGTATGACAGGGTGGATAGGGGGGCAATGTGGCAGATGTTGCAAGTGTATGGTGTAGGAGGTAGGTTACTGAAAGCAGTGAAGAGTTTTTACGAGGATAGTGAGGCTCAAGTTAGAGTATGTAGGAAAGAGGGAAATTTTTCCCAGTAAAAGTAGGCCTTAGACAAGGATGTGTGATGTCACCGTGGTTGTTTAATATATTTATAGATGGGGTTGTAAGAGAAGTAAATGCGAGGGTATTGGCAAGAGGCGTGGAGTTAAAAGATAAAGAATCACACACAAAGTGGGAGTTGTCACAGCTGCTCTTTGCTGATGACACTGTGCTCTTGGGAGATTCTGAAGAGAAGTTGCAGAGATTGGTGGATGAATTTGGTAGGGTGTGCAAAAGAAGAAAATTAAAGGTGAATACAGGAAAGAGTAAGGTTATGAGGATAACAAAAAGATTAGGTGATGAAAGATTGAATATCAGATTGGAGGGAGAGAGTATGGAGGAGGTGAACGTATTCAGATATTTGGGAGTGGACGTGTCAGCGGATGGGTCTATGAAATATGAGGTGAATCATAGAATTGATGAGGGAAAAAGAGTGAGTGGTGCACTTAGGAGTCTGTGGAGACAAAGAACTTTGTCCTTGGAGGCAAAGAGGGGAATGTATGAGAGTATAGTTTTACCAACGCTCTTATATGGGTGTGAAGCGTGGGTGATGAATGTTGCAGCGAGGAGAAGGCTGGAGGCAGTGGAGATGTCATGTCTGAGGGCAATGTGTGATGTGAATATAATGCAGAGAATTCGTAGTTTGGAAGTTAGGAGGAGGTGCGGGATTACCAAAACTGTTGTCCAGAGGGCTGAGGAAGGGTTGTTGAGGTGGTTCGGACATGTAGAGAGAATGGAGCAAAACAGAGTGACTTCAAGAGTGTATCAGTCTGTAGTGGAAGGAAGGCGGGGTAGGGGTCGGCCTAGGAAAGGTTGGAGGGAGGGGTAAAGGTGGTTTTGTGTGCGAGGGGCTTGGACTTCCAGCAGGCATGCATGAGCGTGTTTGATAGGAGTGAATGGAGACAAATGGTTTTTAATACTTGACGTGCTGTTGGAGTGTGAGCAAAGTAACATTTATGAAGGGATTCAGGGAAACCGGCAGGCCGGACTTGAGTCCTGGAGATGGGAAGTACAGTGCCTGCACTCTGAAGGAGGGGTGTTAATGTTGCAGTTTAAAAACTGTAGTGTAAAGCACCCTTCTGGCAAGACAGTGATGGAGTGAATGATGGTGAAAGTTTTTCTTTTTCGGGCCACCCTGCCTTGGTGGGAATCGGCCAGTGTGATAATAAAGATAAATATTTCAACCGTTTTCTTAGGGTGGCGAATTTTAAGGGATGCCAATTTTATTGTTTTTGTTATTACGTACTTGCTGTTGAGAGAATGTCAAAAGGGTTATTCTTGACCAGCCAGGCCGTGGTGCCTAGGTTGGGTGCGTGCTGCAAGCCCCCAACACCCTCACTTATCAAGCCATCAGCCATGAGGTTTGATCCGGGACAGGACTCGGGTGGGGGAGCCGATTCCCCCAGATGTCACCGGCAATAAATTGGTGAAATAGGCTTTGCATTGGATATGTTGCTAGCTTTGTGGCTTTTTTACTACCAATGTACTGTACAGAGTTCGTTTTTTATATATAATATATAATATAAATTATTTACACAAAACCATTCTCCGCCACGATAAATTATAAAAAATAAGGAATAAAATTTATCAGCATATTAAAGAAAGGCCAAAGTTGCAATCTGAGAAAAAAAATATGAGCCAGAGGTACTAGAAAGTTTTCTTCACACATTTGTACAACTATGAAAAGGTTACAAGAGGAGGCAGTGACAATACTGAAAGAAATAGAGGGAGGATAATTAAATACTTTAAGATACGCACAACGAGAATAGCTCATCATGCAACTACTGTATTTACGAGTAATCTCACGCAGATATTTATTTACTCTTATACACAACGTTACGTAACCATTATGGACGCATTTCGCCATCTAACATTCCCATAATAGTTACCTAATGTTGGGTAAATGTTTTTCATACATTCAATGGTTTTACATACCTTGTTTGCAACATTAAAGATATAATTTGTATGTCAAAGACATACAGGATTACTCTAGTCATGTGTGAAATAGGGGTGAGAGAGTACTTCATGACTGGTGGTGTAGGGTGTGAAGCAGGGGTAAAGTGAAAGCGAATACGAATATGAAAGTAAAATTCTCCTCTTGATTAAGGGTCCCTAGAACACATGAGAAACACCACCCAAGGTTAGCTGCTCAGCCGTTTACCAAAATTGTAAAAGCACACCAGGACTCCTGAGCAATGACTACCAACAGTGTTTAAAACACCAATGTGATTACAACCACCATGCGCGAAAAATCCATTATTTTAGAAAAAAAAAACTCAAAATCTTAACGGTTCTCAACCACATCAAGCTTTTATATATACTGTACGTTTGCTTGAAAGTCTTCTCTGCTTTACTCTTGAAATAACTGAATGCAAAATCTTTTACACGAAACGTAGGGCCGAGAGCTGTACTGTATAGGTTTTTTTTTTTTTTTTTTGCACGTACTTTGCTGGGGGTGGTTCTAGGTACGGCGGTAATATGCCTGGTCCCGGCGGTGGCGTAGGATGGTCGTCGTCGACGGTGGTGATTGTGGTAGTAGGGGCTGGTGGTTGTGGTTGCTTTGGTGGTAGGGGTGATTGTTTACAGTATTAGCGACAGGGATAATGGGCCGGTGGGTGGTGGCGGCGGCGGCAACATATCTGCATTTTTTTGAATAACACTTATTAATGGATACTGTCACTGTTAAGACAAAGGACAATCGGGGCTCGTACTACATGAATTTACTAATGCAATTGTTAACCGTATAAGTAATAACTAATAAAAAAAATAATGTACTCGGGTATATAAAAACATTTTACATACATAAAATAACGATTTTTTAAATTAGGAAAATGGTATACTAGACCCACAAATACACAAGACATGAAAAGTTTCGAATAGAGGAGTCTAAATATGGAGACAGCAGAAGTAGTGGTAAAGTGATCAGTCCATCAACCTCGAGGTAGTTAGTCCCTCAGCTCGGAGATTTCAGCTTTAATCTGAAACGATGTGAAGCTGATTTTTTAATAGAAATGGCATCTCGGAAATTAACCAACCAGCGTGCGGTTACTCTTAAAGTGTTAGTTACATTGTGGGAACCACCCGCAGAAAGAAAAAAAAGATCAAATAATTTTAAGTTTCAAACGGGTGCACCGGTATGTCAGCGAAAAGCCTGGCTCGGATGACTAAAGGCTCCAGTGGAAGGTCATCATATAACTAAGACCTGCGTCAGAAAATAACTGTCCCGTTTCCTGACGAATTTTACCCAACCCGCAGAGTTCATTCCAGCGAGTGGGGAAGGGGTGGTAATCAGGTTCCATCCAAGGAAACTGTAGAAAATTGCATTTATCTGTATGTAACTCAATGTACATAACAGTAAATAAAGATAATTATTATTTATCAGAGTTACATAGACAAGTAGGAATTTGGGACACCTAGGTCACAAATGTCCCCCTTCGATACCTACCACTGTCATATCCACAAGTTGCTCTGGGCCTATTAATTATAAATGAAATATACATTACCAGGAATGCTGGTAAATATATAAATTTGTGGACTGTATATTAAATTAAAAAATTATTATAAACACATTTATATAACAGAAGGAGAATATATCTTAATCATAACACTCACCAATTTGACTGGAGATTAATGTGTCATGTACAGGACCCCCCCTTTTGTCTACATTTATGAAAATTTACTGGCCAGAATTTAAACATAAATTAGACAGCTTATCTGAGGTTCCTGGAGTTGTCCTGTCCTGTCGCCTGATACTCAAATCATGCAGGAATGCACATCCAACAATTTCGCCTCCTATTTGAGAGGTGTCAACCCAATTTTAACCTCTAGAGCACGAAAATTTAGGGAGGCCAAGCCCATGATGACACTCTTCAGGTCACTTGTTCTATCTAGGCTGGAATATTGCTGCACACTAACAGCACCTTTCAAGGCAGGTGAAATTGCCGACCTAGAAAATGTACAGAGAACTTTCACGGCGCGCATAACGGAGATAAAACACCTCAATTATTGGGAGCGCTTGAGGTTCCTAAACCTGTATTCCCTGGAACGCAGGAGGGAGAGATACATGATTATATACACCTGGAAAATCCAAGAGGGACTAGTACCGAACTTGCACACGAAAATCACTCACTACGAAAGCAAAAGACTTGGCAGACGATGCACCATCCCCCCAATGAAAAGCAGGGGTGTCACTAGCACGTTAAGAGACCATACAATAAGTATCAGGGGCCCGAGACTGTTCAACTGCCTCCCAGCACACATAAGGGGGATTACCAACAGACCCCTGGCAGTCTTCAAGCTGGCACTGGACAAGCACCTAAAGTCAGTTCCGGATCAGCCGGGCTGTGGCTCGTACGTTGGTTTGCGTGCAGCCAGCAGCAACAGCCTGGTTGATCAGGCTCTGATCCACCAGGAGGCCTGGTCACAGACCGGGCCGCGGGGGCGTTGACCCCCGGAACTCTCTCCAGGTAAACTCCAGGTAACGTTGTATCTAATTTAAAATAACAATGGCGACTCCTGCGCAGGCACAGCTTCCCGTTTTCGATAACAAATTTTATTAAATACAGTATGGCCATCTATTTACATATAACTACTGTATTTCTGGAAAATATATACAGTATTTTCCACAGAAACCAAAAGTAATTTCTTAGAGCAAGAGTTCTTCACAAGCATCAAGACACCCCCCTTGAAGGGATTATATTCATTCGGAAGCGTTTAACCCATAGGTGGTCATACAGTCAATCTTAATATCTAAGATATTCCAATAACTTAGAACTGCTTTAGCAACTTCACATTTGGGGAGTTGCCTAGTCTCTTCTATAAATTACAATTTTTTTTCATGAGCAAAAGCTATTTCACTTCACAGTTTCTTCAGATCTACAAAACTTATCTATTTTGTAGAATGCTCTCACATCTGAAGTTCTCTCCACCGAGGTGCTTGAAAATTCGGGGAAAGTTATTCGTCTCGACAGTGCACCTGACCTCACATCTACTCTTTTCATTATTAGGCTCGCGACAGTTGCATCTCTTACCGCTGCTGGTGTCTCTGTTACAAGAACTAATTGTTTTACGTTGCTGAATTTACTGAATAAGAGCTTTATTTTTACTCTCCATTTCATATTATATTTGCTTAGAAGTGCCATAGGCGTACGAGGTAGGGGCTTGGAACAAAGACTTCTCTTCCCCGACTATGAAATGAAAATTTCAGGACAAAACTTTATATTGCACGCGCGCGCGCACACACGATTTATATAATATATGTATATAATATATGTATATAAATATGTATATAAATATGTTAAAAGCAGGGGGGGATATAGTGTTGGAGTGGTTGGTACTTTTGTTTAATAAATGTATGAAAGAGGGGAAGGTACCTAGGGATTGGCGGAGAGCATGTATAGTCCCTTTATATAAAGGGAAAGGGGACAAAAGAGATTGTAAAAATTATAGAGGAATAAGTTTACTGAGTATACCAGGAAAAGTATACGGTAGAGTTATAATTGAAAGAATTAGAGGCAAGACAGAATGTAGAACTGCGGATGAGCAAGGAGGCTTCAGAGTGGGTAGGGGATGTGTAGATCAAGTGTTTACATTGAAGCATATATGTGAACAGTATTTGGATAAAGGTAGGGAAGTTTTTATTGCATTTATGGATTTAGAAAAGACATATGATAGAGTGGATAGAGGAGCATTGTGGCAGATGTTGCAAGTTTATGGAATAGGTGGTAAGTTACTAAATACTGTAAAGAGCTTTTATGAGGATAGTGAGGCTCAGGTTAGGGTGTGTAGAAGAGAGGGAGAATACTTCCCGGTAAAAGTAGGTCTTAGACAGGGATGTGTAATGTCACCATGGTTGTTTAATATATTTATAGATGGGGTTGTAAAAGAAGTAAATGCTAGGGTGTTCGGGAGAGGGGTGGGATTAAATTATGGGGAATCAAATTCAAAATGGGAATTGACACAGTTACTTTTTGCAGATGATACTGTGCTTATGGGAGATTCTAAAGAAAAATTGCAAAGGTTAGTGGATGAGTTTGAGAATATGTGTAAAGGTAGAAAGTTGAAAGTGAACATAGAAAAGAGTAAGGTGATGAGGGTATCAAATGATTTAAATAAAGAAAAATTGGATATCAAATTGGGGAGGAGGAGTATGGAAGAAGTGAATGTTTTCAGATACTTGGGAGTTGACGTGTCGGCGGATGGATTTATGAAGGATGAGGCTAATCATAGAATTGATGAGGGAAAAAAGGTGAGTGGTGCGTTGAGGTATATGTGGAGTCAAAAAACGTTATCTATGGAGGCAAAGAAGAGAATGTATGAAAGTATAGTAGTACCAACACTCGTATATGGATGTGAAGCTTGGGTGGTAAATGCAGCAGCGAGGAGACGGTTGGAGGCAGTGGAGATGTCCTGTCTAAGGGCAATGTGTGGTGTAAATATTATGCAGAAAATTCGGAGTGTGGAAATTAGGAGAAGGTGTGATGTTAATAAAAGCATTAGTCAGAGGGCAGAAGAGGGGTTGTTGAGGTGGTTTGGTCATTTAGAGAGAATGGATCAAAGTAGAATGACATGGAAAGCATATAAGTCTATAGGGGAAGGAGAGGGGTAGGGGTCGTCCTCGAAAGGGTTGGAAAGAGGGGGTAAAGGAGGTTTTGTGGGCGAGGGGCTTGGACTTCCAGCAAGCGTGCATGAGCGTGTTAGATAGGAGTGAATGGAGACGAATGATACTTGGAACCTGACGATCTGTTGGAGTGTGAGCAGCGTAATATTTGGTGAAGGGATTCAGGGAAACCGGTTATTTTCATATAGTCGGACTTGAGTCCTGGAAATGGGAAGTACAATGCCTGCACTTTAAAGGAGGGGTTTGGGATATTGGCAGTTTGGAGGGATATGTTGTGTATCTTTATATGTATATGCTTCTAAACTGTTGTATTCTGAGCACCTCTGCAAAAGCAGTAATAATGTGTGAGTGTGGTGAAAGTGTTGAATGATGAAAGTATTTTCTTTTTGGGGATTTTCTTTCTTTTTTGGGTCACCCTGCCTCGGTGGGAGACGGCCGACTTGTTGGAAAAAAAAAATATATTACATAGATATTTTCGCTTAAGTGCCATGACAGGAGTGGCAGATGCTGAAGGTCCAAATGCTAACTAAAACCTTCTTTCACTACCAGCCCAGATCGGGTTTTGAGACCCGCATATGGGGGAAGGCAAGACAATGGGATGTATTGTGCGCTTAGTAGACCCTGTCAAAGAAGCGCACGCACAGCAGAGATGAAATAAAGTGGGTGTCATGTACTGAGACTGCTTTTGCAGCTCCTCTGTTGGAGGCAAAAGGCAGAATATGTCCATTTTCTCGTTGCACAAAGAGGCGCCACGTGTTACCTTCTAAGGCAGAATATTGCATATGCGCACAGTGCATTCTTCATGACAGTGCTAGAATTGTTACACCCGTTGCTGTTGTGAATTTATGGAACAAGAGATCAAACGTCACTGCTAAGTTTCTGTTATATCTTTCATTCGTTCAGTAGATGTCTCTTAATCTTTTATGAAGCGAGCTAAACCCATAAGAATCAAAGAGTATTTGAAGAATGTAATCAGGCTTAATCCATGAAATGAGCAGCTCTAATTCCTAGGTTTCAATACTCTTCACTAGAAACAAGGCACCCCTTGAATGGACCTGACTTTGTATACATAGTAAAAACTTCTATATGCAATTTTAATATTCTGTAGGGAAGGTTAAACCCGTAGGGATCATACATCGCCTGGGGAATGGAAGGAAATTAGGTTCGACCCCGAGAAGGGAGGGCAGGTCCAATTCTGTGGATCAAAAGCCCCTCGTCGGCATCGATGCACTTCCCTTCTAAGGACATAACGGGACAGACTAAGAAAAAATATATTTACCTGGGACTCACCTGGCGCCGCACCTGTAGAAAGAAGAGTTCATGTTAGTTATTATTATAATCAAAAAGAAGCGCTAAGCCACAAGGGCTATACAGCGCTGCAGGTTAGGGAAGGAAGCGAGGGTATTGGATGGCAGAAGGGAGGAGGGATGATCAGTAGGTTACAGAAAACAGCGGGGCAGGGGATAGTACGGGGGTAGGGGGTAGCAAGAGATTGAAGTAGAAAGGGCTGAAGGTATCAGAATTTGTGAAGTCAGTCAGTTGTTGTCAAAGTCAATGATAGAGTCTGGATGAAAGGTTGGTCCATCAGCGAGAAGGGAAGGTAAAGAGCAGCAGAGCGAAGACGACGACGGAGGTAAATTCTGCATGCTCGTTGATAAAGTGGGCAGTCCAACAGAATGTGGCCGACTGATAATGGAACTTGGCAATTCTCACAGAGAGGAGCAGGGCGCCTCTCCACGAGATATCCATGAGTAAGACGAGTATGGCCAATGCGAAGACGGGAGAGAGTAGTCTCCCAACCTCGACACTGGTGATAAGAAGACGGCCAGTAACCTATACTCTGTTTAATAGATTGAAGTTTGTTGCCGAGCATAGTAGACCAACGTTGTTGCCAACGGGTGTGAAGTTGGGAAGATATTGCAGCAAAATAGTCCGTAAATGGAATACCTCTACATGAAACTGGTAGGTCATGTACTGCTGACCGCACAGCAGTGTCTGCCTGTTCATTGCCCTGTACGTCAACATGACCAGGGACCCAACAAAAAACAATATCTTTATGCTTGGTAAAGATGCGGCATAGCCAAAGTTGGATACGGAGGACTAAGGGGTGAGGTGTATCAAATTTCTGTATAGCCTGTAAAGCACTAATGGAGTCTGAGACAACCACAAATGATGACACAGGCATAGATGCAATACGGATAAGTGCTGTAAGGATGGCATACAATTCAGCAGTAAAAATACTAGCCGAAGATAGTAAATGCCCTTGTACGACGCTGTCCGGAAACACTGCTGCAAATCCTACGCCGTCAGAAGACTTAGAGCCATCTGTGTACACAGCAATGGCATGAGAATGAGTGAAAGTGGTCAAGAAAATGAGAGCGGGAAGCGACCGTAGACAGTTGGGCTTTCAAGCAAGGGAGAGAGAAAGAACAGACTCGAACAGCTGGAACTTCCCAGGGGGGTAGGGAAAAGTGAGATGCTACATGTACATAGAAAGGTGGTAATTGAAGAGAAGACAAGAGCGAATGAAGGCGAAGAGAGAAGGGATGGAGTAAACAGGGGCGGCGAACAAATAAAGAATGTCTACTAATATCAGTGACCATTCTATAAATGGAAGGATTGCGGAGATCATGAGAGCGTACATAGTAGCGAAGGCAATGGGCATCACGGCAATCGGATAAGGATGGAACGTTCGCTTCTGCATAGAGGCTCTCGACAGGGGAAGAGCGAAAAGCACCAAGGCATAAACATAATCCTTGGTGATGAATGGGGTTAAGGCTAGAGAGAGTAGCAGGAGATGCCGCTGAATAGATCTGGTCACCATAATCAAGTTTCGGTAAGATAAGGGTGGAATGTAGGCGAAGGAGGGTTCGACGATCAGCTCCCCACGAAAGATGAGCAAGGGTTTTAAGGAGGTTCAGCCGGCTGTAGCAAGTTGCCTTCAGAGAGGTAATGTGAGGTTTCCAGGATAACCTACGATCAAAGAGGAGGCCCAGAAACTTGACTATCACGTTCAGGGATACGGGAGCCTTAGAGGTACAAAGGATGATCGGAGATGACAGAGCGTCTAGTGAAAGTAATTTGGTGGGTTTTAGTGCTGGAAAATTTAAACCCACGTGTGCTGGCCCAATTGGAAACACGGTCGACTGCATGCTGGAGAGAAACTGTAATAAGGTGACAGTCAGCACCTGCACAGGCAATAGCAAAGTCATCAACATAGAGTGATGACCAAATATTTGATGGAAGACTAGAGGCCAAATCATTAATAGCAAGGAGAAAAAGTGTTGTGCTCAGAACACATCCCTGGGGGACACCTTCAGCTTGGATAAAGTCCGGGGAGAGCACATTATTAACCCGAACACGGAAATGCCTGTCAGTTAAAAAGTTCTTAAGGAAGGATAGTAGATTGCCTCGAAGGCCTAAAGAGTGGGCTTGGGCTAAAATATTATACCTCCAAGTTGTGTCATATGCCTTCTCAAGGTCAAAAAATATGGCAATAACCGAGTGGTTATTCGCAAAGGCATTACGAACATACGTATCCAAGCGTAGTAAGGGGTCTATGGTAGAACGTCCCTTACGAAAGCCATATTGACGAGTGGAGAGACTGTTGTGTCTCTAAATACCACACTAAACGTCTATTTACTAGGCATTCCATCACTTTGCAAACTGCACTGGTAAGAGCAATGAGACGATAGTGGGAGGTTTCATGTCCCGTAGTGCCTGGTTTGCGGAAAGGGAGAACAATGGCGGAGAGTGTTGCCTCCAGTTCTTGAAGTGTAAAAGGCACATTATACTGTTCTTCTCTGAGAGAAGAAAAGTCCAAGGGTGCTAACTCTCTGGCAGACTTTGAGGAAAGAAATGAGGGGCATAGATGGAGTCCCTGAGAAATATGGACCAGATGATTGCCAATTTCATTGGCAACATCTAGTGGGTTTGCTATATCAACACCGGCAACCCGCAGAACAGGAGCCGGGTCAGGAGAATATTTACCACTCAGTTTTCGTACTTTTTTCCAGACTGCACTCAGAGGAAGCAGAGGTGATGGTGGAGACAATCTCGCCAGCAAGCGTGTTTAGCGTCACAGATGACACGGCGAGCGATCGCACGCTTCTGCTTAAATTCAAGAAGTCTCTCTGTGGTTCTATTGTACCTGCCCCATGCAGCGCGTTTCAAACGTACTGCACGAGCACAAGCAGGAGACCACCAAGGCACGCATTTCTGAGAATGCCTGCCCGAAGTTTGGGGTATAGAATGAGAAGCTGCGGTTAAAACGGAGGACGAGAAGAGGTGTAAAAGCTCATCGATGGAGGACGAAGAAGGAACCTCTCTAAAAACAGTTAGGTGTGAGTAAAGGTTCCAATTTGCCTTATCAAATTGCCAGCGTGGGATGCGAAGAGGTGGTGAATATGAAGGGGAAGTAAGAATGATTGGGAAATGATCGCTGTCATGTAAGTCCGGAAGAACAGACCAAGTGAAGTCTAATGCGGCGGAGGAAGAGCAGACTGAGAGATCGATGCAAGAGAGAGTGCGAGTCCGAGGATCAAAATGGGTGCGAGTACCTGTATTTAAAACATGGAGGGGGTGGGTGGCAAGAAAAGCCTCTAACTGAATGCCACGGGAATCACAGAGAGACCCCCCCCCAGAGGAAATGGTGGGCATTAAAATCACCAAGTAACAGAATCGGTGGTGGTAATGACAAAACAAGAAAGGCAATATCCGGAATAGATAATGCCCGAGGAGAGAGATATAAAGAACGGAGCGTATACCACCTATGCAAGTGGATACGGGCTGCTGTGTAATGCAGCGAAGTACGAACAAATAGCTGATGGTATGGAATATCAGTGCGTAGAAGGGCACTTTCATTAAAGGTCCCATCAGGAAAAGGATCTGAAGAATACAATAAATTATAGCCTGAGATGGGAGAGATAACAGCAGAGTGTAATTTTGGTTCCTGTAAGCAAACACCAACAGGGGAAAACTGGGAGAGTAACATCTGAAGCTCACCCTGATTACCCCTGAGGCTGCGTATATTCCACTGTAAATAGGCCATGATTAGCAATGATAAAGATACCTGAAATCCGCAGGCAAGGGTTCCTACGGACTAGAGGGGTTAGAAAAGTCCACATGCGGAGGCAGTGGAAAACGTTCAAGCAGCGAAGGAACAGTGCGCTGTGAAGAAAGGAGTTGCGCAGATGGAGTAGAGGAGAGAGAAGGAGCGGAGGGTGGATCAGTGTCCATTGATGGTTTGGTCTCTGCAATATATTCACAGATTGCTTCAAGTGTTTCAGAATTCAGAGACGTCGTATGGGAGACAGTATTGGAAATGGTAGGGGGAGGATGAGTAAAGATTGGAACTGTAATGGACTGTACCAAGGTAGGGGGGGACGGAAGGGTGGAGGGAACTGGAGAAGCGTGGAAGGGGACAGAAGAGGCAGAAACCTGGGAGGTGGCAGAAGAGGAAGAAACTTGGGAGGGAACAGGGGAGGAAGGTACAGTACGAGGAGGGTGAACCTCTACACTTGTAACAGAGCCAGTGAGAGGGGGAGAACCAGGTACAGAGACAGGGAAGGGAAAATGAGGTGGAAGATGGGTAGGAGGTGCTAACGGGCCTTTTTTTGACTTTTGAGAAGTAGAGGGACGATTGGGAGGAGGTGTCATACAAGATCTCGTTGCTACTGAGGCTTGCGAGAGAGAACACGAAGAAGCAAGATCAGACTGAGACGTTGAAGTAGGGACGTCTGAGCCGAGGACAGCAAAAGAATTAGCTACAGGAGTGACTATGGGAGAGGTAACCACAGAGGTGGATGCAGAAGATGGGATACCAGAAGTGGGGGGACATTTTGAAACACGGGAATAAGAAACACGAGGTAGTCTCCCTTGGAGGTGGAGATGAGAACTGCCATGCATAAGGGGGACCTTCTGCTTCTTTGAGGTAACGGATTTCCCGCTCGTTTAAGTAGACTTGACAACGGCGAGAGTACGAAGGGTGGGTCGATTGCAAGACGTATTAGAATGGTCATCGGCACCACAGACTGGGCATTCGGCGATAGTTCTGCAATATTTCGCTGGATGGCCAAATCGCCAGTAATTTCTACACTGTTGCGGTGTAGGGATCACCTTTCGAACTTGTAACCGATGTCCTGCTACATAAACTGAGGATGGGAGTTCACGGCTGTCAAAAGTTAAACGAGCCACATTGCTAGGGTATCGTCTCCGCCCGTGGGCAGGAAGAACTTAAGTGTCTACCTTGAGGATTGGGAGATCTTGGAGTTCCAGCTGTTCAAGAATGTCAGTGCCACATGTCTGGAAATTTTGTTGAACTATGGTATGGGGCAGAATGATGGTACCACTACAAGAATTGAGGGAATGATGCTTTTCAATAGTTACAGGAACAGTATCGATATGGGAAAGACGAGAAAGCTCATGAGCCTGGGTAGCATTCTGTACGGTGATGATGCACGTACCGCTCTTAAGAGCATGAAAAGAAATATCTTTACCAACATGGCGTAGGAGTGCCTTGCCAATACTGTGGTCAGAAAGATAGGCAGTAGAGGAAGTCGATCGTAAAGTGAAGAATTTAGTCCATTGTGGTCTGAAACTGAGCGTGGAAAGGTAGTGAAGGACGTGTCGATCTTTTCTGAGAAGAACGAGAAGGTGGAGAAGTATCATCAGCAGGTAATTGTCGTTGTCGTTTAGGCGTGGGACCAGAGTTGGTCCGACGTGGAACAGGCCGGCGATTCGAAAATTGCCGCACGGTAGAGGGAGAGGCCGGAAGCATAGTCAGAGGAGAGCGAAGGTCATAAATTGAAGGAGTCAGTCGAGGCCTCAGTACCTGAAGCGGGTGAGGAAACAGCACCGGCAAGAGGTACAGAGGCATGAGGAGTGTCCAAAGAGTGGTCCAAAGACGAGGCGGGGTCAGAACGGGGTGCGGTATCAAGAAGGGGCCCGGGGGTAGCAGGTTCATGGACTAGGGCTGCCATGGTTAGGTTACTTTTCTTTTTGTTAAGAAAAAAAAAAGAAAAGAAAATAAAAATTAAAAAAAAAGAATAAAAAAAGGGGGGACTGGGGAGGGATAGTTCCTAGGAGGAATGAAAGGGCCAGAAATCTCCCTCCGCACCCAAGAGGACCTCAGCACCGCAAGTAGCGCAGATGCAGCATGGAACCCGTGCCATACCCTACCCATCATGCCAGTAAACCGGCAATCTGGGATAGCAACCTCACATCTGCCGAGCTACCTCGGTGGACAAAAGAGAGGGCGGCCGGAAATCCGCCACAAAGCATACCTCCTTCGGCCACCACCCCCGGAATCTGAAAGGTGGCTTCCAGATATAAGCTGGGAAGATATACTAAGCAACACAGACCCCAACTTATGCCTAGAACAGATTAACTCGGTGGCACTCGATGTATGCACAAGGCTTATTCCTCTAAGAAAAAGGAGGAGTAGATGTAAAATAGAAAGAGACAGGCGCTCCCTTTACAGGCGACGGAAAAGAATAACAGAGCGGCTAAAAGAGGTCAATATATCTGAAATGCGTAGGGAGACACTGGTCAGAAAAATAGCAAGCATCGAACTTAAGCTAAAAGAATCCTTTAGGAGTCAGGAATTGCGGGAAGAACTAAAAGCCATAAATGAAATCGAAAGAAACCCAAATATTTCTTCTCCTATGCCAAATCAAAATCAAGAACAACGTCCAGTATTGGGCCCCTACTTAAACAAGATGGGTCCTACACAGATGACAGCAAGGAAATGAGTGAGCTACTAAAGTCCCAATATGACTCGGTTTTTAGCAAGCCGCTAACCAGACAGAGTCGAAGATCAAAATGAATTTTTTATGAGAGAGCCACAAAATTTGATTAACACAAGCCTATCCGATGTTATCCTGACGCCAAATGACTTCGAACAGGCGATAAATGACATGCCCATGCACTCTGCCCCAGGGCCAGACTCATGGAACTCTGTGTTCATCAAGAACTGCAAGAAGCCCCTATCACGAGCCTTTTCCATCCTATGGAGAGGGAGCATGGACACAGGGGTCGTCCCACAGTTACTAAAAACAACAGACATAGCCCCACTCCACAGAGGGGGCAGTAAAGCAACAGCAAAGAACTACAGACCAATAGCACTAACATCCCATATCATAAAAATCTTTGAAATGGTCCTAAGAAGCAAGATCACCACCCATCTAGAAACCCATCAGTTACACAACCCAGGGCAACATGGGTTTAGAATAGGTCGCTCCTGTCTGTCTCAACTATTGGATCACTACGACAAGGTCCTAAATGCACTAGAAGACAAAAAGAATGCAGATGTAATATATACAGACTTTGCAAAAGCCTTCGACAAGTGTGACCATGGCGTAATAGCGCACAAAATGCGTGCTAAAGGAATAACAGGAAAAGTCGGTCGATGGATCTATAATTTCCTCACTAACAGAACACAGAGAGTAGTCGTCAACAGAGTAAAGTCCGAGGCAGCTACGGTGAAAAGCTCTGTTCCACAAGGCACAGTACTCGCTCCCATCTTGTTCCTCATCCTCATATCCGACATAGACAAGGATGTCAGCCACAGCACCGTGTCTTCCTTTGCAGATGACACCCG
Source organism: Cherax quadricarinatus (assembly GCF_038502225.1). NCBI lineage: Eukaryota > Metazoa > Arthropoda > Malacostraca > Decapoda > Parastacidae > Cherax > Cherax quadricarinatus. The sequence goes on from NC_091365.1 coordinate 3,200,062, forward strand.
AATCTGCATGACAGTGTCTTCCATTGCAGACACTGCAAGGCTCCAGGCGGACATCAACCAAATCTTTCAGTGGGCTGCAGAAAACAATATGAAGTTCAACGATGAGAAATTTCAATTACTCAGATATGGTAAACATGAGGAAATTAAATCTTCATCAGAGTACAAAACAAATTCTGGCCACAAAATAGAGCGAAACACCAACGTCAAAGACCTGGGAGTGATCATGTCGGAGGATCTCACCTTCAAGGACCATAACATTGTATCAATCGCATCTGCTAGAAAAATGACAGAATGGATAATGAGAACCTTCAAAACTAGGGAGGCCAAGCCCATGATGACACTCTTCAGGTCACTTGTTCTATCTAGGCTGGAATATTGCTGCACACTAACAGCACCTTTCAAGGCAGGTGAAATTGCCGACCTAGATTACCTCAATTACTGGGAGCGCTTGAGGTTCCTAAACCTGTATTCCCTGGAACGCAGGAGGGAGAGATACATGATTATATACACCTGGAAAATCCTAGAGGGACTAGTACCGAACTTGCACACGAAAATCACTCACTACGAAAGCAAAAGACTTGGCAGACGATGCACCATCCCCCCAATGAAAAGCAGGGGTGTCACTAGCACGTTAAGAGACCATACAATAAGTGTCAGGGGGCCGAGACTGTTCAACTGCCTCCCAGCACACATAAGGGGGATTACCAACAGACCCCTGGCAGTCTTCAAGCTGGCACTGGACAAGCACCTAAAGTCAGTTCCTGATCAGCCGGGCTGTGGCTCGTATGTTGGTTTGCGTGCAGCCAGCAGCAACAGCCTGGTTGATCAGGCTCTGATCCACCAGGAGGCCTGGTCACAGACCGGGCCGCGGGGGCGTTGACCCCCGGAACTCTCTCCAGGCAAACTCCAGGTAAACACCCGTCGCCCGAGAGAGACCCGAAGCCACCCTCCGGGATACCGGAGAGGGATCAGGACATCCCCAGGCAATCCAGATTCCACGGCAAACTACGCCACCGCCAAGAACCTCAACGGAATGGGATGGACCCCGGTACCCTTTCCCCTACCTAGGAACTAGCGTGCCTGTGGGAAAAAAAAAAAAAAAAAAAAAAAAAAAAGGCCAAAAAGGAAGGGCAAAAGGGAGGGGTGGGGAGGAGGAGGAAAGGAAAGGAAAAAGGGGAGGATGGGATAGGGAACGGGGGATTGGGGGGTAATTAGGTTCGGTCTGAGGAAGTAGACCGACAGGTCTAATTCCTCAGACCAAGAGCCTCTTCACCACGCCAAGGAGCCCCCTTTGAAGAGGTCATATTAGTTATGATTGTAATGTCCTGCTAGCTGAAGGGTTACCTTCGTGAAGCGCTAAACCTGTAAGGCCAACCAGCTACTGGGGAATGGGAAGCGTTTCACCACCTCCATCTTGGGAAATTAGCAGCATGTTGGCTGCTCTGGGATCCATCTTATGTTACACGTTGAAGCTCCCCTGTATTAAGCATTATATTCACGGAGAAGCTCTAAACCTCCAGGGGTCATTATAATAAAAAGAAGCGCTAAGCCACAAGGGCTATACAGCTCCAGGGGTTATGTAATTCACGAAAATGGGCATCTGACCCAAAGGGATAGTAAACTGATAATTCCAACTCCTTGGACCAAGAGCCATTCTCCGGCTTCAATGCACCTCTCTAGAATAGGCTGAACCTTTAGCAACTTAACTGACGTTCGAGCCAACCTTCCCAGCCATAGCTGGCCTTTATATATTATATATAATACAATATATTTCAGTTCTAGTACCCGCTCAAATCACACATCAAGCCATGGCAGTTAAGTGTAAATTTAGGTCAAGGTCAGACCGACCAGCTTATCTGTTACCAGATACATTCAGTTTAAGTCACCCACTAGCTCAGGCAGTGACGGCTTATTTTGCGGTAAAAACATACAGCAAAAGGAGTGTGATATAGTCGAAGTTTGAGGCGAACGCAAACATTCGCCAGATCTGGTTGGAGAACTCTAATGACACAGAGCTATATATAGTCGAGCTTAGGAGCCAGGTTGGTAGTTCTACGACTTGATAAAACTCTACCCCGAGCTAAACGTAGTCAAGAGCAAATGTTTCCTCTGCACAGTGTCTGAACTAGTGAGCAAGACCTGTCATTTTATATCCACAATTCAGTGACTGCTATACCCCAGGGTTCAAATCCATGTTACTCCATTTGAATTATATTATTGTATGTAACGCGTTAGTTATAACGACTGAGGAAGTGGAGGTAATCAGGTATGATCTGAAGATGATTACTTAAATTCCCTGGATCAAGTGCCCTTCAGCATCATCAAGGCCACTATGAAGGGGAACAGAGCAGTACTGCTGTGGCGGGGGGGGGGGGGGAGAGTTCGTGACGTCAGCAGGCCGCCACCAAGGCTTGCATGCAGCGGTCAGGCAGCCAACGCCGGATAAATCAATATTTTCCTGACTGTAGAGCCGCCGTCTTTCCTCAATACGCAGGTCGCGCGCCCACTCAGTTACAAAATCAAATGCACCTTTCTCAAACGATACCAATATGTAGTCTAATTTTGCATCTCCAATTTGTTACCTTTGAACATACTTGCTGTGCTACTTCGTCTCAGTATAGATGAGAAACGATCTCTGGGTGTGAAGGAGGGTAGTGAGGGGAGGAGATAAGATACTGAGGGTTGGAAAAACGGTAGTGAGCGATGGAGGGAAAGAGGTGAGATTACCGCCACTACAAATACAACTATGCTACTTCTATGCCGGTATTAATATTGGTAGGATTACCGACAATATGTTAGGTAAAAAGGACACAAGTGCAACTGACATTTTGTGGCAAAGTTTCGCTCCCCGGGCTTGATAAAGCTCCTGGAGAGAGGAACCGTTGCCACAATAAAATGTTACATTAGTTACACTTGTGTCCTTTTACCTAACATACTTCTATGCCGTAGGTGATCCATGGTCGAACGGTCGAAGTGAGAGGACTCGCTACTGAACCAGCATGGTTCCAGTGACCACACCTACTACATTATTTTTAAGTCAGTACCTGTATTGTATTACATGTTTGCAAATATAATCATATGTAAGCACTAAACATGTAAGAGTCCTCATACAGCACTTGGAGAATAGGAGGTAATCAGGCTTGATCCAAAGGGGTTAGCTCTCATTCCTTTGATCAAGAACCCTTCACCAGTATAAAAGTACCCTTTTCAAGGACTTAAGGAAATCAAGCTATTTTACATTGCGTAAATGAACAAATTACTTAGTACAGACTGTTTTCCTTGGAGAGTCGGTCTTCACTGATCCAAAAATACGATTTAATAAAAAATAGGAATTACGAAAATCTAAATTTTGTGAATAAAACACCAAAATTTTTGGGAAAATCCCTAAGTTACATCACTGGTTAAGACTAGTGGTGAGCAAGTCTGGTAACCTTGCTTGACGAGGTTGAGAGGGGAGGGGGAGAGGATCTCTACATGGTAAAGGTGGGATGGAAAAAGATACAGCTGAATAATTGTAATCATATAAGCAGTTAATTCCTAGGTTTATGACCCATTATCTGCGCGTGGGTCATTAAAGCTGCAATCTACCTCGTCATTAACTGCAACAATACTTTAACCTCTAAAATATTGATTAAAGTAAAGTGGCAGGCATATACAGGCGGTACCCAGTGACCCCAGCAGTGGCAGCATACCAACTACCAGCCAACCGCCTTATGATAAAAACGAGGGAGTATAATGTCAAAACTGCTGCATCCAAAAATATATAAAAGCTTAAAGTATTCAAGTGTCTGATGAATGAAGCAACAGAAAGGGAGGGGAATGATTTTCTATTTTTAGCTAAAATACGTGTAAATTTTACCTTATCCCTAGTAATGACCCTCGTATTGTAGATAGTCGTAATGACCCTCGGGTAGTAGATAGTCTTAATGACCCTCGTGTAGTAGATAGTCTTTTTAGTATGATAATAAGATGTTATCTTCATTATAGAATAATAAGAAAATATTATAACCTTTATATTATAATAATAAGGTAAAAGGACCCCAATGGAAATAAGTCACTCTGACTTTTTTGGGTTATCCTAGGTTCTCTACACATATGCTGCTATGTATGATAATTCTATGTAACTGTATTGTGTATACCTGAATAAATTTACTTACTTATAAAGACAGCGTACTTAGTCTCCGATTTTCGCCAAGCACTCAATGGATTGCAACTTGCCCGCCCGCCCGCCCTCCCCCCTAACAATGTAGGTTTATAACTTAGTGATTGAACTTGGAACAAAGTAGCGTCGTCACTAAGCACACCATTAGTTTCCCAACGTTCTTAGTCTTAATAACTTCCTTGTGTACGTTAGTTTAGGTTAAGAATGTTAAGTACCCAAAATAAATTCTAGCAGACTAACAAAAAGTTATGTAGGCGTACAGAGGCTATGTAAACACGAATTATTACATTCATCGGGGAAGCGCTAACCCTGTAAGGGTCATACAGCACCTGGAGGAATGGTAAGCTACTAGGTTAGAGCCAAGAGGAGATCAGGTTCAATTCCCTGGATCAAGAATCCTTCACCCCTTGAGGAGACAAAAGCGGAGACATTCGATGAAAAAACCCATTAAAGAAATTATTTGTTTGGTATGATGCGTGCAAGACCTGCCGAGGCATGTTCCAGTGATATTTTGCGTTTGTTCTTATATTACAGCAACTGAGCAGCGCCGGCGTCGTGTTGGGGAGTGAAGGGAAGGGGGGGTTAAGGGAGGAGTGATTGCACGAGCGCTCACAGCTGCCTCTCCTGCTGCTGTTACCGAGTGGGACCTGCAATACTTTCTCCGATTCTCTCTATACTTTACATGTACTCTTCATAATACTTAGGTTTCTGTTACATTTTTCACCTAAAAGTATGAATACAAAGCCTTAAAATAATTTACTGTGAAAGTGTATATACACGAGGTTACTTTAATTTTCATTTTAAATATTCTTTATGCTAGTGTAAAGGTAAATTGTGGTCATGTATCCTAACGTTAAATGCAGTCGATAGGCCATAGACCAAAGCTGCAAGCCTTCACAATAATTCAACGTCAGAGCCATCATTCTATTTTATTTTGTCTGAATATGCCAAATTCATGTATTACACCGAACGCAACTGGGGTTGATCCCTTTGCTTGCTACTTTTATGTGATGTAATCCCGGTACAGTGGCACAAAAAACTCTTGTGTAGCCAAAAAAAAAAAGTTGTGAACTATGAACAAAAGGACAAAATAGGCGTGTGCTAAACTTTAAAGTTGTGTGGGTGAGCGTCGGGGGTCAGAGGGTCCACGTTAGCATCCTGACGCAGCATGCAGTGCAGTGTTGCCCGGCTCACCGCTACTTGGCGGTGGTTGGTTACCTAACCTCACCGGTACATGATGCTCAGTTTTTCTTTGTTGTCCCGTAGCCAAAACCCACCTTCACCCTCCCACCTTCGCACACCTGCTATAGCATTTCAAAAAAAAATAAAAAAATCTACAGTAATATCAATGAAAAAAGCAGTCTACATCTGCATTTCTCTCCAAAGGTCGTACTGGTGTAGTATATAGACTTGTGTACCTATAGCAGCCACACCCAGTGACAATATTTATTTATATGGATATTCTGACCTGGCTGGTGCCCTGGCCTTGTCTGCATTGCTTTAGATGGGGATGTGCGTTAAAACACGGTCTGAATCTCACAGCCACGTTAATGTATTTAGAGATTTTTATTTTGAAGTATAGAGGAGAATACTGTAACAGTTTGTGACGTCTACATAACGATATTTTGTCATCCGCCGAATAGCGTTAAAGAGGAATCAAAGATTGGAGTACTGTGCTAGTTGGAGCCAGTGACTTTCTGCTCCATTAACATGGTTACTTTAACACGAAAACTAAATCCATCAAACGTCAAAATGAAATCGTATAGAGCAAAATCATGGAACACCAGCATAGTCTAGAGAAGGCAAATCCTGTCTCACGAACCTATTTCTATGAAAAACTGGCAGAAATCAGGCAGAATAAGAGATTCGCAGACTGTCCGCAAGCTGTGGGGGGCCGGAACATGATTTTTATAGCTCTAAAAGTACCAAAAAGCCATGATGGGTAAAGCATCCAACTAGGCAACTTTCTGAAATGAAGCACCACTAGGATCATTCCTGAGGCCCCATGATATTTTAAAATATGAAAAATTACATTCAAGAGGAAACAAGCTCTTACAACGGACGATGGCAAAAAGAGTGAAAAGACTGACACAGAGCACGAATATTCTAACAAGTAGCTCCTAAAGATGAGAAGTTAATAGGATATGAGACAGAAAGTGATGACCGACAACACATGTGAGGGAAGCAAATCAAGCACTGGAAAAAGGGCTCGAGGGGTAGACCAACTCCGAGAACAAACAGGGCAACATCTACAGTTATGCCTGAGAGGCAAACTGATAATTGGGAATAAATTTCTGGGTAAGACCTGCCTAAAATGGGCAAGCAAGTTTGCTGCAGTGCTGTTTTAACATTCGAGACTAGAGCAAAATTGCACACGAAGTTGCAAACTCAAATGATCACAGACATCAAGAAGCGTAATTTTATGTTATGAAATATATCTTAAGTCTCAGGGAGGTAAATAAAGGAGCTGGACAAATAGTTGGAGGCAAACCGTCATACATATTTTGAAGCGTGTGTGATTACGCCATAGGGACCCAAGCAAATAAAATGCAAAACTAGAAAAAACTACAAATACGTAATTACAAATGCATGGATTATAAAGTGTGACAAAATCCAACAAGTCCTGCCTGAATTATTACTATCATTATATTCAGGGGAAAAAGTACTGAAGGTCTGAAGTAGACCCCGACAGTCACTAGCCAAAATACAAGGTCCAAGAACCGAGTGCCCCACACTTCTACAATTTGGTAAGCAGACGACACTGCATCGTCCCTTGTAGTATTAATCTGTTTCGGGTCACTATCTTGCAATAACGAAATACTTTTTTTCGATAATTCAAATTAACTACTAAGTTTACCCTTCACAGCACCAATCTCATCTTTCATTTTAGCAAGATTATATATGGGAAGCTCACATTGGTGCTATTTTTCGTTAAACTTAGTCCCAATAAAAGTTTGATGTGCATATTGCGCAATTATACCCATACCTGAAGGCATTATGCCTGCATATCCAACCTAACTGGTTCACAAATATAGTGCCAAATGAGGATTATCGTGGTGAATCCAGTCCCAAGAGAAGTAAGTTTAATAAAACGTTACTTGCAAAATTTGCTGGAGGTGTCTGGGAGGATATACAAAGGGAGGAAATTAAAAGAACAAAGAGCAGTAACAGTAAAAAAAAACGTTAGGCAACGTAAGTTTGGATTTCACATTGCAGGAAGCGAGCGTACTTGGATATTGTGGATGTATAGGCAGATGGGCTCATCTCGTCTTTCATATAGGAAACCACAATTAGACGAGAGGAAAGGTAGCTGGAATGTTGAGGAGTTTATGAGAAATTATTGGAGTTCATCTACTGAGGCAAGGAGAAACTAGTGTTACCAACATCATTATAAGGGTGCGAGGCATGGGCTTCAAACCTGGCAGCGAGTAAATATTTATGGCGTTAGGAGAAGTATTCAGAGGGTGAAGGGGTTGGTGAGATGGTCTAGTTATTTAGAAAGGATGGAACAGAAAAGGATGGCTAACAAGGTGTGTGAATCCTGGGTAGACTGGAGAAATAGTCAAAGGATGGGTTTGAAAGGTGGGATGAAGGATGTTTTTAGCAATTATATATTTATTTCTACAAGTTATACAGGCCTAGTTGACATCAATGACATAATACTATACAGACAGCCCCTTGTTATGAGAAGATCATTTCGGGCAAATTAGACCAATTTTGTACCAGGATGCGATCCACACCAGTCGACTAACACCCAGGTACCCATTTTACTGATGGATGAACAGGGACAACAGGTGTCAACACGACCAATGTTTCCATCCTTGCCGGGAATCGAATCACGGACCCTCAGCGTGTGAAGAGAGGGCTCCAGGCATGCGAGCGTTAGCTCAGTGAAGAAATGGAAATTAGTGTTTTTAGACTACGTGTTACTGGGGTGCGAGAAAGAAAACATTAATGGATTTAGGGAAACAGGTTAGTGGGATTAGTCCTGGAGGTGAGAAATACAGTGCCTGCACTGAGGAGGTATGAGATGTTGCAGCTCAGAGGCTCAATTAAATTGTGCTGTCCACGCACTTGAGGTTAAACAGCTAATATATACGAATGGCTGGGTATGGTTTAAAAAAAAAAAAACTGCGTTGGGTCTAGTACACAAAGTCGCCATAGCAACGTGAGAACACCATGCTCACTAAGATTCCAGTAAATGATTTTGTCAGCTAATCAATTATAATCACAGGAGGGGCGCTAAACATAGGTGTCACACAGCGCTTGGGAGTATAGGAGGCAATCAGGTTCAATTGCCTGGTGGCAAAAGCTTTCACTTTACACACTGAGTGTCCTGGTTCGATTCCCGGCGAGGGTGAAAACATTGGGCGTGTTTCCTTACACCGGTTGTCTATGTTCACCCATCAGTAAAAATGAGTACCTGGGTGTTAATTGACCGGTATGTGTCGCAGCCTGGGACAAAATTTACCTAATTTGCCTGAAATGTGCATAACAAGGGGCTTTCTCTATAGTAGTATGTCATTGATGTCAGCTAGGCCTGTATACCACGTACATGTATTTGTAGAAGATATTATATTCCTTGGCTCAAGGGGGCCCTTACCAACATCAACCCCCTTGAGGAGAGCTACACAAGAGTAAAGAGAAAATTTAAACAACTTATCTTTGCACTTGTTGAATGTCTTCATTTAAAATAATAGACAATTCTCTTAATTTGTTAACAGTGCGTTTCGGTTTCTAAGAAGCAACAAGGGTTGGTGAGTTGCCAAGCAACATGAGAGGTGGAGGGACTGCGTGACTCAGCATGGCGTCTAGGGCCACTGACGCTTTGCGGGAACTACGATTGCCAACACCTATTACATTTCCATTACATTAAATATAATCTCCACTGTGAAAACAGGCTTACTCATGATGAAGTTATCAAGAGTTAATCAGTCTAAGCAATATTTGAGCAATGATACAAACACTTGACAATGATGTGTAGATGCACTCAATATGGTAATGTTCGTGTGGAGGGCAGGAGTGTAAAGCAGTCACCCCCCCCCCCACAACCCTCTTACTGACCTGCATACACTAACAAATGAATACAAGAAACAGGTTTATTACACAGACAACGTATATCAAAAGTGCTGAGAATGCATATGTACATGCAGCTGTGAAGGTCAGGTAGTGGCCTGGGTGGGTCTTGACTGCCCCTGGCCCAGTCTTACAAAGCACTTTTTCCGTTATGTATAAGGGTATCTTAATAGTAATGCAAATCACTTATTTTAATATGCTTACTCAGAGGAATTTATTATTTATTCTGCGATTATTTTGCATACTGTGATTACTGGGGCTTTTCGCAGTTCTCGTTTGCGTGTTCTAACCCTCTCGTACCTACTATTGAAACCATGTTTTGAATTCGCCTCTACCACTTCATTAGCTCATTCCATTTACCACCCTAAGACTGAAAAACTATTTTCTAACATCCCTGTGGTTCATCCGAGGCATTAGTTTCCGTCTATAATCCCTCGCTCCTACGCCTCTCATTTCCCTATCTGCTATGGCAAAACTGAGTATCTTTTATGTTCTAAACTATTATAATCATGGGGAGCGCTAAACCCATAGGGATTATACAGCGCCTGTAGGGACGGGGATGGAAGGTATTCTGGCTCAATTCAGGGAACTGGAGCACAGATCCAATTCCCAAGATCAAGAGCCCCTCACCAGCGTCAAGGAACCTCCCTTAAGGGGATGTTCCAAACATGTCTCCCCTAACCCTTCTAAAGCTGTCTAAGTTTAGTCCCTTTATTCTCTTCATAATCCCCTCAGCTCTGGGACTAGTCTTGTTACAAGCCTTTGGACCTTTTTCTAGTTTTCGTACATACCTAATCAGGTGAGGCTCCATGCTGGTGCTGCATACTCCATGATAGGCCTAAAATATGTCGTGTCGAGTCCTAAAAGATTCTCGAATGTTTCTAAAGGCAATTCTGAGTTTAGCTATCCTCGCATATACTACATATATTACTCAATTTGTGCACCTCTGGCGGTATGTTGGGTGTGATAATCACTCCAAGATCATTCTCCTTGGGTAACATCTGTAGTTCTTCGCTCCTCAAACTGTATACGATGTACGGTTGTCTCTCCACTCAATTTTCAAGACCTTGTACTTTATATGGTTAAATAACAGTAACCCTTTGTTTGACCATTACTGAAGTTTGTCCAGGTCTACCTGAATGAATGTATGCATGATAGACATTTTATGTGAATATAACATTTTTTTTTATTAACATATCGGCCGTATCCCACCAAGGCAGGATGGACCGAAAAGAAAAGCTTTCACCATCATTCACTCCATCACTGTCTTGTCAGAGGCATGACTACACTACGGTTATAAAACTGCAACATTAACACCCCTCCTTCAGAGTGTTGGCACTGTACTTCCCATCTCCAGGAATTAAGTCTGGCGTGCCGGTTTCCCTGAATCCCTTCATAAATGTTACCTTGTTTACACTCCAACAGCACGTCAAGTCCTAAAAATCATTTGTCTCTATTCGCTCCTATCTCACACGCTCACGCACGCTTGCTAGAAGTCAAAGCCCCTCGCACACAAAACCTCCTTTACCCTCCCCTCCCTCCAACTTTTCTTAGGCCGACCCCTACCCCGCCTTCCCTCCACTACAAATTTATACACTCTCGAAGTCACTATATTTCGTTCCATCCTCTCTACATGTCCAATCTCAATAACCCCTTCTCAGCCCTCTGGATAATAGTTTTGGTAATCTCACACCTCCTAATCTCCAAACTACGGATTCTCTGCATTATATTCACACCACACATTGCCCTCAGACATATCTCCACTGTTTCCAGCCTTCTCCTTGTTGCAACATTCACAACCCATGCCTCACACTCATACAAGAGCGTTGGTGGTTAACGCTCTCGCTTCACACGGTGAGGGCCTGGGTTCGATTCCCAGCCAGAGTAGAAACATTGGACGTGTTTCTTTCCACTTGTTGTCTATGTTCCCCATCAGTAAAATGGGTACCTGGGTGTTAGTCGACTGGTGTGGGTCGCATCCTGGGACACTGACCTAAGGAGGCCTGGTCACAGACCGGGCCGCGGGGGCGTTGACCCCCGGAACTCTCTCCAGGAACTCTCTCCAGGTAATATATATTAGTTGGTTGGTAGACAGCATCCACTCAGGGAAGTACTACTGTCGTGCCAAACGAGTGTATGACAGAAATCTGTATTTATGATAGGAGCGCTTTTTTTTTTGTCTCAAACTCCAAGATAACAGGTGTATCTTGCTACTTTTACTTAAACTTAGGTCACACTACACGTACATGTACACGCTTATGTATACACGCTCATCGGAGTTTACCTTGATCTTTTTCATAGTTCTTATTTTCCTCTCATATCCATGGGGAAATGTAATAGGAATCTTTCCTCCTTAAGCCATGAGCGTTGTAAGTCAACCAAAGTGCCGGGAGCTATGAGCTAGTAACCCCTTTTCCCGTATAGCTTACTATAATAAAAGAAAACCTTTAAGTTCGAATGTTTGAATATGCGTGGATGTAGCGCGGGAAAAAAACATTGTGGATGTTATTAATGAAAAGAAACTGGATGTCCTAAGTGAAACAAAGCTGAAGGGTGGTAGGAGTTTCAGTGGGAATAAATAAATGGGATTGAGTCACTGACTAAACAGTAAAATGGACGGAGTCGAACCATGGTCCCTGCATGTAGCAGGCCTAACGTTGTACCACTGAGCCACAAAGCTTACAACAGGATGACGTAAAAAATTCTGACATGCTTAGACAGCACTAGCTATGACCTCACGAAAGTTTCAAGGGAGGCGAGATGACATCATAGGGTCAGTGTTGTCCATACAATCATGTCACAGAAGTGCAGCTATAAAAATCGTTCAGTTAAATTTCATGGCTGTGGTATAGCGGTGGGCCTGTTACACCCAAGGACCAAAAGTCATCTTCCGTTCTTGTCTTCATTATGTACAAATTATATTATATTAAATATAATAAACCTCCCGATTTGTTATATGTATTTAACGTAGTACAGCGCAAACTCATTAATGGCACATACAATTTAAAGTAATTCATTATCGGATACGTATATTAAATTAAAACAAACCATAATGGTTCTTGTCTAAATACATGACACTAGTTTAAATATGGTAAAAAGGGGTGCCATATTCACTTACCCTAAATCTTCTAGCCAACTGTTAATGAAGTCTAATTAAAAAGCGAATGAAAATCTTGCCAAAGCCTAATTCATATACCATTGTTCATTTTGGGAGCAGTTCAATGTGCGTTACTCTAAGATTCCAGGAATATCACTGAAGAGTAGTAGGAGAGAAGGAGGACAGCACCTGCCACACACCTACACTGGCTGAGGCCAGACTCGCACTGAACCACCAACCAACCCTTGCTCACCAGCCTTGAAAATGGCGTTCAAAACGACATGCCTGGCAACTCTCACCGGATGACATGCCATTCACTATCTATTTTAGCGCATGAATAAAGAATTTCATGTCATACTTTGGCCTAGACACTTACTAATCATCTCCATTATAACAAAAGCATACTAGCGATAAAATTTTGCTGTATATAAGAGAGCAAATAAATGCTGCTACCGTGGTATAGAAACGTACCCAAGTGTTACGTAACAGAGAAGTTAACATGCAACCAGGCTTATATAATTCAAAAAATATTTTTAATATCAAATTATTTTATGCTGCCAAAGAAAAGAAAATGACGTGAATACTAATCACCATGAAGGAAGAGACAGATATACATTAATAAAGTATTAAGATTAGTGTCACACAATCACGACCTCACCACAGCCGTGGTGATGAACACTCATGAAGGATGATGTACATGATGTTACCACAGCCGTGGTGAACACTCATGAAGGATGATGTACATGATGTTACCACAGCCGTGGTGATGAACACTCATGAAGGATGATGTACATGATGTCACCACAGCCATGGTCATGAACACTGATGAAGGATGATGTATGTCCCCACACAGCCATGGTGAACACTCATGAAGGATGTACATGTGTGTCACCACATAGCCAGGGTGATGTACATGTCACATCAGCCAGGGTGATGTACATGTCACATCAGCCAGGGTGATGTACATGTCACATCAGCCAGGGTGATGTACATGTCACATCAGCCAGGGTGATGTACATGTCACATCAGCCAGGATGATGTACATGTCACATCAGCCAGGATGATGTACATGTCACATCAGCCAGGGTGATGTACATGTCACGGTATAGTGAGGACGATGAATTCGGGAAATTACAGGGAAGAGAAAAATGATAAATAGAAGGAAACGGAATACTACACATCGAAAAGTAGGGTGACACACAGAGAAAATAATGACAGGAAAAAGTAGGATGATATGCAGCCAGGAAGAGATAAGGTGATACACAAACAGGAAGATACAGTTATACACAAGAAGAGAAATATTGTTACACATCCCTGTAGCACGTACTGTAGTTCCATACTCTTTACCTCAGACTGTTCAAACAATAAATTTTCATTTATTTTTTTAAGTCTCGTAAATAAATTATTTATTTATAGGAGCAATGACTTCCAGATAATACATATTTACTTCACTGGATCAAACTTGATTACCTCCCATCCTCCAGCCGTCGTATGATCCTTATAAGGTTGCACATTTTCCAAAACATTTATGCAATGTTTGTCTAGCCTTAGCAGAGCAAAACTATTAAGATTAACATGGAAGTGATAACCCCATAGGAGTTATAGTCTGGGGAATGGGAGGTATTCAGGTTTCAAGCAAGGAACAGGAGGATATCTCCAAGCAGACCAAAGAATAGGCGTCCAGTGACTCGGTTGATAACGCACTCAGCTCACACTCTGTGTCCGGGGTTCGATCCCTGGTACGGATGAAAACGTTGGGTGTGTTTCCTTACTCTTGCTGCCCCTGTTTACCTGGGTGTTAACCGACTCGTGTGGGTTGCATCCTGGGGGTGGTAATATACTTTAGATAGGGCTGGGCTTTGGAATAACCTGAGGTAGGACAACAGCTCCAAGCCTGTAAAATTAATTTGTGATAAAAAAAAGGCTGGGACCTCCAGGAGATATCATAATATATTTACATCATAGCTCATGATGTGGGGAGAAGTATCCTTAATCTTAATCAATAATCATCGCCTTGACTGCAAGTACGAATCTTGTAGCAGCATGATGCACTGCAACATTCCATAATCATGGGCTGAGAACAGTACTGAACAAACTATTTTACAACATGAAACAACTCACAAGATGTCAGGAAGGGCGAATCATATCACTATATCATCAACACGGGATTAAGGCAGTTTTTTTTTTAAGGCAGTTACTGGATGATACTTATTCTCTGTACCTTCAAGCGGAGTTTCCTTCATGCTGGCCAAGGGTTCTTTATCCAAGGAACTGGAGCTATCCTCTCCTTCCGCAGATCAAATCTGATTACCTCCCAGTTCTCAGGAGCTTCACTGACCCCTACGGATTTAGCGCTTTCTCATGAATAAAAATAAAAATATTATGAATACTAATCATGCAGCATTTTAGTAGACTAGGCCTTATTTGGTGATGTTCAGGAGAGCATTGGTAACTAATTCATCCATAGTATATATGCTATACGTCAGAACAACGCTTATAATATTAAATTATCAATATGATATCTTTACCATAAGAATGGTATATCTGTAAACAGTACATATCAGTGCGGACACAAACCTTCCTCAAAGTACTAATTAATATTTTGTCGTTGAATGTAGTGTACTAATATTAAGCACAGCATGATACCCTTCAGAACTGACAATAAAGTTTGCAGAGAGAGAGAGAGAGAGAGAGAGAGAGAGAGAGAGAGAGAGAGAGAGAGAGAGAGAGAGAGAGAGAGAGAGTATTCTCTGTATGTCATCACATTAGGGTAATAGCTTCAGGATTATCTTAATTATTATTAAGAAACTCGAGGTTGAGTGGTTCTGGGTACTGGATTTTAGTTAAACAAAACAGAAAAAAAAAATATTGTATTATCTTTAGCTTTTTCATTTGGAGTATATAATAAGGTATCATAATGGAAAGTTGTTGACATATTCTGTCAGGAAGGAGAAAGCAGACAGGCTGCTGTTACGGCGGTCAACAGTCACTCCTAGACGACCAAGATGTAGCAAGTCAAGTGATGGTAAAATGCTTCAGTGACGCTGATGGGTTTATGATAGGCAATCATAGGAGGGTAGTCGACTTCGCTAGTGCACCACAGAGCCTTACATGAAACACTCTGGGCCATCCTCAGGCAGGTGTATACAGTTAACATTTATCGCGACTTTCATAATGAAGAGTTACAATGCAATCTGACGGAAATGTTGGATGATGATAAGATAAAGTTGAAGGTTAAAATTAATGACGTGCTACCCTCTTGTAGTCTCTTCTGAGGAGCATTATGCTGACAAACCCCTTCAGTGGTGACTCATGAGATGAACATGTTTATGTACGAAGATTCGATCCAGTGAGCTGCCTTCACACCCATCCCACGGTGGGTCAGGGAGGATATATGGTGCGGCTACTCTGTGACCCGCTTTGAGCAACAGTACCACGGAAAATAGCGGATATCCTCACAGATAACGCCAGCGTTGCCTAGTCATGAAGCAGATCATGTAACAGGCGTAAGGAGACATTTTCCTTAATTAAAGAAAACAATAGCACTATCACCAAATTGTGTTCACATCAGTACTAAGAATTCAAACCCGCGACGATTTTAGTGGTCATACAATTCACAGGGCTTCAGGTCTAGTACATTCTGTATGAGTACATTTTATTATAATAAGGTTCTATCCGAGGGAAAGATCTGTGCATTTCTTTGGAACAAAAGCCCCTCGCCAGCATTAAGGTCGAATACATTTTGTAGTCAAGACACAAGCGTTAGCCGAGAAACCTTTGTGATATTAAAAAAAAATAACTTCCCAAATGAAACTTAGCGTCAGTGCTTACGAATCCGTTGATACGCACAGGCTTCAGAAACTGAGCTCACGCACGTACAAGCAGCAGCCACACAGTTTATTTACGTACAGGCAGCAGCCACAAAGTTCATGTATGTACAGGCAGCAGCAGCCACAGCGTTCATGTACGTAGAGGCAGCAGCCACAGACTATGTATGTACAGGAAGCAGCCACAGAAATCATGTACGTACAGGCAGCGGCCGCAGAGCTCACCCAGGTGTTTAGTTTTACTTGGACGGGTAGATGATATAAATGATTAACTTGTGTGGTAGGTAGTATCCCAGGTGTGGCTGGGCAAGTCACTCCCCATGTATTAGGTCTGGACACAATACATGAGAAGGTGTGAGCCTAACAGCAGCTGGTATTACTCTCAACTACAGATGTGGTTTCGGGCTTGTGGAAAGACCTTATGAGAGTAAAATCTTTAGATGGCTAAAGAGCCAGGGTAAATAAGGTAAAGTTTTAGAATTAAAACCAATGCTGGTTAAAATGCATAACAGTCATTGCGTGAGTCAGGGAGTCAAAGGAATAGAGGGAGATATGATGGAGAATAAGGCAATTTTTTTTCTATTGTGGTTTTGAGGGATACACATGTCATGGGCACATAAAAGTACATTATGAAGATTTAATCTACGCTAACCCAATAGTTTAAAAAACTGAGTTAATTCCAATGGGGTATCTGTGATGTATATGAGGCAGGTGGTGCCTCAGGATGTTATGGGATAGAACAGTGAGAAACAGTGACCAGCAGAGCACAGTTAAGCGTCGTCATAGTGATATCTAATGTTTAGAATACGAGTATGTTGAAGTGACGTAAAGTGTAGTGACTGTTATACAGTATAATAATGAAGCAGTGTTTTGTAAGAAAATTTAGCGCTGAGTTATACACTTGTGTAGTCAATTTGCTATAACCTGTGCTGTAAATATCACTGGTGTGTGTTCTTATTATTTTTTTACGGTTTACACTAAAGGCTAGGATAATAAAAGGGAAATATACAGTGTAGGACGTAAATCTGTCTGATCCGAGAGACATTATGCAGTAGATGAAACAGCGGATAAAAGCTAACCAAGAACAGGTGAAACAGGAGCAGAAAACTGACGCCTTGTCATATGTGTTAAATGAAATATGTCAGCTTTTAACAGCAGTTGGAGAACAGTAATCATTAGCTGTTCTGGGAATGAAATTGGAACCGCAAATCACTATAAAACAAAGAAAACAAGAACTACAGCACGTGTTGGTTGTGTGGCGAGGACCATTTGTAGTAGAGCTGTAGGATTAAAAACGATAACTCCAGGTAGCAAGATGACAAATGTCACGGGTGAGCAGGGGTAAGTCTTCATGTCCTGGAGATGGCAAGATGTCTCCTAGGTTAGCAACTGGGCTTCCACCTTCCATTATTATCATTACATTAATGGGGAAACGCTAAACCCGTAGGTGTCATACAAAGCTTGGGGAATGGGAGGCAACGGGTTCGATCAAAGGAAGGGGATAACAGGTCTAATTCCTGCTCCCGTTGACAGGTAAATGGATATAAGTTCTCGGAGGGCAGCGGACCAGTTCATGTGGTTTGGTATGCAGCTCCTGAGGGGTCTGTAAAGTCCACTTTTATGAAGAAAGGTAGCAGTTACCAGTCCTTCAACCAGGGAGGAATAAGTGTCTTTTGTAGAGGCGTATCCTGACTTGACTAAGCCAGTAGTGATCGACGCAACCCGGGGACACTTGGTCCCAAAGATGAGGGGGTACTTGTATCTCCTCCCATGGGAGACTTAGGTCTCGAGATACTCCCCAGATAGGGAGCCAAGGCCGGGTCACCACTACTTGGAAAAAACCCGGGCCGGGAGAGTACCGGCGAATAAGAAAAAAAAAACACAAAGATTAATTAATGGATGACAGCCGGGAGGAATTCTCAGGGCATCTGGAGCAAAGACCAACGAGGATCAAAAAGGATGGCGATCACAGAGAGATCCCAGAGCATTCATAAGAGACAGAGTTGTAATAATACCTTGCAGCTCCACATCTCGGCTGGTACAGGGTGGAGGAGACTGTTATAGCTAATGTTATAATGTTATAATAATGTTATAATATTATAGTTAATGGATCGATCTAGACTAGGACATCGCAGGCGACATGAAGGCTTGCTTTAGAGGATGGAAGCCACTGCTATTATGAGACTCTAACCTAATTATGATTGGTTGTTCAAACGTGTAATTTGTAAATGTTTTTGTCTAGTTGTTGATACACACACTTAAATTTAAGAACAACAGATATTAGTTATCGATAATGTGAAGGTTTAATCACGTTTTGTTCATTATGTGAGGAATTTACCCAGTACTAGCTTGCAGTCATGTGCCTCCGAGTACATGATGGGGGTGTGTCTTCGGCAGAATCCGGGAGTTGGTCCCGGTCGTGGCTACTGACTACAGGCACAACTGCATCGGTAAAAACTGGTGGGTCCACTCTGAGCACCATCCACCCTCACCTCTACACCATCACATTACCCAGTACCTTTATCTACCATTCTCTCTCCATCAAAGACCTCACTACTCAATTTGTGTGTCCTCTCTGCCCCTTCATATCTCCGTTCTAACACAAATCCTCAGTTACTGTTCTACTACCTTTTACACTGTCTATGCGGTTCCTTATTAAATCACCTAGTGGTACACTCTGTAATCATTATTTAACTACATGTAAACCACACAATAACCAAATTCTGTAAATTCAACATTGTAATCCTTATAGAGAATAAACTTTGGATTGGATTGGACCTTGCTAAGCAACCACCTCTCTACTATGACCCTTTCCATGCAGTCTTGTTTATTATATTCGAGGGGAAACGCTAAACTCAAAGAGGTCATGCAGCGTCTTTGTTAACGAGAGGCAATCAGACTTATCCAGGGAAAGTTTGTAACTCTGATTCTTTGGATCAAGAATCCTTCTCCAGCATCAAGGAGCTTGCCTTGAAGAGGGTCATGGGAGGTAATTGGATTTGATACAAGGGAAAGAAATGTGGTTCCAATTTTTTTGGATCGACGGCCCTACACCATCCTCTAGGCACGCCCCCTTGAAGGGTAGAAATTTTCTGAAATCCCTACAGGTACCCCCGTGAGTAAGCAGTTATAATGTGTTGGTCACAACCCTTCATCACTGATGCACAGCTCACTACTCACAGCACGTCACACTTACAACCCTGCATCACTAATGCTCATCTCGCTACTCACATCACGTCACACTGTTACAAACCTGCATCACTGATGAACATCTCACTACTCACAGCACGTCACACTGTTACAAACCTGCATCACTGCTGCACATCTCGCTACTCACAGAACGTCACACTGTTACAAGCCTGCATCACTGATGCACACCTCACTAACAGCACGTCACACTGTTACAAGCCTGCGTCACTGATGCACAGCTCACTAACAGCACGTCACACTGTTACAAGCCTGGGTCACTGATGCACAGCTCTCTCCTCGCTCACAGCACGTCACACGCTCCTCGCTCACAGCACGTCACACTCACAACACATTGACATTTCAGTTGAGGATAACAAAACAACTCCAGAGATGACCCCACAATTGCTGCCAGGTACTTCCATTGGCACTACTGCGATACATCAGCTCACATTTTATCACCTCCAAAACTTGGTCATTAGGACTATTAGTCCTAGGAAAACCCAGCCAACCCGTTGGGGTCTTTCCCTAGGATGCCACCCGCAACAGTTGACTAACACCAAGTGTCCTACTTATAGTACTAAATAAACATGTGAAACCTTTGTAAATAAATGTAACTTAATTGTCTCGCCCACACTAGGAAACGTACCTAGGTCCTATAAGTTTTGAGCCGAATACACTACCTTGGCCTCTTGGGGGATGCTTAGGAAGCTCTGACTACATCCGCCTCATCATCCAGGAGATACTCTGGGAATACCTCCCGACCGTCATCCACCTCATCTGATAAATTATGGCTAGTTCCTTCAGGGTCGCCCATCGACAGAATAAATGCTACCTTCTCCCAGGCAGGCGTCACGGACTCCTACCTCAAGTGCTACCTTATCTTCGTCCTGTGGACACCTAATGCTGGATTCAACACTGTTGCCAAGAAAAGTAGTCTGACGACACCTTTCACGGGGACTTCCCTGTGCCCGCGAACTGTAATGCCAAAACTCCGACCATACGATCAAACACCACCATATGTTCACAGTCTTCACCCACTGACATGCTCTGGTTGAGGTTGCTACTGAATACGTTTCATAGCTGCTGCAAAACATACTAACTCATGTATGAGCTCTTAATATATCTCTGCCAGCTGCTGCCTCTTCCGTATCTGCTTTGCCTTCTTAATACTATATAGGCTATGGTAAGCTAAACTGTCTGTCGTTTAGTCATCATTGGTGTCACTGTAAGTCCCTCACCGGCGTCAAGGAATCTTCCTTGAAAGGTATATTAACATCTAAATCCTGAGCTTTTGGACTGAATGTTAATTATTCCTAGTCTTGCCAAATTAGATAATAATTATTTATTATTATTAAAGATTCGCCGGTAATTTTCCCGGCCCGGGCATTTTCCAAGTGGTGGCCCAGCCTTGGCTCCCTCTTTAGGGAGTGTCTGAGACCTAAGTCTCCCATGGGAGGAGGTATAAGTACCTCCTCATCTTTGGGACCAACTGTCCCCTCTGGTCTGCCATCCCCGCCCCAGGGGAGCTAATGGGAATGACAGTGTTTTGAGCTGTAAGCTCGGGCTCAGGCACCTACCCTATCCTAGAAGGGTTAGGCATGGTGTCGATGAGATAATAATAATAATATTATTATTATTATTATTAGTATTATTATTATTATTATTATTATCAATAGTAGTAGTAGTAGTAGTAGTAGTAGTAGTGGAAAATTGCATTTATCTGAATGTAACTAATTATGTACATAACAGTAAATGATAACAAAGATAATTATTATTTATCAATGTTACATAGACAAGTAGGAATTTGGGACACCTAGGTCGCAAAAAATGTCCCCCTTCGATACCTACCACTGTCATAACCACAAGTTGCTCTGGACCTATTAATTAAATGAAATATACATACACCAGGAATACTGGTAAATATATAAATTTGTGGACTGTATATTAAAAATTAAAGAATAATTATAGATATACACAATTACATAACAGAACGAAAATATATCTTAATATCACTCACCAATTTGACTGGAGATTAATGTGTATCATACTCAGAAAACCTCACTCTAAATCTATGAAAATAATACTGGCCAGAATTACACACAAATCTAGAGAGCTTATCCGAGGTTCCTGGAGCTGTCTTGTCCAGTCGTCTATCTCAAGTTATGCAGGAATGCACATCCACCAATTTCGCCTCCTATTTGAGAGGTGTCAACACAATTTTAACCTCTAGAGCACGAAAAATTCTTCCCATTACACCAACGTTTGTACAAAATTCAAAACCAAGATGGCGAGTGTCTCTTCTTTTTTTCGATAACATACTTCTTTTAAAAATACAATATAGGGCATCTATTATCCTATAAATTACCGTATTTCCGGAAAATATATTATCGAAGTGACCCCAGCAAGATTAGTTGAAGTTAGATACAGAGTCTGGAAAATTTCCATCTTTATTACCTCATTAATGAAGGATTTCATTGCAACAATAATTAAAAGGATGACATGTTCCATGTTTAAGTCAGTCCGTGACTGATCACATTGTGACCTACTTTTCATCATTTTACTCTCAGTGCTCACGCCTCAGTGAGTCTTGTGGCCTTGCCTTTACAATTCAAAATCTTATCATGCACCAATACCCACGTTCTCTTGATTTAGTCAAGAAATCAGAATTACAAATCATTGTATTAGAAAAATGTCTGACTAATCCTACTAAAGATTATCGCAATATTGTCAGGTTGTCAGCTGTCTAATGCAAAACATCGTTCTCCTTGTGTAAATATTAGTACTAGTGAAAAGTTCATAACCACTGCTAATTTTCGCAGTGTTTACCTGGAGTTTACCTGGAGAGAGTTTCGGGGGTCAACGCCCCCGCGGCCCGGTCTGTGACCAGGCCTCCTGGTGGATCAGCGCCTGATCAACCAGGCTGTTGCTGCTGGCTGCACGCAAACCAACGTACGAGCCACAGCCCGGCTGATCAGGAACTGACTTTAGGTGCTTGTCCAGTGCCAGCTTGAAGACTGCCAGGGGTCTGTTGGTAATCCCCCTTATGTGTGCTGGGAGGCAGTTGAACAGTCTCGGGCCCCTGACACTTATTGTATGGTCTCTTAACGTGCTAGTGACACCCCTGCTTTTCATTGGGGGGATGGTGCATCGTCTGCCAAGTCTTTTGCTTTCGTAGTGAGTGATTTTCGTGTGCAAGTTCGGTACTAGTCCCTCTAGGATTTTCCAGGTGTATATAATCATGTATCTCTCCCTCCTGCGTTCCAGGGAATACAGGTTTAGAAACCTCAAGCGCTCCCAGTAATTGAGGTGTTTTATCTCCGTTATGCGCGCCGTGAAAGTTCTCTGTACATTTTCTAGGTCGGCAATTTCACCTGCCTTGAAAGGTGCTGTTAGAGTGCAGCAATATTCCAGCCTAGATAGAACAAGTGACCTGAAGAGTGTCATCATGGGCTTGGCCTCCCTAGTTTTGAAAGTTCTCATTATCCATCCTGTCATTTTTCTAGCAGATGCGATTGATACAATGTTATGGTCTTTGAAGGTGAGATCCTCCGACATAATCACTCCCAGGTCTTTGACGTTGGTGTTTCGCTCTATTTTGTGGCCAGAATTTGTTTTGTACTCTGATGAAGATTTAATTTCCTCATGTTTACCATATCTGAGTAATTGAAATTTCTCATCGTTGAACTTCATATTGTTTTCTGCAGCCCACTGAAAGATTTGGTTGATGTCCGCCTGGAGCCTTGCAGTGTCTGCAATGGAAGACACTGTCATGCAGATTCGGGTGTCATCTGCAAAGGAAGACACGGTGCTGTGGCTGACATCCTTGTCTATGTCGGATATGAGGATGAGGAACAAGATGGGAGCTAGTACTGTGCCTTGTGGAACAGAGCTTTTCACCGTAGCTGCCTCGGACTTAACTCTGTTGACGACTACTCTCTGTGTTCTGTTAGTGAGGAAATTATAGATCCATCGACCGACTTTTCCTGTTATTCCTTTAGCGCGCATTTTGTGCGCTATTACGCCATGGTCACACTTGTCGAAGGCTTTTGCAAAGTCTGTATATATTACATCTGCATTCTTTTTGTCTTCTAGTGCATTTAGGACCTTGTCGTAGTGATCCAGTAGTTGAGACAGACAGGAGCGACCTGTTCTAAACCCATGTTGCCCTGGGTTGTGTAACTGATGGGTTTCTAGATGGGTGGTGATCTTGCTTCTTAGGACCCTTTCAAAGATTTTTATGATATGGGATGTTAGTGCTATTGGTCTGTAGTTCTTTGCTGTTGCTTTACTGCCCCCTTTGTGGAGTGGGGCTATGTCTGTTGTTTTTAGTAACTGAGGGACGACCCCCGTGTCCATGCTCCCTCTCCATAGGATGGAAAAGGCTCGTGATAGGGGCTTCTTGCAGTTCTTGATGAACACAGAGTTCCATGAGTCTGGCCCTGGGGCAGAGTGCATGGGCATGTCATTTATCGCCTGTTCGAAGTGTCATGTGAACTATTATATAACAGAGCAAGTAAAAGGAATCAACTTGTCATCTTTTCAGCACGGCTTCCTATGGCCACTCACTCCTTCGTATATATGTTCACAACAAATTAAACTTCACTTAGAACATCTCACTCACAATCCCTTCACTCTGTACACCAGAAAAAACCACATAGGAAGGGTACAGGTTTAGAGTTTCTATTATCATGAGATCAACAAATGGCGAGATCTCGTCCTCAGGTAAATAAAAATAACTCAGTGACGTGAATACACCGAAAAAGTCAGCTATGTTAAAAATAGAAGCACGCACCGTGCCTAGTATGTGTGATGACTGCCTGTCACCTTGCTAGTATGTGTGAATGTGATGACTGTCACCGTGCTAGTATGTCACTGCGATGGCTGTCATCGTGTTAGCATGTCACTGTAATGACTGCCTGTCACCGTGCTAGTATGTCACTATAATGACAGTCACTGTGCTAGTATGTGTGAATGTAATGACTGTCACTGCTAGTATGTCACTGTGATGACTGCCTGTCACCTTGCCTAATTTGTGTGAAACTAATCAATGCTTGTCATAGATCAACCAGGCTGTGATGGATATATGGGTCAGCGGGCTGCCAGCAGCAACAGCCTAACTGACCAGACAAACACCAGACGTGCTTGGCCCATGGCCGGGCTCCGGGAATAGGAAAGCTCTTGAAACCCATCAAAGGTACCTTCCTTGTTCGCTTGAAGTAGCCTAGCGTCGGGAAGAAACAGCCTAGCCTACCAGCCTATTCAACTGCTGTATTGCATATGGTTGGCTTGAAGTATAATATTCAGGAATATGGATGTCTATGGCAGTGAAGCTAGTAAAATTAATAGGTATTTATACCCAGAGAGCACAAGAGACGACGATAGACAGGTAAGGTGATTTAAGATAATAGAGATGAGGTGTTCCAGCTAATCCATAAACCTACAGATTTTCATGGGTTAGTTGGAACTTGAAGCCTGTCGACCCCACTAGATTCTTCAAGGCTGCACAGTAACCTTGTCATCAACAGACAATACCTTATTCCCTAAAATAAAGTTTAGGTAGGAAGATATTAGGTTTATCAGGAAACAGGACAAGTGTAAACTCTCAGCTTATATACGCTGAGAGAAACGTCCCTCAGGGAATTTGTCCTCTTGTTTTTATATAATATGTTACAGTATATATATTACATATTATATAATGATAATAATAATAATGTAACAGATAGCCATTATATATGCTACAAACTACACCAGGTGGCAACAGTGTATACAGATAGCACTAGTGGGAAACTAGACCAGAGCATTGCTTATATAACCATGACCTAAATACGCCAGGAAGCCACCCGGCTACTCACTACTACACACACACTGCCCAGGAACCTCTGCACATATTTTATTCGCTTATAAAAAAAAACTGACACGGAAACCACTTATTGCGAGGATAATCTACTAGCCTTAGGTACTGTTGTAATAATTTTGACATGTGAAGGGTGGATATATTTAATTAAAATCCATTAATTTCACTATTATAAAATACAAATTAGTAACCAGCAAGGCTAGCTTAGATTTCGAACTACACACGAAATTAACTGAAAAAAAAATTATGTCTACACTGTTGGGATAAGAATAATAAGGTCATTACATAGGAAATACGTGTACATACTCGTGTGTATTAGTTGTTAAAGTAAATGTAATTAGTTTTTAGTTTGTACGTAATAAATACATCTTAAACTTACTACCATTTACCCAAACTAAACGATGTGCCAGATCTTTGGATAATGCTGGAAAAATAATCTGGTATCTTAAAAAATCTACGTCCTGTACATTCAATATAGATTTTTTTTACCAAGTGTTGCAAATTAAATCCTCTGTAGGCTTCATCTGAGAATCCTGATTAGATAACTTTGTTAGATAACTATGTAGCTGGTGACGAAGTCGGAATAGAAGGTTACAACATACAGAGTTCTAATAAAGACATGAGAATAAAGCTAAGTACTTATGTGACAGCAATCAGGGGAGTTTGAGGTTCGATGTGAGGTTACAAAATTTTAGAAATTTTTTTCTACTACTTGTTGAGTGCTTGTTTCTGGTCACTCGGTACAACACTTTATCACTTTTATCTTATATTTCATTTAGTCCTCTTGTGGTAATGCTGTAATTGGTTATTTTTTATAGGCAGAAGGCAGCGTAGCCTAACCAAAATAATGAAAATTGAGACATTGGCTTCGAACCGTTGGCGAGAAATTTATGCAGAATTACAAGAACGGTTAAAGACAAAGGTCGAGTCTGATGTCTATACTCCAAGATATAAGATTTGTTAGCTACCCTGGATAACTCAATAGAAGTCAATGAATCATCGGAGACTGTGGGGTCCTTTAATGTTGTTCCCCCAGGATGCGACCCACAGCAGTCCACTATCAGTCGGGTACCTACTTACTGCTAGTTGAACAAGGACAGCAGGTGTAAGTTAACTAACACCCAGCTACCTACTTACTGCTAGGTGAACAGCAGGTGTAAGGAAACATGCCCGACGTTTCCACCCGTGCCGGGGATTGAACCACAAACACTCAGTGTATGAGGCGAGAGCGTTGCCAACCCAGCCTGCCAACACACAAGTCCTACACGTCGTCTACGTTGTTAATACTAAACAAACTACGCATTCTTGTTACTGGATTCAGAATGTTTGCTTTCAAAAACGCAAACATTTTGAATCCGGTTTTGTGACTCGCGCACAACTTACCATGTCCGTATATTAGAATTTTCCTTGCAAACTATCATTTTTATGATTTGAAGGAGGTGGTGGAGACAAATTCATAGTTATGCATGTTACTCAATTGTAAATATTTGTTTTATATTCATGGGGAAGCAATACCCCCCTATCCCTGTCTGGGGACAGGGAGGGAATCAGATTTGATCCAAGGAAGGGGAAGGTAGCTCCGATTCCTTTGATGAAGAGCCATTCAGAGAGCGTCAAGGCAGCAAGTGGATGTAGTGGTGTCAGGGGAAGACCTTTGTTTATACAGGTGTGGTTCAGGGGCGGAGCCACAGTACTTAAACATGCATGGGGAAGCGCTAAACTCGTAGCGGTTATATAGCGTCTGGGGACATGGGAAGCAACCAGTTAAGATATATGATCCAAGATAGCTCTAATTCCTTGGATTAAGAGCTTTACCAGCAAGAAGAAGGGGTAGGGGCCTTACGTTTATCATGTAAAAG
>NC_091365.1:3232125-3249625 GCF_038502225.1 Cherax quadricarinatus
AACCGTCTCCTCGCTGCTGCATTTACCACCCAAGCTTCACATCCATATAAGAGTGTTGGTACTACTATACTTTCATACATTCCCTTCTTTGCCTCCATAGATAACGTTTTTTGACTCCACATATACCTCAACGCACCACTCACCTTTTTTCCCTCATCAATTCTATGATTAACCTCATCCTTCATAAATCCATCCGCCGACACGTCAACTCCCAAGTATCTGAAAACATTCACTTCTTCCATACTCCTCCTCCCCAATTTGATATCCAATTTTTCTTTATCTAAATCATTTGATACTCTCATCACCTTACTCTTTTCTATGTTCACTTTCAACTTTCTACCTTTACACACATTCTCAAACTCATCCACTAACCTTTGCAATTTTTCTTTAGAATCTCCCATAAGCACAGTATCATCAGCAAAAAGTAACTGTGTCAATTCCCATTTTGAATTTGATTCCCCATAATTTAATCCCACCCCTCTCCCGAACACCCTAGCATTTACTTCTTTTACAACCCCATCTATAAATATATTAAACAACCATGGTGACATTACACATCCCTGTCTAAGACCTACTTTTACCGGGAAGTATTCTCCCTCTCTTCTACACACCCTAACCTGAGCCTCACTATCCTCATAAAAGCTCTTTACAGCATTTAGTAACTTACCACCTATTCCATATACTTGCAACATCTGCCACATTGCTCCTCTATCCACTCTATCATATGCCTTTTCTAAATCCATAATGCAATAAAAACTTCCCTACCTTTATCTAAATACTGTTCACATATATGCTTCAATGTAAACACTTGATCTACACATCCCCTACCCACTCTGAAACCTCCTTGTTCGTCCGCAATTCTACATTCTGTCTTACCTCTAATTCTTTCAATTATAACCCTACCGTATACTTTTCCTGGTATACTCAGTAAACTTATTCCTCTATAATTTTTAAAATCTCTTTTGTCCCCTTTCCCTTTATATAAAGGGACTATACATGCTCTCCGCCAATCCCTAGGTACCTTCCCCTCTTTCATACATTTATTAAACAAAAGTACCAACCACTCCAACACTATATCCCCCCCTGCTTTTAACATTTCTGTCATGATCCCATCAGTTCCAGCTGCTTTACCCCCTTTCATTCTACGTAATGCCTCACGTACCTCCACCACACTTACAGTCTGCTCTTCTTCACTCCTAAAAGATGGTATACCTCCCTGGCCAGTGCATGAAATTACCGCCTCCCTTTCTTCCTCAACATTTAAAAGTTCCTCAAAATATTCTCGCCATTTACCTAATACCTCCCTCTCCCCATCTACTAACTCCCCTACTCTGTTTTTAACTGACAAATCCATACTTTCCCTAGGCTTTCTTAACTTGTTTAACTCACTCCAAAATTTTTTCTTATTTTCATTAAAATTTCTTGACAGTGCCTCTCCTACTCTTTCATCTGCTCTCCTTTTGCACTCTCTCACCACTCTCTTCACCTTTCTTTTACTCTCCATATACTCTGCTCTTCTTATAACACTTCTGCTTTGTAAAAACCTCTCGTAAGCTACCTTTTTCTCTTTTATCACACCCTTTACTTCATCATTCCACCAATCACTCCTCTTTCCTCCTGCCCCCACCCTCCTATAACCACAAACTTCTGCCCCACATTCTAATACTGCATTTTTAAAACTATTCCAACCCTCTTCAACCCCCCCACTACTCATCTTTGCACTAGCCCACCTTTCTGCCAATAGTCGCTTATATATATATCTTTTTCGGGCCACCCTGCCTTGGTGGGAATCGGCCGGTGTGATAATAAAAAAAAAAATATATATATGTCGTGCCGAATATGTAAAACTGGTCAATTAGCAAGAACTCATTTAAAATTAAATCCTTTGTAAAATTTTCTCTTATACGTTTAAAGATATATTTTTTCATTAATGTTAATGTAAAAATTTATAATTTTGCACCAAAAGGAACTTAGAAAACTTACCTAACCTTATTATAACAAGCGCAATTTATTTTAGCCTAACCAAATTAAATATATTTTAGATTTGTTTTCAGTAATTTAATACTAAATAAACACAATGAAATATATTTTTTTTCGTTACGTTCAGAATGATTTTGGCGAAATTATTGCATACACAAATTTTCACTTGTCCTATATGGCAAGATGAGTGTTGCTATTTAAGCCAAGATCGCAAGTTCTGCCTATTCGGCACGACATATATATATAGTTAATTCTGTATACTGTGCATAAATGTAATGCATAAAGAAAAAATACATTATCTTGTTAATATTTTTCTTATTTATATTACTGTTCAGAAAAAAACATCGGTAATAGGAAACCCCAAGGTCACACGATCTTCATAATTATAATGACTTTTTTTCGTAGACACAATTGTTTGATAAAAATGTATTACGGCATTAAACAAGTCAAATACATTTGTTTTGTAAATTTTATACTTAAAAATCTGAAACACAAGAGACCTAACTGACTAAGGTAAGCAATGTACTCTGTATAAAAACTTTTATAAATTAATAAAAAAGTACAGCTGCAGTTCGCATAAAAATCTGCAAACTATTGGACTTTTCAATATTTGCTTTTCTATACTTTGTATTGAAATTTTCAACACTGGTTATGAGAAGAGAATAATGTGTGTATTCAAGACATGCTAACATCACTGTTGAGATGATATACAGTCTACAAGAGATTTACTTCCTACATCATGCATCAATCATGAAAGATTCTCTTATAAACGTAAAATATTCTTGAGCACCTTAGCCTATCTCATGAACAATGAGACATCACTGGACATCTATATGGCACAATATGTGGAAACTATGACACTGCCAATAAAGTGAACAAGCACAGCACCATGGCATGTGAAGAAGCACAGCACCATGACAGTGAACAAGCACAGCACCATGGCATGTGAAGAAGCACAGCACCATGACAGTGAACAAACACAGCACCATGGCATGTGAAGAAGCACAGCACCATGACAGTGAACAAGCACAGCACCATGGCATGTGAAGAAGCACAGCACCATGACAGTGAACAATATGCACAGAACAATGATACTGACACAAGTTAACACATCGTGGCTACTTAAATGGATTTCTTTTGTCTTCATGTTTATGATTTACTTAAAATATCAAATGTCTTGCTTTTGTTTTAAAATTACTAGTTACTTTAAAAGCCTGGGTAACTAGTATCTTATGTAGTGGACAGATTAAAACACTTGTGACTAGTAGTGTGTTTGTGAAGGAATCAATATTGCCTAACATCAAAAGTAATAAGTATACAACATTGCTAATATTCTGAATACAGTCAAATTGGTACAGATGAGTTGTAAAGACAGTTTTCATATTAGCAATAACCTAGAGTATCTGGCTTTTACAGTGTTAAGAAAACTTCAAGTAAGGATTCATTTTTCTAAGTACCACATTCATTGTATAAAATTGATTTCTTCCACTTTATCCTAATTCAGTATTTGCAGTTTAGTTTTTTTTTTAATTAGGTTAACAGTGGGGTAAAATTAGACATTCTCAGATGCAGCGTACTTTTATATGTATTGTGAAGGATTAAAATATTGTGTGATATAAACAAGTTAATAAATATTTGTGATAAATGAATATACAAATGTTAGTGTTTGATGCAATATTTATCTTCTTTGTTCAGTTTAAATATAAGAAAATCATATTTTCACATTATTTTGATGTCTTATGGGCTGAAGAAAAGTTCTACATTAAAAAAAAAAAAGCTTTAAAATTGGTGATATTTGTATTGGTAGAACCGAAGTGAGCTATTTCATCAATCTGCATTAAACTCTAAATAATGCAGATGTCTTAGACATGTAATGAGTAACTCGATGTCTTGAAGAATAATCGTTATTTTCTCACCAAAAATAACTCACGACTCAAGACAGTTCAGTACCGCTTGCTAGTGGCAGTTGTTCTGCTTGGTTCGGTTTTAAAGGAAAATTCAGACCCTTTGTAATCTGATGGTTTATACTGAGTATTTGTATAATGTATCTCGGGCATATTGAGCTGCTTAGTCCAGTGATTGGTCCAGTAGAGCTCTCCTGGAGGTGGTCGTAGCTTTTCTATTTCTCGACACACAAATATACAGTAGATGAGGGAGCCGAAGAGCACCATGAAGCCGAAGATAAGCATGCACAACCCAATGTACCTGTTGGAATACACATTAACTTAATGGGATTCTTAATATTATAATTCCTGTTAGATAGATTTAAAGTCAATACTGTGCATGGGTTATTAAGGCTGCAATCCACTTAGACATTAACATCAAGAATATTTTAATCTCTAAAATGTTTGTGCACGTGCTCATTTTTTTTATTACAACTTTCATGGACGAGCGCTAAGCCCGTCGAGGTTATACAGAACCTGGGGAAATGAGAGGCATTCAGGTTCAATCCAAGGAAATGGAAGAAAATTCCAATTCCTTGAATCAAGAGCCCTTACCCGCATCAAGTAACCTCCGTTGAGGGGTGCATATACTGGTAACTCATAAAGGAACTTCGATAAAATTAAAGATTACTATCAAGTGCATTTCACTTTGAAAATTGCATTTAAGGTAGGCTTCTAAAGCAGGTGACACACTGTATTTACATTTTTTTGGTTTTATATGTGAAATGATTTAGAATTGTTTGCCAAGAATGTACTGCATTTTTTATAATAAACGAAGCGTGTGTGTGTATGACTGGAGCAAGTGCCAGCTTCGCTACAAGTGATCATATTAAAGAGTAGGGGTAAAAGAGGCAAGCAACGTTAGCTAAAGTATTAATGGAAACGCTCCGTCTAACGGGGGTTTTATTAATACAGTGATAAACCTAACGTTATGTCTCTTTCATACAATTGTGGGTATTAAATACGTTGTATGTAACATGTAAGAGTTGATGGCATACGAAACTCACCAGACAAAAGCAGGGTCATAGAGTTGAAGGACGACCACAAAGCCAAGTGTTATGAGCAGCAGGCCTAGGTTGAGGAGCACCATAAGACAGCAGACACTCTTGGTGTTGGGGCAGCAAGGGTGAGGTGCTGTCATGGTCTCCATCACCAGCTTCCCACCTCGAGTAGTCTTAGTCTTAACACTCACCCTGTCGCTATGACCGCCAGTCGTCCGGTAAGAGTACTGACTGAAACAAACAAAAAATTAGAATACTGTCACTAAACACGATGAAGAGACGTTATATTACCATGAAGAGACATGTAGAACTAGCGGGTTTTACAGGTTATGGAACTTTTTGTGCTCATAATATGTTTTCCCTCAGTACCATTGAAGAATTATAATTTGTATGTTATTTACACAGACCTAAATAAAAACTTGCTTAACCCCAAATTAATAGCCTAATTTCTAGAATAACACG
Organism: Cherax quadricarinatus; assembly: GCF_038502225.1. NCBI lineage: Eukaryota > Metazoa > Arthropoda > Malacostraca > Decapoda > Parastacidae > Cherax > Cherax quadricarinatus. Next base: position 3,237,512 of record NC_091365.1, read on the forward strand.
GGAAAGTCAGGACCTAAAAAAGGCCGCAATGGGCGATCCACAATAGTCAACTAACTACTTGGTTTCTATTTACTGCTAGGTGAACAGGGGCAGTAGGTGTTAAAAGACTCGCAAGTCCCGCCTCGCCCAAATTTTAACCTGAGTGATTCGAATGTATTGCCAGAGCTAAGAGTTACTCGGAGAAGCAACATGTTAATGTCATCAGAAACAGCAATATATATATGAACCATAAACAGTTGGAGGGATTGAGGAAAGGGAAAGAAATAGCTTCCTGCGCTACAACCAATCATCACATTTACTACCACAATGTACCACCTCAACCCTAAATCAATGAGAACAATACACAAGCTTCGTGAAATACTGCCTTTCTGTTTAAATTATAATCATGGGGAGCGCTAAACCCGTAGAGATTATACATTGCCTGTAGGGGGGCAGGGATGGAAGGTATTCAGGTTTAATTCAGGGAACTGGAGCACATATCCATTTCCCTAGATCAAGAGCCCCTCACCAGCGTCAAGGAACCTCCCTTAAAGGGTATATAATGCTGAGAAGTGAAGTCAGTTCATCACTGTAATGATCAACATCCTGAGGAATTAAAATGTAATTTATTCTTTCGGATTCCTTGAAATTGTTAACAAGGTCACCCTTCATCGCGCCTCTCCTTATTACACATTGTTCCTGACCTTATGATTTTACGTCTTTGAGTGTGGTATGAACCTTGGTAACTGATACAGACAGGTGGTTTAAAAGTCACGTGAGCAAACATTACGGTAAATTTATTAAAAAACGTTTCGGTCCTGGGACCTTGATCACTTCTTTGTTAGAATGAAACTTATGGCGACGTTTGGGTCCGATTTGGACCATTAACTAGTCACAATATTTGTGTATTGTTCCAGTCACGGTACTGTGCTTTTTTATTAGTTTTCTAATAAATATATCCTAGTGTTTTCTGATCTGACGTAGTCTCAGAGTGTGGTCTCACCTGATCTCAGAGTGTGGTCTAGGGAGCCTGGTGGAAGCGTAGATCTCCGAGGCTGCCCTGGAAGCTGCACGTTTCTCCTCCTCGAGCTGAGGGTTAATCACAGCATCATTTCTAACAGTAAACTCACTTTCTGCTCTGTCACTGGGAGCTCGGTCTTCCTCCAACCCAGGGTTGTAATACACCTGCAAAAAAAAAATATTAATTATGGTTATAACACATTGTAAGGTAAACACGCTAAACATTAATAAAAGACAACACCATGGCTGCGACAGTTCAACTAGTAACTCACAAATTAGATATTATTTAGAAGACGGTTCGACCCTTTCTATAATCGAATCTCCTAAACTAGTCACCTAGATTGACTTCAGGCTTACTCATGTAAGAGGTGATACTCTCCCAGACTTGTCAGTGATTATGTGAGGGATGACAGTCTCCCAAAATAGAATGATTCCGAGTTCAAGATAAGGTGGTGTACCAGTCTAAGCCTATCACTAACTAGTATATTAAGCAAGAATCCTAATTTCAATATTCTAATCTCTTAATGCTGCATGAGAGACTCCTCTCTTAATACTGTACGTTTACATGCGACATTATTTTTTATTACTGAAACAAACCGGGAATGTTATACAGTACCTGGGGAATGGAAGGTAATAAGATTTCATCTAATTCCTTGGATCAAAACACCTTCGCTAGCTTCAAGGCACCCGCCCATACGGGTAGATTTGATGGAGAGATATTCCCTAGTACAATTTAATCCACAAGTTCTGGGCCTCCAACGATGACCTGAATGTTACCTAGGGCAGTGTGAGGCCTATCTTATCTCCCTTGTATATAGGTCATGACATAGTGAGCTACATGTGCTCTAAATCTCTTTTGTGTAAACCAATATCTCTCCCGTCAATTTGTCCTTATTTTTTCAATATTTATTTTCTCACGAGCTTAATAACATTAACTTTTTAACACTTGAGGGGCAGCTTGCTACAGTCATACTGGTACGAAATTCGTTTTAAAAGCTGTATTTGTGATCACAGTGGTGCCCACGTTAACCTTCCAATAGTGTACAAATACATTTAGTTGGATAAAGCTTAAAAGGCTCGCATGATACAGTGGATAACGCACTGGCCTGTTAGTTTTAAGACTGCCTTGCTGTGTGTTTCAACTCTCCGTTCGGTAAGTTCTTAACACTTCCTGTAGGAAAAAAAATACTAGGTAATGTCAAGTGTTACTCGTGGTGCGGGAGTTACTTGCCTCCCTGCTGGAGTAGCCATTTCTGCTAGAAGTTTCTCTCTCCCTGGAGCTGCTCCTCTCCCTGCGCTCCCTCCTGGGTGGCCGCTCAGGGACGTACTCATAGCTACTGACGGAGGGTGCTCGGTACCCACTGGGGCCCGGCTGTGTGTAGTCCACATAACGAGACGACGTGCCCAGTCTCTCCAGACTCATGTTGGTGTGAAGAAGCACTAAGTGGAGTGGAAGACCAGGTAGCTCCTTGCTAACGGGGAGGATATAAAGAGCCACTGGGTGGAGTGGAAGACCAGGCAGCTTATTGTAAGTTTAGTTGTAAGACAAAATTGCAGTGCAGTTAGGGTACTGGTAGATGATAAAGGGATAGCAGGGGTGTAGTATTTTTGTATAATCAATCAAGAAATTAGTGCTGGATAAACATTGATTGGAGGTGGAGTTGGAGAGCTTTCCAAATCACAGAAAAATCAGCTCCTGTTTCTACACAAGAGGGGGTTGTTGATATTAAGGCGAGAGAGGTGGCTGGGGCGACCACTCATTCCTCAACCTGTGGAAAATACAAAATATTAATATACACATAACATCATCGACGTTTCCAATGAGCAATTAAATTCCGTTTCACGATAAATTTGAAGAATTTTATTTTCAGTATGCACAATCATTATCCCTGGCTAATTATCAGCAGGTTATAACACAAAATTTATATTTAATGAAACATTACAGAGTAACTGATTCTCCGATCAGATGTTTCCAGTGATAAAAATGTGTAATGAAATACTGTGAGTAGGATGGTGGATAAAGTTGTAACAGGCACATTACACACTGGTAACACGTACATCACATGATTTATCTTATGATGGCATACTTTGTAAGGCGGATAAGTGACGTGGACGTAGCTAAGTAGGCTACCAGTGAGGGAACATTATCACAATATATACTATTCTCAACAAGTGTGGCAATTTATTGACTAATCCAGCCTCTCTACATTGATACAAGGGCTGTGATTATTATCTGTGGTATCCACTAGGATATTCGGTGGCTTTACGCCTGTGTAAATGTATGATAGATCAGAGTGGGGACGAGTTTTTTTTTTAAGATTTGAAATGATGTTGGAGTGTGAGCAAGAAAACATTTATGTATGTGTGTGTGTAACGGTGGTTCACTGCACCTGCGTGCCACTACAACACCAGTAACTAGTGTCTGGGGAAGCGAGTCCTTGATGTGGTGATCAAGTGGGTGGTGGGCGAGGAAGAGAAGGCGTGACGCGTGCACCAAGTGCACACGCAATATACACCATTATAACTAGTGTATACGTACTGCACACGACTGCAGTTGTGTATATACGTTCACTATATGTACAATAACGTGTAATAATATATGTATAGTTGGTATGTTAAGTAGTGACTTTGCTAGTAGTTTTAGTAGATTATTAAAATACATTATCATTGACCTCATGACAATTTTTATGAAAGAACAAGTATCTCCCCCGCATATTTATTAACTAACTATAGCCAATACACGTCTCCTTAATATGAAAAAGCATTTCATAAAAAAATAGTTGATCTTTCTTAATTGCTACAAAGTTAACCAAGGAAAATCTAGATACTTGTTTGACTATATCATAATGATTGACAATTGTCTGAGGGCATGGTGAACTGGAGGCAGACTCAAACCAGATCCCTCGTGGGTCCCAGACCAGATGGCTACCAACCCCCCACCGCCGCCACCACCACAGAATAGGGTAGTAGCACAATGCCGATATATCTGATTTTTGTTTAACAGAAAAAAAATCGTAGCTCCTCAACAACTGTCATGTACCACCGGTGCAAAGGATTGTCCCGCAGGTGCTGAAGAATGTCGCTGATGGTGACGCAAGTGATGTCAAGTGAATGTGACGTAGGTGGTGCAGGTGAGGGAGGCAGGTGGCTGTACATGTCCATCAAGGTTGACTGGATGACTTCAACTCGCGCCGTCTAACAGTCTCTCCACCTAACTTTTAATAGTCGGCAAGTGTACCTTAACCCTTCACCACCCTCACCTACCACTACCCACTGTCACTCACTAGCAGTGTCACTGCTATATATTCAGCTGCAGGAAGTCAAGGATGAAATCATGTATTGCCATCAATTTCGAACTCAAGAGACACTGGTGCAGAGCTTGCTCTAATTGGGACAACGTTTCGCTGTGTAGAGTTTTCTCGCGACTTAATAAAGCCTTACACAGAACTCATTTTGACTGGATATTCGATCCCACGTCATACCTGCCTGACCTTTACCAGAAAACTTCTAACTGATCAACACATTATCGAAGAGCTGCTTTATAATGATGATATAATAGTGTTACCCATAACACGCTGTTATATCCAAGTAGTCATTTTCTGCGATGTTTAATGAAGAGGTAAAGCATATTATCAGGTGTCAGTATGGGACACCCCGGTATCTGGCACTAACCTTGACCAGTGATACCTGGCACTAACCTTGACCAGTGACACCTGGCACTAACCTTGACCAGTGACACCTGGCACTAACCTTGACCAGTGACACCTGGCACTAACCTTGACCAGTGACACCTGACACTAACCTTGACCAGTGACACCTGACACTAACCTTGATCAGTGACACCTGGCACTAACCTTGACCAGTGACACCTGGCACTAACCTTGATCAGTGACACCTGGCACTAACCTTGACCAGTGACACCTGGCACTAGCCTTGACCAGTGACACCTGACACTAACCTTGACCAGTGACACCTAGCACTAACCTTGACCAGTGACACCTGACACTAACCTTGACCAGTGACACCTGACACTAACCTTGACCAGTGACACCTAGCACTAACCTTGACCAGTGACACAACAGGTTATACGCATCAACGCTTCACTCAAATTAAGTCAATTATTCATAATTACAGTATGCCGATGTTAAATCAGAGAAAGTGTGTAAGAGGAAATGTACTCATCGTGTTTTGACACGTTACATGATGCTAGATATTATTATTATTAAGAAATGAGATGTGATATTTCACTTCATATACTTACACAGCTCTATATAATATTAATAAAAATTTGTTCTTCACTTGTGTCTTTTCTTCATTACTGTCTTCAGTATTATAACTTATTGTATTTACAACAAATATAATAGGGACTAGAGTTTTTAAGTTTTTGTCGTTTTTAAATATAATGATAAGAAGTAGACAGATTTCTGGGAGATCGAGGGAGGTGTTACCATGTAAATAAGAACAACCCTTAAACACAGTATTTCTCAGTACGATCTTTATCCAGTCAGTAATAGAAACATATATCGTGAATCACTTTGTCTGACTTTTTTTGGGTTATCCTAGATTCTTTACACATGCTGCTATGTATGATAATCTATGTAACTATTTGTGTTAACTTGAAAAAAACTTACTCGAGTGAGCACGAGGAGTCTACTATATGGATGACCGGTGACACGGTGAGCTATACATTATGATGATATTTTTATTATTAAAAAACAGTCCTATAGGTACGGGATTAATTTGGAATTGTTGCATCAAGTTCAAAAAATTTTGATAAAACTCTGGGTTGCTTCAGCCTTTAAGCATTATCTTTCATGTCTTCCCTGGGCTTCGTTCTAAGCCATGTGATACCTGTATTCGATTCCGGGAGTTTCCGATCCCGCGGCCTAGTCCCAGACCAGGCCTATACCTGGAGGGTATTTTCTGGAATATATCTGAAGGGCGTTTTGGGGTTAACGGCTCCGCGGCCCTGTCTCTTACCAGGCCTCTGATGGCTGTCTGATCACTAAAAGTTATTGGTGCTAGCTGCACGGAGGCCAGAGTAAGATTCACAGCCCGGTTATGTGGTGTATTTGGTCACACATTTTTGTGGGCAGACCTTGTTGCATGTCAGTGGTTTATGACACACCACAAATGTTATGAAATGATTCATAATTTTTTCTTTCTTTCCTCCTCCTCATTCACTCATACATGCACACAGGTGCTGAAACTCGACCCCTGCAATCCCATACAGGTGAGTGCGCGCGCGCGCGCGCGCACACACACACACACACACACACACACACACACACACACACACACACACACACACACGCACACACACGCACACACACGCACACACACGCACACACACGCACACACACACACACACACGCACACACACACACACAAGAATCAAATCGGATGAGGATCAGGCAGGACTACAAAGAGACCTGGACAGGCTACAAGCCTGGTCCAGCAACTGGCTCCTTGAGTTTAACCCTGCCAAATGCAAAGTCATGAAGATTGGGGAAGGGCAAAGAAGACCGCAGACACAATATAGTTTAGATGGCCAAAGACTGCAAACCTCACTCAAGGAAAAAGATCTGGGGGTGAGTATAACACCGAGCATATCTCCTGAGGCGCACATAAATCAGATAACTGCTGCAGCATACGGGCGCCTGGCAAACCTACGGATAGCGTTCCGATACCTCAGTAAGGAGTCGTTCAAGACACTGTATACCATTTACGTCAGGCCCATACTGGAGTATGCAGCACCAGTTTGGAATCCACACCTAGTCAAGCACGTCAAGAAATTAGAGAAAGTGCAAAGGTTTGCAACAAGACTAATCCCAGAGCTACGGGGATTGTCCTACGAAGAAAGGTTGAGGGAAATCGGCCTGACGACACTGGAGGCCAGGAGGGTCAGGGGAGACATGATAACGACATATAAAATACTGCGCGGAATAGACAAGGTGGACAAAGACAGGATGTTCCAGAGATGGGACACAGACACAAGAGGTCACAATTGGAAGTTGAAGACTCAGATGAATCGAAGGGATGTTAGGAAGTATTTCTTCAGTCATAGAGTAGTCAAGTCGTGGAATAGTCTAGAAAGTGAAGTAGTGGAGGCGGGAACCATACATAGTTTTAAGGCGAGGTATGATAAAGCTCATGGAGCAGGGAGAGAGAGGACCTAGTAGCAATCAGTGAAGAGGCGGGACCAGGAGCTATGAATCGACCCCTGCAACCACAAATAGGTGAATACAAATAGGTGAGTACACACACACACACACACAATAACGACGTATACAATAATGAGAGGAACTGACAAGGTGGACAGGGCTCGAATGTTTCAGAGATGGGACACACGAACAATTGGAAGTTGATAACCCAGCTGAGTCATAGGGATGTTAGGAAGGATTGCTTTAGCCTTAGAGTTGTTAGGAAGTTGAATAATCTGGAAATAGTAGTGGAGACAAGTTCCATACATAGCTTTAAGAGGAGGTATGATAAAGCTCATGGAGCAGGGAGTGTAACTTGGTATCGGCCAGTGAAGAGGCAGGGCCAGGATCTACGAATCGACCCCTGCAACCACATACAGGGGAGTACATACATATCAACGAGAATGGCCAATGTTGTGACTTAGAAGTACGGGAGAGAAGGCGAGAACTTTTCAGAATTCGTCTTGAGATAGTGTGTTAACACCTACAAACTCCACCCCCACAGCTCAACCAGATAACTTTGACGAAACTATCTAGAAGGGCATAAGCGACCTGGGACCTATTTAGCCAACGAAATAGGCCCCTATTTCTGTGCCTCAGAAATCTGTCATATCTTTGCAATCCATTAAATTCACTTGCAGTGGCCACCAAAGACAGATTTATGTATTTCCAGGGGTCTGCTCAAGACAGTAATACTTGCCAGGTATATATCTCATAGAGTTAACTTTGCAAAGCCTTTTTCCCGCTTTGTAAATGGGTATCATATATGCCATTTTCTATCAGATACGATATTCGTTTATAGTGATCTGTTTAAAATAAAATGATTGCAACTTCCATCCACAACGGGTAGGAAACGCTAAAGTATGGTTATATTGCGCCGGGGAAACAAAAGAAAAGAAAATTTAACCCATTAGGAAACAAAGGGGAGTAGCTGTAATTCCTTGCTAGCATCAAGACTCTCTAGAAGAGTTCATGGTGCATCAGCCGTCGTGACTGACCTTCTCCCCGTGGGTACTTTGACCTTTGTCTTAACCAGACTCTCCCTTAACCCTTCCTACATCCCCCAATACCTCCATCTACCAGAGACGAACTTTTAATGGAATACTCAGCGATATCCTCATTGCCTTACTAAAGTATCACAGCTCAGATTGACACATTTCAACACAATGTATATGACCCATCTTGTGATGAAATATGACAGGGAAACATAGCTTTTGTTCCCACTATGTATCATATAGAATAGGGTAAGCAAGTTTATTTAGGTACAGGTGCACAGGGTACAGGTACATGGGCATCCTAGGATGATCCTCAATTCTTCATTCTACAATTTTTCAAGTCTTCCAAACTTTCGCATTAACACTATATCTGGGGTGAAATCCTGCCACAGCTTTGTGTCCTCAGCCATTCTTTGTATTGACGACAAGGTCGGGTTACAAGAAGTCCAGAGACTTAGAAGACTACGCCTTCCTTTGGGGAAGGACGCTCATTATTTATCTTGGATTTCTCAGCCGAAAGTCGACCCCAGGTCCTGATATGAATCTAGTACATGATTAAGGATGTGTTGGGTGTTGGAGAATCCTGTGATGATTCATTACATCAGCAAAGATAATTGTGTAATATTTGGGCTGCCTTGGCATAGCATTCAGGAAAACATTACTTAGAATAAAGATTAACGCTTTAATAGGGACAACTCTGTGTGGTTCCTAATTCAAGGGTTTTAGTTACACTTGTGTGCCTGGAAGAGTACAGAAAACTTCGATGGAGAGGTAACCTTTGATTCAGCAGAGAAGCTATCTACTTACATCCATTCAGGCAAGTTCATTAATGACTGCATGTCAGTTAACTATTCCAAATGCTGCTTTGGGGTCAGGGAAGGTAGTATAAGAGCTGTCAGTATGCAGGGTGTTAAAGGTGATTATGCAATGATGTACAGTCCTGCCATACACGAAATCAAGCAGCCAGGGAAGACTGGTGTTGTTTGATTCTATGTATGAGACGATTTAGAGCCATCCTCTTAAATGTTTTACACAAGCAGCTAGAGATTTTTGCAGTGGTTTGCAGGGCGGAGCTCAAGTAAGAGCCAGTAGCGGTAACGGAATTCACAAATACCACGCCCGCCCACACGTACGCCCGCCCGCCCACCCACTCACCCACACCAACTATCGCCCACACGCACGCATGCCCAAACTCACGACCGTTAATCCACCCATCCTTGCAACCTGATACATAATACACACACACACACTTAATCTTATTTAAAATTTCAAAAAGTTAGTGTGTGAAAGATGAAATACAAAAAACTAAATTTTGATGAGGAAATAGTTGACGTAGAGGATGAAATATGTGAAATACCAAGTATGCAGTATTAAAAATGTATTTTCAGAGTGAAATGTGGGAGCATGGAGGAAGTGAATGTAATTAGATATTTGTGGGTGAATTGGTCTATGAGGTATGAAATGAATCACAGGATACACGAGGGGAAAGAAAATACGAACGATAAGGAGTGTGCGAAAGAAGGAAATTTTTAATTGAATGCTAAAAAGGAAATGCAACAATTCAAAAAAAAATGAAAATGCAACTGTGATGCTGACGCTTTTGTTTATTATTATTATTATTATTATTATTATTATTATTATTATAAAAATATGCTCTAAGAGTCATACAGATCTTTGCGTGAGTGTAGCAACGAGGAGGATGCTGGAGGAAGTCGAAATGTTTGAGCTTCATATGTTGTGCGAATATTATGTTGATAAGGAGCATGGAGAGATGAATGAAAGATGTGGTAAATGAAAGGACAGATGATGGGTGGTTTAGTCATGTAGAGAGGTTGGAGGAACATAAGTTGAGCATGTTGTTGAATAATTCTGGTATATGAAACCAGGGAAAGGGGACATCATAGGTAGGGATTTAAGGTAGGCGTGAGAAAGATTTTAATAGTAGGGACTTGAGCACCCTGCAGGCATGTGTGAGAGTGGCAGGTCTGAGTCACCAAAGTAACTGGAAACTCTCGAAACTCTTCAGAGGTAAGGTATATCACGGGTATAAAGGTACGTTTTCAAGTTTAGACTTGCTGTTGAAGTGTGATTTCTATGAAGGGACCGTGTAAACCTATTATAAGTGTATACAAGTTATGTATATACTATCCAGTCTTCACAGCTGCTACAAGACTCGCGCATACATGGTGACCTTGCCGCCCACACCTGGGTGAGGCCTCCACACCGCCCACAGTAAACCTTGGACACTCCCACACCTGTCACCAGCATCACACCTGCAACTCCTCATCCACTGTTACCTCCACTTGTTTACTTCGCTCATTTCGGTGTATAACAATTTTATTATATTCACAGGACAGCTTTAATCCTACATGGATCACAGAAATAAAAGTAAAAATATTCGCAAAAAAGTTAGCATACAACAGTAAGTCGAGTGTTGAAAATATTACTCCTTATATTAAGCTCTGGGAGATTCACATTAGGTAAGTGGCGTTTGAACTGATACACCTGTGATAACACCTTCCTAGGTACTTGTACTGAGGTGACATCATCATTCTCCACGCCTGTATAACCAAGATCTCTTTCGTATCCTTGCACTACTGATGAGAACTTCAGTTTCTTTGAGGCCGAAATATACACAAAACTGTTACGTTATGTCTACATGCGAGTTTCTGCCCCCCCCCCTTCTCTCTCTCTCTCTCTCTCTCTCTCTCTCTCTATATATATATATATATATATATATATATATATTATATATATATATATATATATATATATATATATATATATATATGTTGTGCCGGATATGTAAAACTGGTCAATTAGAAAGAACTCATTTAAAATTAAGTCCTTTCTAAAATTTTCTCTTATACGTTTAAAGATATATTTTTTTCATTAATGTTAATGTAATTTTTTTTAATTTTGCACCAAAAGAATCTTAGAAAACTTACCTAACCTTATTATAACAAGAACAATTTATTTTAGCCTAACCCAACTATATATATTTTAGATTTGTTTACAATAATTTAATACTAAACAAACACAGTGAAATATATTTTTTTCGTTAGGTTCAGAATGATTTTTGCGAAATTATTGCATACACAAATTTTCGCTTGGCCTATATGGCAAGATGAGCGTTGCTATTTAAGCCAAGATCGCAAGTTCTGCCTATTCGGCACGACACACACACACATACACACACACACATATATATATATATATATATATATATATATATATATATATATATATATATATATATATATATATATAATCTCGTGCCGAATAAGTAAAGTTTGCGACTTTGGCAACGCTCTTCTTGCCGAATAAGGCAAGAGAAAATTTGTGAATGCAATAATTTCGCAAAAATCATTCTGACCTAACCAAAAAGAAAATTTAATTGTGTTTGTTTATTTTTACATTATTGTAAACTTATCTAAAATACATTTAATTGGATTAGGCAAAATTAAATTGCACTTGTTATAATAAGGTTAGGTAAGTTTTCTAAGATTCTTTTGATATATATATATATATATATATATATATATATATATATATATATATATATATATATATATATATATATATATATATATATATATATATATAATATATATATATATATATATATATATATATATATATATATATATATATATATGTGTGTGTGTGTACTCACCTAATTGTGGTTGCAGGGGTCGAGACTCAGCTCCTGGCCCCGCCTCTTCACTGATCGCTGTGTGTGTGTGTGTGTGTGTGTGTGTGTGTGTGTGTGTGTGTGTGTGTGTGTGTGTGTGTGTGTGTGTGTGTGTGTGTGTGTGTCTGTGCGTGTGTCTGTGCGTGTGTCTGTGCGTGTGTCTGTGTGTGCATGTATATATGCATGTAAAAAAAGCTTAAGTTCATTTTTCCACTCATTTCTG
>NC_091365.1:3254625-3457125 GCF_038502225.1 Cherax quadricarinatus
TTAGAGCAAAGGAAGGGGTAGCAGTAATGTTAAATGATCAGTTATGGAAGGAGAAAAGAGAATATGAATGTGTAAATTCAAGAATTATGTGGATTAAAGTAAAGGTTGGATGCGAGAAGTGGGTCATAATAAGCGTGTATGCACCTGGAGAAGAGAGGAATGCAGAGGAGAGAGAGAGATTTTGGGAGATGTTAAGTGAATGTATAGGAGCCTTTGAACCAAGTGAGAGAGTAATTGTAGTAGGGGACCTGAATGCTAAAGTAGGAGAAACTTTTAGAGAGGGTGTGGTAGGTAAGTTTGGGGTGCCAGGTGTAAATGATAATGGGAGCCCTTTGATTGAACTTTGTATAGAAAGGGGTTTAGTTATAGGTAATACATATTTTAGGAAAAAGAGGATAAATAAGTATACACGATATGATGTAGGGCGAAATGACAGTAGTTTGTTGGATTATGTATTGGTAGATAAAAGACTGTTGAGTAGACTTCAGGATGTACATGTTTATAGAGGGGCCACAGATATATCAGATCACTTTCTAGTTGTAGCTACACTGAGAGTAAAAGGTAGATGGGATACAAGGAGAATAGAAGCATCAGGGAAGAGAGAGGTGAAGGTTTATAAACTAAAAGAGGAGGCAGTTAGGGTAAGATATAAACAGCTATTGGAGGATAGATGGGCTAATGAGAGCATAGGCAATGGGGTCGAAGAGGTATGGGGTAGGTTTAAAAATGTAGTGTTAGAGTGTTCAGCAGAAGTTTGTGGTTACAGGAAAGTGGGTGCAGGAGGGAAGAGGAGCGATTGGTGGAATGATGATGTAAAGAGAGTAGTAAGGGAGAAAAAGTTAGCATATGAGAAGTTTTTACAAAGTAGAAGTGATGCAAGGAGGGAAGAGTATATGGAGAAAAAGAGAGAGGTTAAGAGAGTGGTGAAGCAATGTAAAAAGAGAGCAAATGAGAGAGTGGGTGAGATGTTATCAACAAATTTTGTTGAAAATAAGAAAAAGTTTTGGAGTGAGATTAACAAGTTAAGAAAGCCTAGAGAACAAATGGATTTGTCAGTTAAAAATAGGAGAGGAGAGTTATTAAATGGAGAGTTAGAGGTATTGGGAAGATGGAGGGAATATTTTGAGGAATTGTTAAATGTTGATGAAGATAGGGAAGCTGTGATTTCGTGTATAGGGCAAGGAGGAATAACATCTTGTAGGAGTGAGGAAGAGCCAGTTGTGAGTGTGGGGGAAGTTCGTGAGGCAGTAGGTAAAATGAAAGGGGGTAAGGCAGCCGGGATTGATGGGTTAAAGATAGAAATGTTAAAAGCAGGTGGGGATATAGTTTTGGAGTGGTTGGTGCAATTATTTAATAAATGTATGGAAGAGGGTAAGGTACCTAGGGATTGGCAGAGAGCATGCATAGTTCCTTTGTATAAAGGCAAAGGGGATAAAAGAGAGTGCAAAAATTATAGGGGGATAAGTCTGTTGAGTGTACCTGGTAAAGTGTATGGTAGAGTTATAATTGAAAGAATTAAGAGTAAGACGGAGAATAGGATAGCAGATGAACAAGGAGGCTTTAGGAAAGGTAGGGGGTGTGTGGACCAGGTGTTTACAGTGAAACATATAAGTGAACAGTATTTAGATAAGGCTAAAGAGGTCTTTGTGGCATTTATGGATTTGGAAAAGGCGTATGACAGGGTGGATAGGGGGGCAATGTGGCAGATGTTGCAAGTGTATGGTGTAGGAGGTAGGTTACTGAAAGCAGTGAAGAGTTTTTACGAGGACAGTGAGGCTCAAGTTAGAGTATGTAGGAAAGAGGGAAATTTTTTCCCAGTAAAAGTAGGCCTTAGACAAGGATGTGTGATGTCACCGTGGTTGTTTAATATATTTATAGATGGGGTTGTAAGAGAAGTAAATGCGAGGGTCTTGGCAAGAGGCGTGGAGTTAAAAGATAAAGAATCACACACAAAGTGGGAGTTGTCACAGCTGCTCTTTGCTGATGACACTGTGCTCTTGGGAGATTCTGAAGAGAAGTTGCAGAGATTGGTGGATGAATTTGGTAGGGTGTGCAAAAGAAGAAAATTAAAGGTGAATACAGGAAAGAGTAAGGTTATGAGGATAACAAAAAGATTAGGTGATGAAAGATTGAATATCAGATTGGAGGGAGAGAGTATGGAGGAGGTGAACGTATTCAGATATTTGGGAGTGGACGTGTCAGCGGATGGGTCTATGAAAGATGAGGTGAATCATAGAATTGATGAGGGAAAAAGAGTGAGTGGTGCACTTAGGAGTCTGTGGAGACAAAGAACTTTGTCCTTGGAGGCAAAGAGGGGAATGTATGAGAGTATAGTTTTACCAACGCTCTTATATGGGTGTGAAGCGTGGGTGATGAATGTTGCAGCGAGGAGAAGGCTGGAGGCAGTGGAGATGTCATGTCTGAGGGCAATGTGTGGTGTGAATATAATGCAGAGAATTCGTAGTTTAGAAGTTAGGAGGAGGTGCGGGATTACCAAAACTGTTGTCCAGAGGGCTGAGGAAGGGTTGTTGAGGTGGTTCGGACATGTAGAGAGAATGGAGCGAAACAGAATGACTTCAAGAGTGTATCAGTCTGTAGTGGAAGGAAGGCGGGGTAGGGGTCGGCCTAGGAAAGGTTGGAGGGAGGGGGTAAAGGAGGTTTTGTGTGCGAGGGGCTTGGACTTCCAGCAGGCATGCATGAGCGTGTTTGATAGGAGTGAATGGAGACAAATGGTTTTTAATACTTGACGTGCTGTTGGAGTGTGAGCAAAGTAACATTTATGAAGGGATTCAGGGAAACCGGCAGGCCGGACTTGAGTCCTGGAGATGGGAAGTACAGTGCCTGCACTCTGAAGGAGGGGTGTTAATGTTGCAGTTTAAAAACTGTAGTGTAAAGCACCCTTCTGGCAAGACAGTGATGGAGTGAATGATGGTGAAAGTTTTTCTTTTTCGGGCCACCCTGCCTTGGTGGGAATCGGCCAGTGTGATAATAAAAAAAATATATATATATATATATATATATATATATATATATATATATATATATATATATATATATATATATATATATATATATTATATACATATATATATATATATATATATATTATATACATTTATATATATATATATATATATATATATAAAATATATATTATATATATATATATTTTATATATATATATATATATTTATATATATATTATATATATATATATATATTTATATATATATATATATTTATATATATATATATATATATATTTATATATATATATATATTTATATATATATATATATATTTATATATTATACATATATATATATATATATATATATATATATATATATATATATATATATATATATATATATAATTATTTATATTAATATATATATATATATATATATATATATATATATATACATATATATATATATATATATATATAATATATATATATATATAATATATATATATATATATATATATATATATATATATATATATATATATATTTATATATATATATGAAGAGAAGTTGCAGAGATTGGTGGAGGAATTTGGTAGGGTGTGCAAAAGAAGAAAATTAAAAGTGAATACAGGAAAGAGTAAGGTTATGAGGATAACAAAAATATTAGGTGATGAAAGATTGGATATCAGATTGGAGGGAGAGAGTATGGAGGAGGTGAATGTATTCAGATATTTGGGAGTGGACGTGTCAGCGGATGGGTCTATGAAGGATGAGGTGAATCATAGAATTGGTGAGGGGAAAAGGGTGAGTGGTGCACTTAGGAGTCTGTGGAGACAAAGAACTTTGTCCTTGGAGGCAATGAGGGGAATGTATGAGAGTATAGTTTTACCAACACTCTTATATGGGTGTGAAGCATGGGTGATGAATGTTGCAGCGAGGAGAAGGCTGGAGGCAGTGGAGATGTCATGTCTGAGGGCAATGTGTGGTGTGAATATAATGCAGAGAATTCGTAGTTTGGAAGTTAGGAGGAGGTGCGGGATTACCAAAACTGTTGTCCAGAGGGCTGAGGAAGGGTTGTTGATGTGGTTCGGACATGTAGAGAGAATGGAGCGAAACAGAATGACTTCAAGAGTGTATCAGTCTGTAGTGGAAGGAAGGCGGGGTAGGGGTCGGCCTGGGAAAGGTTGGAGGGAGGGGGTAAAGAAGGTTTTGTGTGCGAGGGGCTTGGACTTCCAGCAGGCGTGCGTGAGCGTGTTTGATAGGAGTGAATGGAGACGAATGGTTTTTAATACTTGACGTGCTGTTGGAGTGTGAGCAAAGTAACATTTATGAAGGGGTTCAGGGAAACCGGCAGGCCGGACTTGAGTCCTGGAGATGGGAAGTACAGTGCCTGCACTCTGAAGGAGGGGTGTTAATGTTGCAGTTTAAAAACTGTAGTGTAAAGCACCCTTCTGGCAAGACAGTGATGGAGTGAATGGTGGTGAAAGTTTTTCTTTTCGGGCCACCCTGCCTTGGTGGGAATCGGCCAGTGTGATAATAATAAAAAAAATTTATATATATATATATATATATATATATATATATATATATATATATATATATATATATATATATATATATATATATATATATATATATATATATATATTAGACACCCAACGGTGTACATACCCCTCAAGTTTGCCATGGGGAGATACTGGTGACTGCCAAACATTTTGCGAGTGAATACACTACCATACAGAATACATTCTAGCCAAAACAGTTGATACGTCACTGGTGTGCACTGTGCACTCCCACCTTGACTGTTGCAACACTGAGGCGACACTAACATAACCACTCACCTTCAAGCCATGTTCTTAGTGACTGCTTCCTATTGTCTTGTATATGTCATATTCATCCTCTTGGCGGGATCCTGATAGGCCACTCTTCACGATGCACTAACTATTGTCTGTCCTCGAGGACCTTTTCCTCTGGTATGTCCTTAAGATCCTTTCCTTAGGTGTATCCTCAAGGACCTTCTTATGTATGTTTTTAAGGTCCTTCTTATGTAGTTAAGAGCCGTCTCTTGTGGTGTTTCTTTGAATAATACTAAATGCAAGAAGTCTCAAATGTACCTTAAGAATTGTATGTGTATCCTTAAAGAACTCAGGTGTATCGTTAAAGGCTTTCTCATTTACATCCTTTTGGTGTATACTTAAGGTTTTTAACTGTATCGTTAAGCACTTCTTTACGTGTATGTTCAAGGATCTCCTCAGGTGTGTTCTTAAAGGTCCTCCTGAAGTGTATCCTGAAGCACCTGCCTCCAGCTGCTCTCCTCTCTTACCACTGACTCACCACCTGAATAACAATGAATCACTTTCACTCATCACCAGCAATGAATACCTCTCACTATCTGCTCTCAGCTCACCATTATCACATTGAGCTGCAACCACAGCACTGTTGAACAAGTGTGTGTGTGTTTGTGTGAGAGAGAGAGAGCAGCGTGTGTGTTGTTGCAGAGATTGTGACTTGTGTCTCACTAACACTCTTAGTGGCGTTGAAGTCACCAAATCTGTCTCTCACCACAACACTGCCACCTGGCATCATCACATCCAATAACAAGCTACGAGTGCCACAAACTGTGTTCTTATTGGTTACTTCAACATCCTCACCTTAAAAAGTTACAGTTGACGGAGGTCACTTTCTTCACGACTTATGCTAACTCTTCCTCACTTATCACCTTTCTTTTAACCTTGTTTTCATCTAGGACTCTTATAAACTATTATGAAAACTGCGACCGTATTATCGTGAACAATGAAAAAAAAATAATTTGGATTCATTTATTTTTACTATTAAGTTTAATAGGAATTGCTAAACCCACTGGGGTTGTACTGCTCTTGGGAATGGGAGGCAATCAGGTTTGATCGAAGTGGAGGATAGCTCCAACTCCCAGACCAAGAGCCCTCCAGCGGCGTCATGGCATTTCCAGAAACTGGATATACAGTAATAAAATCCATCCTTACATGTATGGCAGTGTTGAGGGCGGAGTCAAGGAGGCGCATCCACCCTCCCTCAGCTCCTCTCTTATTATAATCTCGGGGAACCGCTAAACCCGTCGGGTTCATGTGGCGCCCTGTGGGGAGGGAATGGTTAACAATCGGTTTCATTCCAAGGAAATGGAGGAAAAGTCTAATTCCTTGAATTAAGAGCCCCTCACCAGCATCAAGGTCCCTGCCTTCCTTGAGGATTATTATTATAATCAAGGGGGAAGCGCTAAACCCGGAGGATTATACAGCGCCTAAGGGGGGGGGCTGTGGAAGGCATTCAGGCTTAATTCGGGGAACTGGGGCACAGATCCAATTCCCTAAATCAAGAGCCCCTCACCAACATCAAGGAACCTTCCTTGAGGGGCTTCCTTGAGAAGTATTGTAAGTTCATCTTCTATCGTAATTTCATAAACTATCATTCAATCTTTACTAATGTCTTAATTATAATTTTTAACTTCTAATGAAATAATTTTGCGATTTGTATCTTAATATTTTTAACTTGCTGTCAATACCTTGTACTAGACCCATGAGTAACAATTATGTAGTCTTGTATAATAATAATATTTTTTTTCAATAAAATACACATTGATACAAAGATTTCTTATATGGATCAGCTAATTGTGGTAAGTAAGTAGTCTTAGCTAATTCTGTTCTGTATTTGCCTGTCATGTACATCACTATGGACCTTCTATAATTAAGTGAAACATTATTATTATTATCTTTAAGAGAATGTTACAGTAATATAAATGAATCCCAAATATTCAATTTCTTCCCTTGTTTAAATTATATTAAGCAAGCGCTAAACCCTTATGCATCACAGAGTGCAGCTCACTTTGTTTGTTAAAGAATTATTATATAATCATTGGGGAATCCATTATAATCAGGAGAATGTACTAAACTCAGAGATTGCCTGGGAATGAGAGGCATACAGGGTTGATCCAAGGAAGGGGAGATTAAGTCTCATTCCTTAGATCAAGAGCCCTTCACCAGCATCAAGGAACCTCCCTTGAGCTCTAAACCCATATGGGTCATACATTACATTCACAGGAGGTGCTAAATCAGTAAGTCAGTGTCTGAGAAAAGGGAAATATCAGGTTTGATTCAAGGAGGGTAGCTTCAATTTGTGGGATCAAGAGCCCCTAACCATTATCAAGGCATCCCCTTTGAAGAGCATGATAATGTAATTCTGGCTAGCATGTTGAATCAAAATAATATTTGTGGGCAGAGTATTAGTATTATATTCACAAGAAAACACTAAAACTATGTCATCATGAATACATGAAGGATAAAAAAGAGAGAACAGTATGCTTTTTTTTTTTTTTAACACGTTGGCCGTTTCCCACCAAGGCAGAGTGACAGTATGCTTCTCTGCATAAAATAACAAGCCATCAAAATACGTACATATTTATTCCAAAAGGCCTTTTGATTGTTTGTTATATTTAACAAACAATGTTTAAACATTTTCAGCCTAGAAGACAAGAGACGTTTGTAAAACGACCCTTCCTAATGTGCCTCTGCTATTAACCAGTAACCAGCTGCAATTATATATAGCAGTGTACAATTTATTAAGTTAAAATTCAGGGTAAAATATACACTAGAGATAACAGGGAATTTTATTTACATCACTATTTACAAAGTAATTTTACTTTTAAATATAAATAAACCATGTAATTATACCCCCACTCATGCAACAGGCAAATAAACTTTTATATAATAAATTTGGTCTATATATACAGCACATTGAACTTTCCATGAATGTTATACCAGAAGATATAAATACTGTCCAAGCAGAAGTAGAAGTTTTCATGAAGAAACTACACTACTACCTCTGTCAAAATCAACCAGGTTATATACTTCTGGGCCACTAACAGCAACAGCCTGACTAATCAAGCAATCAACAAGGAAGCCTGGCTGGGAGGACAGAGCCCTCAAAATTGGGCACAGGTGTGTCATACAACAATCTTTGTATTTTTTACTTAGAAAAAATTATAAAAGTTTCCTGTAATTTCTTCAATCTCCAACATATCTTTTGTATTTGTTTGAAGATAAATTAGTATAATTATTATGCTGATTAATTAATATATATATATTATATATACGTATAATTTTTATAAAGAATTCGTTTATAACTGCACACATGTTATGCTGCATAATTTAGTAAAGACATGTTCACTACTGTATGGATAGTTTATGCATATTTAGCATTGACAGTACAGTATTTGCATTGTATCACATACAAAACATTCTTACAGCACATGTTATAAAGGAAGTATAAGCTCCCATTAAATTTGAAAATGTGGCTTCATACAACTCAAAAAATGTAAATATGATATGGGCCTTCCATTGTTTAAAAATGAGCAATTGAAAACAGAAATGCAGCACTGCATATGGACATACTAAAGGAAATACATAGGTCAAGAAACCAACATCCTGGGGCAACATATTAATATGTAATATTTTAGATGCATACAATACATAACTAAACCTGACTTGTACCAATCACAAGCAATATTTCAGCCCTACACACCTCCTCTAGGATTTTGACCTGTCTGGCATGACACCATGTCAGGTACCATATCATCTGGTCACAGCATCACGAGAAAATAGCAAACCGCACTTCTACCACTTTAAATCCACTATCTTGAGTTGCATATTGGCTAACGTCGGTTTTTTCGATGAATCCCAGGTTTTGGGCTATGAGAGTGCATTATACAATTAAGTAAATCTGCTACTACCAGAGTTGTGAGGAATGTCACGACTCCACATGCCAATGCCATACTGTATGGACCACTGCATCTCATATGAATAACAAATTTCTGCTACCTAAAGTGCATATGGGCTAACAATTTAGTTAATTAACTGTGATGTTGGCCCATATACACCCCATGAGGGGTCTAAATCTGAAGAAATGCTGTTCACAATTCCTGATGAAATGACCCACAAACTATGGTACTCAACATGGCATCATATCAAAATGAGGCTTCATCTCTGGCACAGGTACTTGACATAGCAAGACCCATTTACATATGTTTTTCTCTAAAAGTTAGTTCAATTTCATTTGGTTAGGGTAATGATATCAAATGTAAGTTTAGCATTTTGACATTAAATATAGATACGACAATTTCTTTCAAATTATCTTTTAAATATGTACTTATTGCTGGCATTACTTGATGCAACAATGTCCTCAAATTTTAAGACCAATAAATAATCAGAGCCCAAATACTGACAATGAATCAGTATCATAATGCCATGTCGCATGGCATAGTTTTCTTTACATAATTTATATTCATATTGTTGTAAATTTATCAAGATAAATACTGTATTTAGAAAATTCATCAAATAATTATTATTACTATTACAATTATAATTATTACTATGATTATTATATTTAAAAACAAATGCCAAACCTGTATGAGTCACATGGCAGAGTTGGTTGAAGAGACAAGAAAAGGTGCTAGTGGAGCTGAGGGTTAGTGATGGTGTAAAAATTAAAATCATATTTGTTTCACAAGGTTAATTTGTTAAAAAAAAAAATTTAAGTCACAACGGGAGTCTCTGTGAAAGGTAAGACTTTCAGCGAGGAGAACTGTGAGTGTGTTGAAGATGTTGAAAGTGAATTCTACATGCTCTCTGATAGGACAGTTCATTAATATACAGTGAACTGTTAAAGTCATTTCGCAGTCCTCATGTATGGTGCCGGGGGCATCTTTCTATATGGTATCTGTATGAGTCATCTCTGCCCAGTTTGAAAAAAGTGTGAGAGCAGCTTCCTATGCATGGGATCATTTCGTTTTTGGCATCTCCTGAAGCTTGTAAAAGATGAAGTGTCATTATAAGGTTCTTCTAATTGCAGGTTTTTGGTGAATTATAGCAAGGGAAAAAAAGAATTAATATTGTGCTCCATAAATTTAAAAAAATAAGTAATGCACAAATTTTGGATAGTTCCATCTGATGATTTTCTCGAACACCAAACCTCACTTGTGAGGCCTTCCTTTTTCCAGCTGCTGGGCCACAAGCAGTGCCCAACCTCCTACCATTGGTGAGCAAGTCATGTCCACTAGACAGCATTATTCTTATCTAACTGATATTTCTCCAAATTTATATAACTTATGAATACTTAATTTATATAAAACACCTGCTGTTGTGATTGCATCAATGACAGTTTTGGTTACCTCCCCCTCACATTGAGGGGCCTGCTGTCCAAGCTATAGTATACCTGAATTTAAAACTCCATATAATTTCATCTGAAACCTATATGAAACTATACATAACGTTTCAACAAATTTGGAGATGGTCAGGCAGAATTCATCTTTAAAATTGGTCCATTTGGTTATGGAATGACCTGGATACAAAAATGAACATAAATATAAAATTTTTGATTGCTGTATAAATATGTAACAATATGGAGTGCTATGAAACTATAAGAAAGCTTAAACAAAGTGCAAGCAACTGAGTTGAATATTTTTTTTGGCTACAACTATGAAGTGAGACAAGTACATAAAAACTGATTGGCCTACAAAGATACTGTTGCTGAATTAATAAAATAAATGAATACACATTAACAAGGGAGAAGCTATCATGATAATACTGTACTACAAGCACTGTATTTCAATTACGTTATGGTGATAATGTTCTTGTCTTTAAACAGCAGTGCAGTGTTATATCTCAAAGTATAAACATGTGCATCATCTCAGGACTCTCAACATTTAAGTCCCAATTCTTATTCCTAATTTCTTTACGCAGTGCTTCTCGATCCTTCTTACTTATAGCCCAAGAAGAAAGAGGTCCAACAGTATGTAACTGAGGACATTCACAAAGTAATCTTCTTAGACCAGCTAGTGTCAACATTGGGCGATGAAGGAATAGTGTCCATAAGTTGTGTAAACCGCCAGAAGCCAAGAGATCATACAGTACATGATCTTCTAACATGTCTAAATTATGAAAAAGAATATGTAATTCACGCAAAGATTCACACCTACTTACTAATACTGAAAGATCATCTGATGTGATTGTTGTGCCTTCCAGAGTCAAATGAGAAAGGGTCGTAAAATACAATAAACGGGAACCAAATACTGAATAAGGCACATCAGGTTGAATTGGATTGTTGTTAAGCTTTAATGTAAAGCTCTGCAAATTTGGACAGGTTTGTATTACATGCTGAAGGTGAGTTCTAGTGAATGTCACACTTAAAGGTGCCATGGTAAGGTGTTGAATAGTTAAGGATGACAGATTGCTTCCTCGCTTCTCCAAATACCATACTAGAGCAGACATGCTGCAGTTCATAACATTGAGGGTTTTAAGATTTAGACCAAGTAAATTTGCTAGAAAATTTCTATCTTTTCTCTCCACTCCATTACACTTTAATGTTACATCATGTAGGTAAGGACATGTCTTGACAATCAATGCTAAAACATTTTCATCAAGTTCCATGTATGTATGTAAAATTTTAAGTGAGTATTTACTAGTAACTTCTTCATATTTGTCTGGGTTAATACCATGTAATGTTGTAAACACATCTCCTATATTAACATCAGGTGTAACCATAAGTTCTTCAATATTTGGGCACAAATGAAGTAACATCACTGCACTGGCTGTGCACGCTAGTGTATACTCTAAATTGATCTTTCTGAGTTTTGTGCAAACAGACTTAGAGGGTATTTGAATGCCTCTCCTTATTTGAAAATATGTATCTGGAGATGGAAAATGACCACCTAAGTGGAATATTCCTTCATCATCTACATCAGTGCACATTTCAATGCTAACTTCTTCTAAGTGAGGACAAGTTTTTGATAAAAGTTGAAGCATAAAGTTATTACACAGCTGAGAACATTTCAATGTTGTTAGATTTGTTAATGTTCTAAGAAACCTATAAAGTGGTTCAAGTTTCATAATTTGCTGAAAATCATAGGTGTTGGACTCCAAATCAAAGTCCAACTGGCCATTAGAGCCAGTCATCTTGAGTGTTCTAACACTCCGCCCATCCAAGTCCTCCAACATTGGCATAACACTTCGACTATCATTGATCCATATGTACTCAGCATGCAGCTGTGTACAAATGAACAGGTAATTCTGATTGAGTAGTTCAGGGAACACAATCTGCAAAGGAAAAAATTGTATTATGTACATAGTATAGTACTGTACTGTATTACAGTGGTCCCTCAATAATCGTCTGGCCTGAAAGTTGTCCATTTCGGAAATAGTCCCGTTATTTTGTCTAAACATTGGCTCGCAAATGGTCCGTTAACTCGCTAATCGTCTTTCATCCTGGACGCGTACTCATGGCTCTGAGCCGTTCCCAGCCAGTGTACCATTGTTTACCAGTGAGCGACGGTCCCCTCGCGTGTTCATACAAAATATTTCATAATACAGTGGACCCTCGACCAGCGATGGCATCGATTAACGATAAATCTGACTAGCGATACATTTTATCGCAAAAATTTTGCCTCGATTAGCGCTAAAAAACTCGACCAACACTATTCCTTCCCTCTGAGACGCGTCCACTTCTGGCCAGTGTTTACAAGCCAGCCAGCCATCGCAGTCGCTTCCAAGCATACAATCGGAACATTTCATATTATCACAGCCTTTTTAGTGATTGCACCTGCAAAATAAGTCACCATGGGCCCCAAGAAAGCTTCTAGTGCCAACCCTACAGCAAAAAGGGTGAGAATTACTATGGATATGAAGAAAGAGATCATTGCTAAGTATGAAAGTGGAGTGCATGTCTCCGAGCTGGCCAGGCTGTACACAAAACCCCAATCAACCATCGCTACTATTGTGGCCAAGAAAACGGCAATCAAGGAAGCTGTTCTTGCCAAAGGTGCAACTATGTTTTCGGAACTGAGATCGCAAGTGATAGAAGATGTTGAGAGACTGTTATTGGTATGGATAAACGAAAAACAGATAGCAGGAGATAGCATCTCTCAAGCGATCACATGTGAAAAGGCTAGGAAGTTGCATGACGATTTAATTAGAAAAATGCCAGCAACTAGTGGTGATGTGAGTGAATTTAAGGCCAGCAAAGGTTGGTTTGAGAGATTTAAGAATCGTAGTGGCATACATAGTGTGATAAGGCATGGTGAGGCTGCCAGTTTGGACCAAAAAGCAGCTGAAAAATATGTGCAGGAATTCAAGGAGTACATAGACAGTGAAGGACTGAAACCTGAACAAGTGTTTAATGGTGACACTGACAATGTTGTGAAACACTTTAGGAATGTCATAAAGGAACGGGAGGTACAGGCCTCTATGGGCAGATATGTTGTGCGACAGAGGTCCAGTGACTCTCAAGCTGGTTCTAGTGGCATTAAAAGAAGAAGGGAAGTAACCCCGAAAAAGGACTTGCCACCTCAAGTCCTAATGGAAGGGGATTCCCCTTCTAAACACTATGGAAGGGGATTCCCCTTCTAAACACTATGGAAGGGGATTCCCCTTCTAAACACTATGGAAGGGGATTCCCCTTCTAAACACTAAGACCATCAACACACTCCCCTCTTCCCATCCCATCAATCATCACCAGATCTTCAATAAAGGTAAGTGTCATGTAACTGTGCATGTCTTCTTCAGTTTGTGAGTATTAAAATTAATATTTCATGTGTTAAATTTTTTTTTTCAATACTTTTGGGTGCCTTGCACGGATTAATTTGATTTCCATTATTTCTTATGGGGAAAATTAACTTGACTAACGATTATTTTGACTAACGATGAGCTCTCAGGAACGGATTAATAGCGTTAGTCGAGGGTCCACTGTATTCCATTCATTTTAGTGCTTGCAAGTGCTAAATAAGCTACCATGGCTCCAAAGAAAGCTCCTAGTGCCAAACCTTTGGTAAAGGTGAGAAATACGATTGAATTTAAGAAAAACATCATTGGACAATATGAAAGAAGCAAGAGTTTCAGCAGGAAGAGCAACAGATCACAGCTCAGAATCTTGCTGCAGGGGAGGAGGAAGAGAGATGGAAGAAGGTGCTTTCTTCAGAAATTAAGGAGATTTTTGAAATGTGGGGTAGGATGGAAAGATTTATGGAGAAACATCACCCTGAGAAGGATGTTGCAAGCCATATCGGCAACTTGTACAGTGACAGAGATTTGGCCCATTTTAAGGAAGTTTTAAAGAGACGCCAGAAACAGAGCTCTCTGGACAGTGTTTTGGGGAGACAGGACTCCAGTGACTCTCAAGCTGGTCCTAGTGGCATTAAGAAACAGAGAAGAGAAGTAACCCCAGAAAAGCACTTGGTACCTGAGGTGTTGATGGAAGGGGATTCCCCTTCCAAACAGTAATTCAATGTCTCTCCTCCTCCAGTCTTCCATACACTAAGAAGAATCACCAATAAAGGTAAGTGTTACGCTGTTAATGTTTCATTCATCATGTGCCATTGTATTGTTTATGTACTACATCTATATTTCATGTAAAAAAAAATTTTGTTTTAATACTTCTGGGTGTCAGGAACGGATTAATTGTATTTACATTATTTCTTATGGGGGAAATTGATTCGAAAATCGTCTATTTCGATAATAGTCCCACTTTGTGGAATGGATTATGGATGATAATTGAGGGACCACTGTATAATAAATATACAACCGAGAATATTTTAGTAAGGAATTCTTAGAACAATTCTGGTACTGCCAAAACCCAAGATGATCTTTGGCATGATGCCAAAGATCATCTTGGTAATTATGTTATCTAATTTCAAAAGAAATTAACCATGATTTGAATCCCTGATTTTGAATAAAATTCACCTGCTCTTTGATGCTTATTTTTATCTCAAACTTCTCATGCTTATTTATTCCTTAAGGGGATTCTTATCTCAATCATATAATATACTGTCCTTTTTACCACATCAGTTTGCCAATCAGGTAGCCTTAAGCATACAATAACTAGCAATATCACAAACTGTTATGTTTCAAAAATGGACAAATAAAGTTTAAGTCATTCTACACTTACTTTATAGGAGCCAGTCACAGAATACTATTTGGTCTTTAAATATAATGGGGAGTCAAATAAATACAAGATGCTTCTAGTGATGAATGCCACAAACTCTATAGTCTGCTCAGCAGGTGCACTACCATGGCCCACCAAAAACTACCATGTTTGTTATATTCATGGGGAAGCTCATCAAAGCAAAACCCCTTAAAGGAGTTTTCATCCTTACATCATAACTCATAAACCATACTACAGGCGGGGTTAGAACCTGCGATCAGAGAGTCTCAAAACTCCAGACCGTCGCGGATTCTAACCCCGCCTGTGGTATGGTTTGTTTGCAATCGTGTCATTATGATTTCATGAATCATAACTCATTTTCTAGCTCTGAGATCCATTTTGTAGAACTTCTTTGGACTTTTTTCTGTCTGATCATATTTTTCAGGTATGGGCACCATACAGCAGCTGCATACCCAATTTTGATCTGATATGTATTCCCAAGATTCCTCAGAGAGCACAAGTACCCATGCAGCAGAAACATGATCAACATGTGTAATTTACTGAGGCTCATATGACTAACTAATAAAGTGGGGAAAGGCCAGACAACTTTTAATCAAGACCTTAGTATATGTGATGCTGCCTTGAATCTTTATTGATCACTGTTTTCCATAATGTTGTTCAGAAATATGGTAATTTTAGCATGTCAAACATATGTATTAGCCAACTTGTTGCTACCCAGACAGAACACTGTGGTCAGATGCACTGACTGAAACATCACTGAGCTGATGCCTCCAGCATGTGACTGTTCCAAGATGTTACGTGTATTAGAAAATATTTACTAATAAAATACAGTACTCCAGTGTTACTTATTTGTCTTATTTATAGAGGAAATGGCCTTAGAACCTCGACCTATACTTAAGTATATAAGGAACTTTATATGACTCAACACACCTACACTCATAACATACCTTATGTGACTCATGAAGAAGTGTATGACAAACTGAAGCTTGAATCTGTGGAGGAAGGAAGATATGTAGATGGTTTACTACTGGTATCAAGTCATCAGTTGTAAGACTGTGGTCACAACAGAGTCGCCTGATCAGATAAGCCACTTTTCTGAGCGTAAATGTCTGCAGACTCACAACTTGTTTAAATGGTGGCATTCTTCACAATATTTTCATATTACCTGAAAAACTAAGAGATTTAGTATGTTAGGGCTTGGATATTATCTTTATTTAAAGTAAATCATATGACTTCATATACAAATGTTATTTAGGAACAAATGCAAAGATACTTTAGTATAATGTCTAGTATCTGGCAAGGCATGAAGATCTGTGAAGACAAAGCCAACTGGAAAACATCCTTCTTTTCTCTGACATTGCTTCATGGAACATGTTAAGCATTGTAATAATGTTAGTAGAATTACTGACAATATGTAAAGTAAAAGGACACAAGTGCAACTAATGTGACATTTTGTTGTGGCAACGTTTCGCTCTCCAGGAAACATTGACAAAGCTCCTGGAGAGTGAAATAAAATGTCACATTAGTTGCACTTGTGTACTTTTACATGTTAAGCATTATTTCTGCACTTTAGACTCCACTTCCAAAGACCAAAATAAAGTGAAAAAAACCTTATATATAATTCTTCACCTGGTATTAATTATCAAATGCAGTAGTGAAAAATATATTTAAATATTAGTGTAACAAAATAATATCAATATATAATTAAACTTCATGATTATGGGAGAATTTTTTTTATATGAATGCAGTACACCTGGAGTATACCTGGAGAGGGTTTCAGGGAACAAAGCCCCTGTGGCCTGGTCTGTGACCAGACCTCGTGGTGGATCAGGGCCTGAGCAACCAGGCTGTTACTACTGGCTGCACATAAACTAATGTATGAACCACTGCCCGACTGATTATGTACTGACTTTAACTGCCTGTCCAGTGCCTTCTTGAAGACAGCCAAAGGGCTATTAGTAATCCCCCTAATGTATGCTGGGAGGCAGCTGAACAGTCTTGGGCCTCTGACACTTATTATGTTATCTCTTAGTGTACTCATGCACCCCTGCTTTTCATTGGGGAGATGTTGCATCTCCTGCTTTCATAGGAAGTGATTTCTGCATGCAAATCCTTTTAGGATTAGTGTATATTATCATGTATCTTTCTTGCCTGCATTCCAGGAATACAAATCAAGGGACTTCAACCATTCTCAGTAATTTAGGTGATACAGCAGATAACTTTTACTTAAGATTCAAAATTAAACTGCAATTCTAAGTGCCCCATTATCTTACAAGAAATGAAGCCATTTTACTTATTTTACTTTCTGGCAGCATCAAACAGTGTTCTATAACAGACTGATGCCTCTTTTCATTAATTAAATTTTTTTTTTTCTTTTAAAACCCTAAAAAAAAGGGTCCAAGCTGAGTAATGTGTATGCAGACTATCAACAATGAAAGAATTTGAAAAATATATGGATGAAAGCCCTTGATGTATTGAATACAATCAAAAACAGTCTGGAACTGATATACCATATTATATAATGTACCAGGTAGCTATGCTGAAAACAGATGCATCAATTAAAACAAAATTAAGCAATATCACCTAGTATTTAAGTATGTATCTTTATAAACATGATAATAGTTTCAGGGATAATTGCCTCCACAGCCTAGTCTCAAACCATTCCTACTAAACTGGAAGGGAAATATTACAGAAATAAAATAACATTAAGAAAATCATTACAGCGTAGGTAATTATTATTATTATTAGTTTCACAAAATGTGCCAAACCAGTATAGGTCATAAAGTGCTACAAGGCTGAAAAGGAAGTACAGTAGTGTGAAACATGAACTTATGAGCTAACAATGAAAGTCAAAGTGGCATAAGTCAGTTTCAATCAAAAAGTCACAGTGTCTGTACTGAAGTTTGAACTTTCTGAAAGGACAGCAAGCAAAATGAGAGTGCCCAACTGCAAACAATGGCAGAAATAATTAACAAATAAAGAGGACCAAATTCCTCAAGTTAGTATCAAGCTAGACCATTATTAGCTAATAGAAATAGGGTTGTGCTAAGAATGCCTTCAATTTGAACAAAGTCTACAGAGAAGCTGTTATTGATTCAGATACTAAAGTGTTGATCTGTCATGAAAGCCTTGAGGAAAGGTTGGAGCTTGCCTCATTAGCCAAAAAAAATGTACTTGAAATAAGATGTGATAATGCCATATCACATCATAAGCCTTTTTTCTGTCACAAAAAATGACTGCCACCATAAACCAACTACAGACTTCTGGAACATATGTATTGAGCCCATGTTGAGAATCAACAGTAGAACGACCACTCCTATATCCAAAATGATGTGGGGATATGCAGCTGTCTCCAAATACTGCTCTCCTGTTAAGCATATATTCCATTAATTTACAAATTAAACTAATAAGAGCTTTGGGTGTATAATGCGAGGGATTACAACTCTGGATATTGTGTGGTTTTAAAAAAGGAAGGACCATAGCAAACATCCACTGTATACTGAGCACTCCTGTAGACCAAATATTACTGAAGCGATAATTATGTTTAATGCTGAAGAGTAAATGATGAAGCATGAAAACAGATACCCGTATCCCATGGCCCAGCTGCTGTAGGTTTACACTTTGACAATGCTGCTAAAAGTTCAAGAATGGCAAATGGAACATAAGACGGTTCCTCTATGCAAGAGGAAGAGCCGAAAACAGTAGATTCCAGAAGGGATTTAAACTATAGAGAAAGCCAGCAGATAAATGTGGCCTACAAGAAACATCAATGAGACATCCCATTGCATTTACAACTTAACCGAATATGCTAATTCCATACCAGCAGCATCAAAGACTGGAGGAGCTTCAGAATACTAGGCTGCTAATTTTGCATTATTTTTCATTCTGCACTCACAGGAGTGGTGGCATTTATGGTAGAAATATGAACAAGTCAACAAGTGTACTTGGTTACTCATACAGCACATTGGGATAGTACTTTAGCTTATGTGAAATCTAAATAGTGGGCAATGGTATGATTACACAGATGCAGCTTCAGGTAGTACTTTGAGTCATATGGCCCTAAGACTGTGGTGACCACCAGGATAACCATACATTTTAATGCATACCTGAGGTTCATGGGATAGTCATACCAGTAGCTGAAAGAAGATACATACAGTACCGTACCGTAAAGTGTACACTAATACTCAAGTTGTAGTCTTAAAATGTAGCCAGATTCCTATAACTTTCTTGTATAAATTATTGTAGATATACTCATATTCAAAACAACTACTAGATCTATATGGATTATATATTATTATTAATTATAATTAGGGAAGCATTAAATACATTGGAGTAAATAATAATCAAGTTAAGATTTTTACAATGTTCTTATGCAATAACATAAGTGCGTACTAACCTAGAACAAGCCACTAAAGCCAAACATTATGATATGAGAATAGAAGACAATCAGGTTGAATCCAGGAGGCAGGATAAACCCAGTTCCTTGGATCAAGAATCCCTTAGAGGCATCAACGTACCTCCCTTGAGGGGCTATGGGTTATACTGACTTTTCTACTTAAATTTTCTTATTCGTTAACTGTGCAGTGAGCTTAGAGATGCTCTTAACTCATCCAATGAAATGGTCACAAATGTATTCTCCGTAGAATTTACGCATAAAAAAATTATAAGGAAACTATATAACTTTACCTAAAGATCTCAAACAACAATGTAGTCTCTGTAAGCTTGATAAAAATAATAAAAATAACTTCAGATAATGATGATGTTGTTGTTGTTGTTGTTGGGGATTGTTAAGGATCACATAAGCTTATGCTTTATTGAGCCCTGACTCCCGGGAGTCCAGAAAGCTTGTTACCAACAAGTTTAGTTAGTTTAATATGTTTATTATGCACCCCATACCCATCCTGTGGGCGGTAGTCAAAAGATTACAGAGGTACATAATTGGTCCAGGGACTGGACTCCAAAGTTTTGATAGCTGAGCAAGTTACAGAGGTAATGAACTCACAATTTACAAAGGTAATGAACTCACAATTTACAAAGGTAATGAACTCACAATTTACAAAGGTAATGAACTCCAGGTAAGTCTGGTCACAATCATGACAAGTTACAAAGGTATTTACAGATTACAGAGGTACGTAATGGGTCCAGGGACTGGGCCCCCAAAGTTTTGATAGCTGAACTAGGTACAAAGGTAATGAGCTCACAAGTTACAAAGGTAATGAATTCTGTAGAATGGTTACTTACGTTTATACTTTGGCTACAATCATGAACAAATTATAGAGTTACCAACAAGATGAGTGATTTTTTTGCCAGCCTTCGTCGAGTATGAATGTCTCGCGTTCACCTGAGCATTAGTGATAAATCTCGCCCGTTCTCTCTGAGACACTTGTCCTCACCTTACTTTGCCCGCCGGGCACATTACAGGAGGGGCACCTTTCATTGACTCAATTTTAGCCAGTTCCAGTTTTCCGTTGTGCGGATATTCCTTTAACGGTTTTGGTGGAAAACCAGTTACTAAACTCAGGTGAGGGTGAGGGCGTCCCTCTCTGCTGTGGCTTGGAGAGGGACGTCCCCCATTTAACTTGGTAACTTCTAGTTTTTGTTTCTATTTATAATAGGACTCCCTTTCACTTTTCTTTCATGGCCCAGTCTTGAACAATATCACTTCTCCGTCTGTATATACTGTACATGTACTCGTAGAGATGAAGATTACTAGTATTATTATCGGGAAAGAAGGCTCGATAAGGCATAAGAGAGAGAGTGAGAGGTGTCAGTGGCCTTAACAAACCCAACAGGATGAGCATGGATGCACAATAAACTAGTCATTAGGCAGCACAGTTAAATTAACCCAAATATGAGCGATAATTATAAGTGAAACAAGGTTTCCATCGGAAAGAAAAACAATAAATTCCCAATTGTCAGGTGGACCGGTCCCTTTTGGCTACACCCCAACAGAGCTGGACACCAACACACTCCCACCTGAGTCAACAATATCAGACTTTCGGAGTCATAGGAGCTACTGTATGGTCAGAAGCACTGTGAGGAAGACAATCATAGCCGGGGAAGAAACAGAAAATTCGACACCGCTGCTCTAAGCAGAAGATAGCAAGAGACATCTGCACTCCACCAACACCAGCTCGTTTTATTCTTCAAGACGTTGTTTGTTGTGGATGTTGCTGTTGTGGTTGTTGTAATAATGTTGGTAGAATTACCGACAATATGTAAAGTAAAAGGACACAAGTGCAACTAATGTGATATTTTTATTGTGGCAACATTTCGCTCTCCATGTGCAAGTTAATTGTTTTACCATATTGTATTACTACTACTACTACTACTACTACAACTTATGTCACTACTACTACCACTAGTACTGCACCTCACTCTGAGCCTATATATACCCTCTGTGTCCATGTACTGTTTGTAACGGCTTGACGAAGCTCCTGAAGAGCGAAACGTTGCCACAATAAAAATGTCACATTAGTTGCACTTGTGTCCTTTTACTTTACATGTTGTGGCTGTTATTACAGTTGTTGTTTCAATTGTTGTTGTTGCTGTTGTGGTTGTTGTTATAGTTGTTTCAATTGTTGTTGTTGGTTCAGAGGGCCATCACAACTCACAGGTAAACTCTAGGTACTGAGCCTTATTTACCCAAACTCTTCAATTCATGCTCTTATTATAAGAAGACTGTTATTCACTGTTTCTCAATATTTTTCACTCTACTAGTTCCTTGAGGACCTCTTAAAATCACTGTGGACCTCCTTTTTTTTTTTTTTTTTTTTTTTTGCTCAAAACCCATTGAAAACACGATGAAAAATCAACTGCAAACGAAGCGAATGTGGCTTATTACTTGAGTAGTTTTACACTCTTGAAACATATTTTAATTGGACTGAAATTGAAAGTTTTATTTTCATAGGAATGTAACATCTTGTACTGCAAATGATTAACTGTTAGGGCCATGTACCTCAAGGCAGATGGCGCCTTGATGCCGGTGAGGAAGCTGTTATAACATCGGAGGAACAGAACTTAACCTCCCCTTCCTTGGGCCAACCCTGAATGACTCTCCTACGGGTTTAGCGCTTTCCGTGAATAAAATAAAACTCTTTGCTCTATGAGTGTCAAGTAGGACATGCTCGTGTCCGAAGCTAGACACTTATTATGGATTTCTTCTCAAACTGACCTTCAAATGCATGATAAAACTCATGAGGAGCGTAACTCACGCCTTCAAGAAGGAAGTCTGGGTAGTTAGCTAGTAGTGTGAAGACAATAATACGAAGGGAATTTCAATTGAACGTGATTAACTTACGACAGACGCCAGTTAGTTTTCGAACCCCCACACGACATCATGGTGGTTCAGGGCCTGATCAACCAGGCTGCTGGACGCACGCAACCCGACGTACGAACCACAGCCAGGCTGGTCAGGTACTGATATTAGGTGCCTGTCCAGTGCCTTCTTGAAGACAGCCAGGGGTATATTGGTAATCCATGACAAACCCAAGAAAAATCAAGAGACTCGTGGATTTCACTACTACTGTGGAAAATACTGTATATATTTTCCAGAAATTCAGTATTTATATGTATATAGATGGCCATGCTGTATTTAATAACATTTATGTCATAGAAAATGGGAAACTGAGCCTGGGGAGAAGGGACAGTCGCCATTTTGTTTTTTTTTTTAATTGGATGCAACGTTAGTGTAATGGGAAGGAACTTTCGTGCTCTAGAGGTTAAAATTAGGCTGACACCTCTCAAATAGGAGACGAAATTGTTGGATGTGCATTCCTGCATAACTTGAGATATCAGGCGACTGGACAACACAGCTCCAGGAACCCCAGCTAAGTCATGTCTATATTATGTTTATAGTTCTGGCCAGTATTATTATCATAAATGTAGACAGGGGGATTTTCTGAGTATGATACAACTTAATCTCCAGTCAAAGTGATGAGTGATATTAAGATATATTTTCCTTCTGTTATGTAATTGTGTATATATAACCATTTATTATTTTAATATACAGTCCACAAAATTTATATATTTACCAGTATTCCTGGTGATGTATTTTTCATTTGTAATTAATAGGTCCAGAGCAACTTGTGGATATGACAGTGGTAGGTATCGAAGGGGGACATTTTTTGTGACCTAGGTGTCCCAAATCCCTACTTGTCTAACTGATAAATAATAATTATCTTTGTTCATTTACTGTTATGTAAATAATGATACTGTGGAAAATTGCATTTATCTGTATGTATAATTATGTACATAACAGTAAATGAACATAAATAATTATTATTTATCAGTTAGACAAGTAGGAATTTGGGACACCTAGGTCGCAAAAAATGTCCCCCTTCGATACCTACCACTGTCATAACCACAAGCTGCTCTGGACCTATTAATTAAATGAAATATACATACACCAGGAATACTGGTAAATATATAAATTTGTGGACTGTATATTAAAAAATGATTATATATAAATTCACATATACATAACAGAAGGAAAATATTTCTTAGTATCACTCACCAATTTGACTGGATATTAAGTTGTATCATACTCAGAAAAACCTCACTAACTAAATTTATGAAAACACTGGCCAGAATTATACACAAATCTAGAGAGCTTATCTGAGGTTCCTGGAGCTGTCTTGTCCAGTCGTCTGATATCTCAAGTTATGCAGGAATGCACATCCAACAATTTCGCCTCCTATTTGAGAGGTGTCAATCCAATTTTAACCTCTAGAGCACGAAAAATTCTTCCCATTATATTAACGTTGTATCCAATTCAAAACCAAGATGGCGAGTCTCATCTGTGCAGATGCAGACTTTCCGTTTTCTATGACATAAATATTATTAATACAGTATGGGCATCTATTTACATATAAATACTGAATTTCTGGAAAATATATACAGTATTTTCCACAGATACATTCAGTAAATGCAATTTTCCACAACTACTCGGCTTTGGCTAAAGTACCTCCCCCGTAACTGCAAGATGTCTCTGGTGAATATCTACAACGCCATCTTGGCATCCGGTCACTTCCCAGTGGCTTTCAGGACAGCTAAGATGATCTTCATCGCCAAACCAAACAAGGACAACCGCAATCCCGAGAACTACAGACCCATCTCCCTATTCGAAGTCACAGGCAAAGTCTTTGAAAGAATAATCTCCAACAGACTCAACTATTACATGGAGTTCAACCACCTATTCTCTGAAAGGCAGTTCGGCTTCAGGTCCCACCGCAGCACTCAGCATGCCATAAACATCATCTATGATGCTGTGGCCAGCCTGAAGAAGCAAGGGAACCTGGCCCTCATCGCCACCAGGGACGTTCACAAGGCCTTCGACAGCCTTTGGCACGACGGTCTCATTTACAAACTCGTAGACCTCCCTGATCACAACTGGACCTTTCTCAGGCTCATCTACAACTTCTTAACAGGAAGAAAAATCATCCCCACCTTCCATGGAGCAGAAGCAACCCCCTTCACGCCAACAGCAGGAGTACCCCAAGGCTCCTGCCGCAGCCCCGTCCTCTTCAACATATACGTCAACGACCTCCCCCAACCTGAACATACCGACACCATCATCACCCAATTCGCAGACGATGTCATCCATGTTGTCTCCTCCACCCCTACAGCTGGTGCAAACAAGCACAGGAGAGCAATCGAGAAAATGAATGAAGAACTAAATAGAACTGCCAGGTGGGAGAAAAAATGGAGAATCACAGCCAACCCCGACAAGGTCCTCATCATCACCGTTGGGTGCTTACCATCAACCATAGAAGAAAAAGGGGGCATTTCCATCAGAGGTACCCGTATTGCTATAAGGAACCCAAACAAGATCCTAGGATACGAGATCGGCAGATTACTCAACTCTACAACCCACGTAACCAAAAAAGTAAACCTAGCGAAAGCCCGCCTTGGCCAACTTTATCGATTCAAAGCAGCCCCTCCCCACATCAAACTTCACCTGTACAAGATGATGATCAGACCTCTGCTAGAATACCCCTGCGTACCCATGTCGCTCACAACCAAAACCAACATGCTCAAACTCCAAAGAGTACAAAACAAAGCCCTCCGCTTCATCACGAACACCAGACTCAGAGACAGAATCAGATCAGAGGACCTACACATACAACAGAGAATCCCTGCAATCAACGTCCGATTAGACAAACTTACTAAGAGACAACTATATGACATGCAGGAACTCTACGTGCCTGACAGAGAGAATCATCCCCAACCAGTGAACACAACCGACTATACCATCACCACCCCTCCCCACAGATCCCAAAGAATGACCCTCCAACAAAGAGTTCGACGTTTTATCCACAAGGAGAACTTCCCTCGTCCCAATATCTTAAGTGACCTCCCCACAGAAGAAGAATGGATACCACCAGAACCATTCTATGTCCAGTAACACGGACAAGCCCTCCCCATCTCCGGGTGACCCACCTCTATCAACCAACACCTCACAACTGACCTCGCTACATCTACTACTACAGTACAGCAGGACACCACCTCAGTCACTACCTTGCTGGCCGACTCCAGGTGAGCAATTCTATACAGTATGCTTCCTTCCAATTCAATGACGCAGTGGTATAACACAATATAGCATTGTATAATTGATGGGCAGGAGGTATACCCTACACACATAACCAACCTCTTCATAAATCACTTAATATGCACACACGCATATTCAAATTACACCAAAGTGGATAGGCCACTACCCTTTTATATCCCCACCTACCCCTCCTCCCTCCCCAACTTTTCCCAAACTTCCAACCTTACCCATCCTTCTTCCCCCACCCCCCTCTTACCAAAGCTCTGGTCAGAACCTCGAACCTCGAACCTCGGCTTCGGCAGGGCAGTAGACAGAGCAAAATGTAAACTTTATCAGAGGAACTGTTGTCACCCTGCATCCTTGCGAGCTGGAATACAATAAAATTGATGAATTAAAAAAAAACTCAGTAAAAGACGTTCAAGAAATATCAAGGCATTTTATCAACAGAAAAAGATGTACAGAAGCAACAGTAGTAACAGCATTAACAGCAGCAGCAGAAAGAGCAGCACCAGCAACGGCAGTAGCAACAGCAACAACAGCAACAACAGCAGCAGCAGCAGTGCCACCACCGCCAGCAAGAAGGGGAATAGCAGCAGCAGCAGAATCAGGAAGGCAGCAGCAGCAGGAAGGAAGCACGCCAAACACGAAAGGCAGCAGAGGGTGACGGGGAGATCAATGTCACGTGAATTACCACACAGGCGGCCCCCATCGACCCACCACGTGGTTGTATTATGCGTCCTGGGACCAGGAACTGTGTCTTACCACCAGGAGCTGTGAGCTGTGTCCTAGCACCAGGAGCTGTGTCCAGGCACCAAGAGCTGTGTCCTAGCACCAGGAGCTGTGTCCAGGCACCAAGAGCTGTGTCCTAGCACCAGGAGCTGTGTCCTAGCACCAGGAGCTGTGTCCTAGCACCAGGAGCTGTGTCCTAGCACCAGGAGCCGTGTCCAGGCACCAGGAGCTGTGTCCTAACACCAGGAGCTGTGTCCTAGCACCAGGACCTGCCTAGTATGGGCCTGTTGGCCCATACTAGGACAGTAATAGGACAGTAATAGGTTTAGTGGAATAACAGAAAGGAGCAGGAATGATAAAGAGAAACGAGGGTCCTTAAGTATATATTACACAAATAGTCGCAGTGCTAGGAATAAGATGGACGAGTTGAGACTAGTTGCTAGTGCAGGTAACATAGATGTATTTGCCATTACTGAGACGTGGTTTAATTCAAAAAGTCGGGACATGCCTGCAGAATGTCACATTCAGGGTTTCAAATTGTTCCAAGTAGATAGAAGTATCGGGAAGGGGGGTGGGGTGGCATTGTATGTCCGAGATCGCTTGAACTGTTGCATTAAAACGGGTATTAAGTCTGAAGTAACACATACAGAGTCTGTTTGGATAGAATTTTCAGAGGGGCATGAAAAATTAACTTTAGGTGTGATATACCGTCCCCCAAATTTAGATAGGGACCAGGGAAGACTACTATGGGAGGAAATTGTTAGGGCCACAAGGCACGATAATGTAGTAATTCTAGGAGACTTTAACTTTAGTCATAT
Source organism: Cherax quadricarinatus (assembly GCF_038502225.1). Lineage (NCBI taxonomy): Eukaryota > Metazoa > Arthropoda > Malacostraca > Decapoda > Parastacidae > Cherax > Cherax quadricarinatus. The sequence goes on from NC_091365.1 coordinate 3,281,657, forward strand.
TGATTGGAATTTCTTGACTGGGAATTTAGAATCATACGACTTCTTAGAAGTAGTTCAGGATTGTTTTCTGAAGCAGTTTGTGACAGAACCTACAAGGGGTAATAACCTGCTTGACTTAGTTCTGGCAAACAATGAATCCCTTGTTAATAATTTAGAAGTTTCAGAAGAACTGGGTGCTAGCGACCACAAATCAATTACATTTAGAATTGAATGGAAGTATGATAGTAGGGATAACTCAGTAACAGTCCCAGATTTTCGCTTAGCAGATTACGATGGGCTTAGAGAACACTTATCATCTGTTGACTGGGGTAACGAAGAGAGCTATCAATATGACAGTTTTCTGAACACAATACATGCTGCTCAAAGAACATTTATCCCTTATAAAGAAATTAGATCAAATAGAAATGACCCAAAATGGATGAATAATAGGCTGAAATATCTACTAGGGCATAAGAAAGGAATTTATAGGCGTATCAAAAGAGGCGAGGGTCATCTTATGAATCAGTATATTGACACTAAGAGGGACATTAAAAAGGGGATAAGAAAAGCTAAAAGGGACTATGAAATTAAAGTTGCTAGGGATTCTAAAACTAACCCAAAAAGTTTTTCCAGGTATATAGAACAAAAGTCAGAGATAAGATAGGTCCCCTTAAAAATAACTATGGGCATCTTACTGACAAAGAGAATGAAATGTGCTCGATTTTAAATAATTATTTTCTCTCGGTTTTTACACAGGAAGACACTAATAATATTCCGGTAATTAATTTTTATAGTGGGCCAGAAGAAGATAAATTATGTAACATCACAGTCACTAGTGAAATGGTTGTGAAGCAGATAGACCGACTGAAGCAAAATAAGTCACCGGGTCCTGATGAGGTTTTTTCAAGGGTTCTAAAGGAATGCAAAATGGAAGTCTGTGAACCATTAACTAATATTTTTAATTTATCTCTTCAAACAGGTGTAGTGTCTGATATGTGGAAGATGGCTAATGTAATTCCTATTTTTAAAACAGGGGACAAGTCGTTACCGTCAAATTACCGCCCAATAAGCCTGACCTCAATTGTAGGCAAATTACTAGAGTCAATTATAGCTCAAATTATAAGAAGCCATCTCGATAAGCATAGCTTGATTAATGATACTCAGCATGGATTCACAAGAGGCCGGTCTTGTCTAACTAATTTATTAACTTTTTTCAGTAAAGCTTTTGAGGCTGTTGACCACGATAAAGAATTTGATATTGTTTACTTAGATTTTAGTAAGGCATTTGATAGAGTTCCGCACCAAAGACTGTTGAAGAAAGTAGCAGCTCATGGCATTGGGGGAAGAGTGCTCTCGTGGATCGAATCATGGCTCACAGACAGGAAGCAGAGAGTGTCCATAAATGGGGTTAAATCCGAGTGGGGATCAGTAACAAGTGGCGTTCCACAGGGATCAGTCTTGGGCCCGTTGTTGTTTATAATATATATCAATGATCTTGATGAAGGAATTACTAGTGATATGAGCAAATTCGCCGATGACACGAAGATAGGTAGGATAATTGATTCAAACGTAGATGTTAGGGAACTTCAGGAGGATTTAGACAAACTCTACTCTTGGTCAGAAAAGTGGCAGATGCAGTTCAATGTAGATAAATGCAAGGTTCTGAAGCTCGGAAGTGTCCATAACCCTAGCACTTATAAGTTAAATAATGTAGAACTTAGCCATACAGATTGCGAAAAGGACTTGGGGGTTATGGTAAGCAGCAACCTTAAACCAAGACAGCAATGCCTAAGCGTACGTAATAAGGCAAATAGATTACTGTAATAAAGTTGGTAGAATTACCGACAATATGTAAAGTAAAAGGACACAAGTGCAACTAATGTGACATTTATTGTGGCAACGTTTCGCTCTCCAGGAGCTTTATCAAGCCATTACAAACAATACATGGACACAGAGGGTATATAAAGGCTCAGAGTGAGGTGAATACTAGTGAGGTACCATTTCGATGTTCACTAGTGGTAGTAGTAGTAGTAGTAGTGGTAGTGACAAAAGCAATTAATTCGTACATGAGTAAAAGGATATAAAAGCTATTACTTTATGTTACCCAAGTAATAGCTTTTATATCCTTTTACGAATTAATTGCTTTTGTCACTACCACTACTACTACTACTACTACCACTAGTGAACATCGAAATGGTACCTCACTAGTATTCACCTCACTCTGAGCCTTTATATACCCTCTGTGTCCATGTATTGTTTGTAATGGCTTGATAAAGCTCCTGGAGAGCGAAACGTTGCCACAATAAATGTCACATTAGTTGCACTTGTGTCCTTTTACTTTACAAATAGATTACTGGGATTTATATCAAGAAGTGTAAGCAACAGAAGTCCAGAGGTCATACTGCAGCTTTATACATCATTAGTAAGGCCTCACCTAGATTATGCAGCTCAATTCTGGTCTCCATATTACAGAATGGACATAAATTCGTTAGAAAACATTCAGCGTAGGATGACTAAATTAATACATAGCATTAGAAATCTTCCTTATGAAGAAAGATTGAAGACTCTTAAGTTACATTCACTTGTTAGACGAAGAATGAGGGGAGACCTGATCGAAGTGTATAAGTGGAAGATAGGTATTAATAAAGGGGATATTAACAAGGTCTTGAGGATATCTCTCCAAGAGAGAACCCGCAGTAATGGATTTAAATTAGATAAGTTTAGATTTAGAAAGGACATAGGAAAGTATTGGTTTGGAAATAGGGTAGTTGATGAGTGGAACAGTCTACCTAGTTGGGTTATTGAGGCTAGGACTTTGGGTAGTTTCAAATTTAGGTTGGATAAGTACATGAGTGGGAGGGGTTGGATTTGAGTGGGACTTGCACATCAGAGCTTATTTCTTGGGTAGCATTGAAAATTGGGTTGGTCAAATGTTTGTTAGTGGGATGAATTGTAAAGGACCTGCCTAGTATGGGCCAACAGGCCTGCTGCAGTGTTCCTCCTTTCTTATGTTCTTATGTTCTTATGGGAATCTTTATTCAGGAAACGTTTCGCCACACAGTGGCTTCTTCAGTCCAATACAAAGAGGAAGGCGTAAGGAGAGGAGGAGAATGAGGTAATCAGTCCCTCAACCTGGAGTCGATGTGTTCAGTCCATCAATCTGAACACATCGACTCCAGGTTGAGGGACTGATTACCTCATTCTCCTCCTCTCCTTACGCCTTCCTCTTTGTATTGGACTGAAGAAGCCACTGTGTGGCGAAACGTTTCCTGAATAAAGATTCCCATATGCTGCATAAGTGTCTCAATCTTCAACTTGTCGGTTTTTCAAACCATTCATCACACCAGGAGCTGTGTCCTAGTACCAGGAGCTGTGTCCTAGCACCAAGAGCTGTGTCCAGGCACCAGGAGCTGTGTCCTAGCACCAGGAGCTATCTTATTATCAGGAGCTGTGTCCTAGAACCAGGAGCTGTGTCCTAGAACCAGAAGCTGTGTCCTAGCATCAGGAGCTGTGTCCTAGAACCAGGAGCTGTGTCCTAGCATCAGGAACTGTGTCCTAGAAACAGGAGCTGTGTCCTAGAGCCAGGAGCTGTCTCCTAGCATCAGGAGCTGTGTCCTAGAACCAGGAGCTGTGTCCTAGAACTAGGAGCTGTGTCCTAGAACCAGGAGCTATCTTAGCATCAGGAGCTATGTCCTAGAACCAGGAGCTGTGTCCTAGAACCAGGAGTTGTGTCCTAGCATCAGGAGCTGTGTCCTAGAACCAGGAGCTGTGTCCTAGCATCAGGAGCTGTGTCCTAGAACCAGAAGCTGTGTCCTAGAGCCAGGAGCTGTCTCCTAGCATCAAGAACTGTGTCCTAGCATCAGGAGCTGTGTCCTAGAACCAGAAGCTCTGTCCTAGTATCAGGAGCTGCGTCCTAGAACCAGAAGTTCTGTCCTAGCATCAGGAGCTGTGTCCTAGAACCAGGAGTTATGTCCTGGCACCAGAAGCTGTGTCCTAGTAGGATAACATAAACAGAGGGTAGCCAGGATAACATAAACAGAGGGTAGCCAGGATAACATAAACAGAGGGTAGCCAGGATAATATAAACAGAGGGTAGCCAGGATAACATAAACAGAGGGTAGCCAGGATAATATAAACAGAGGGTAGCCAGGATAACATAAACAGAGGGTAGCCAGGATAACATAAACAGAGGGTAGCCAGGATAACAGGATAACCTGAGACATGCTGGAGGTGTTCCGGTGTTGACATCAGGGAGGAAGAACAGGTTTAGTTGCTCCTGGGTTACTGATGTGGCTGTGTGACGTCACTTGATCCTCTTACAGAGGTGTTGAGGTGCGTTTGTACGGTTGTGAGTCCTGCATTTATGGCAGGTGAAATGACCCTTATATTCCGGGCTGTCTACCTAATGTTTGTAAGGTGGTAACTCCTGCAGTGGAAGCAGGTGGTGTGAGCCTTATGTGTCAGCCTGGCTCCATTACCACGCACATGCTGCAAAATTACCACAAACATAATTTATATTTATTTGTTAAATAACATGGAAGCAGGTGTCACCTGGTGTCACACGCCACCTGGTGTCACACGTCACCTGGTGTCACAGTCACCTGGTGTCACACATACCTGATGTCACACGTCACCTGGTGTCACACGTCACCTGGATATACTAAGAAGTCATTCAACCATTTGTATAAGCAAAGTGAGAAATAAATAAATAATAGAGAGAACCCATGTTTTGCAAAGAATATAGCGAAGTTTACGGTGGATAAAAAGAGCCCGTGGTTTACAAACAATAGAGAACCCATAGTTTACGGAGGATAAAAAGAGCCCATAGATTCTGAAGAGAAGTTGCAGAGATTGGTGGATGAATTTGGTAGGGTGTGCAAAAGAAGAAAATTAAAGGTGAATACAGGAAAGAGTAAGGTTATGAGGATAACAAAAAAGATTAGGTGATGAAAGATTGAATATCAGATTGGAGGGAGAGAGTATGGAGGAGGTGAACGTATTCAGATATTTGGGAGTGGACGTGTCAGCGGATGGGTCTATGAAAGATGAGGTGAATCATAGAATTGATGAGGGAAAAAGAGTGAGTGGTGCACTTAGGAGTCTGTGGAGACAAAGAACTTTGTCCTTGGAGGCAAAGAGGGGAATGTATGAGAGTATAGTTTTACCAACGCTCTTATATGGGTGTGAAGCGTGGGTGATGAATGTTGCAGCGAGGAGAAGGCTGGAGGCAGTGGAGATGTCATGTCTGAGGGCAATGTGTGGTGTGAATATAATGCAGAGAATTCGTAGTTTGGAAGTTAGGAGGAGGTGCGGGATTACCAAAACTGTTGTCCAGAGGGCTGAGGAAGGGTTGTTGAGGTGGTTCGGACATGTAGAGAGAATGGAGCGAAACAGAATGACTTCAAGAGTGTATCAGTCTGTAGTGGAAGGAAGGCGGGGTAGGGGTCGGCCTAGGAAGGGTTGGAGAGAGGGGGTAAAGGAGGTTTTGTGTGCGAGGGGCTTGGACTTCCAGCAGGCATGCGTGAGCGTGTTTGATAGGAGTGAATGGAGACAAATGGTTTTTAATACTTGACGTGCTGTTGGAGTGTGAGCAAAGTAACATTTATGAAGGGATTCAGGGAAACCGGCAGGCCGGACTTGAGTCCTGGAGATGGGAAGTACAGTGCCTGCACTCTGAAGGAGGGGTGTTAATGTTGCAGTTTAAAAACTGTAGTGTAAAGCACCCTTCTGGCAAGACAGTGATGGAGTGAATGATGGTGAAAGTTTTTCTTTTTCGGGCCACCCTGCCTTGGTGGGAATCGGCCGGTGTGATAATAAAAAAAAAAAAAAAAGAGCCCATGTTTTTTTTTTCTTATTCGCCGGTACTCTCCCGGCCCGAGTCTTTTCCAAGTAGTGGTGACCCGGCCTTGGCTCCCTATTTGGGGAATATCTCGATACCTAAGTCTCCCATGGGAGGAGATACAAGTACCCCCTCATCTTTGGGACCAAGTGTCCCCAGGCCTAGCCACAGTCCCCGCCCTCACGGGGCTCGTAGGGAGAAGCTAGGCCTCTGGTTTACAAACAATAGAGAACCCATAGTTTACGGAGGATAGAAAGAGCCCATGGTTTACAAACAACAGCGAGAGCTCCTGAACTATAAAATCAAGTTTCTCTATCAAGCAACTTACGTTGATTACCTCTGGTTCAGGTTTTTTTACAAGTTAATTATTTATCTGCGATCTGAAGATCAATGAGTATTATAGGATGGAAGGTGACCATCAACCCCCCCAGAACGTGTCAGGCGAGGCACGTGATGCCATACATACCACACACAAAAAGTATTCAATACGGATTTCCAGCTGAAACCCGAGAATTATTGCAGTTGGTGAGTACAACTGCAGACTCACATTTAAAGCAATAATTGTGTGCCAGGTACTGTGTAGATCCCGTTACGAGTATTTAAAGGAAAATATTATTTCAGATTTTTTCAAGTATATAGAAAGCATTAATCTCAATTATTTCTAGTCGTCTATTCCACGTCGAGTTTACTCTGATCTACGTACAGTACGTAACACTCCTTTATCGACAACCAAAATGCAACTATACCAATAATATTCTAATCCTTTTTCCTATAAAAAAAAGCCTTCGGATAGGAAATTGTTTCTTCTTCTACCTTTATTTACATAAATGACCTCGTGAACCAGCAACACTTTTACAAATTATCACACCAGGGAATCACAGCTTAACTGCTGTATATGACTGAATTGATTAAAACTGTAATTATTCTTGTAGATTTCTTTTCGCACAGTTGAATTTACAGGCTAAGAACTATTGTTTTATATCAGCTCATCTCCAAGCTCCGCCTTATCTAAAATTATAAGGCATATTACGACCCACCAGGATGCCACCTACATCCAAGTACCTACTTACTGCTAGGTAAACAAGGTCAGCAAGTGCAAAGATTCTCAAAATTCTAAGTACATCGCCTCCTACCTTGGGATCGAATATGAGTCCTTTTGGTTGTAAACTGAGTGTTCTACTATGTGCTGTCACTTTTTTGTTTTTGTCCAAGACGCATTTATGAACTTCTTGGGAAATCTTTAGAAATTTACTGCTTTATTTCATCAAGCTGAAGCAAAAAAGTGTTGGTTATAAAATTGATATTCAATGGATATTTAATCTTATTTGAGGTTTCCTTTGAAAATATGAAATATAAATTTGAAAATATTCAATGTAAACAACAAATTTATTTACACAATATCTGTTTGTCCTCAGAACAATAGTGTTCATACTTTATATTGTAAATGGAATGGAAAACTCATGACAAATAAGCCAGAGATGGCTTAATCATTAATATCCAACACTGGTAAGCCATTGATGGCTTAAACACTGAGTGGATCATCTTGGCAAACAGTTGCCCAGGAGGCACTGTACTGTTTCCCGTACTCAACTACAGGAACTTACAAACAGGTCATCAGCACCCTCCTCGACCAGTGCGAGATTACTTGATCAGCACTATTGTGACGGTAACTGTAGTACTGTGAGGATGTGACGGTAACTGTGGTACTGTGAGGATGTGACGGTAACTGTGGTACTGTGAGGATGTGACGGTAACTGTGGTACTGTGAGGATGTGACGGTAACTGTGGTACTGTGAGGATGTGACGGGAACTGTGGTACTGTGAGGATGTGACGGGAACTGTGGTACTGTGAGGATGTGACGGTAACTGTAGTACTGTGAGGATGTCACTATAACTGTGGTAGTTTTTAAGTAAAGATAACTGCAGTATTGTAGTGCCATAAAGATAACTGTTGCATTGTAGTGATATAAAGATAACTGCAGTATAATAGTGATATAAAGATAACTGCAGTATAATAGTGATATAAAGATAACTGCAGTATAATAGTGATATAAAGATAACTGCAGTATAATAGTGATATAAAGATAACTGCAGTATAATAGTGATATAAAGATAGCTGCAGTATAATCACTGGAAAATCAATACTCTTTCCAAATATTTTAGAGGGTAAATACCAGGACTAAACTATTTCTAGACTTGTACATTCCACCTGAATTCTGTGCTAGACGAACTTACATAAGTTCGTAATAAAAATCGTTTTGGGAGATAAAAGAAGATAATGAGGAAACGGTCAAAGCAATTATTGATGTGAAACAAGCGGAAACCTGAGTGACGCAGTGGGGAGGAATGAGGAAGGGAGGGAGGGGATTGGATGGTGGGGGTGAGGGGTTTTCACACAAATATTGTTGTGGTTGATGGGATGGGAAGGGAGGGGAAGGTAATGGCGGTCACCATGGCAACCCACTGACCACCAGGACGCCATAACACATACACATGTACGTACACAGACATACATATAAACAGTCAGGAGCCGAGACTCGACCCCCCTGCCTGCAACGACATTTAGGTGAGTACACGTACATGTACACGTACGCACTTACTCACGCGAACGCACGCACGTGCATCATATGCACACACACGCATACACACGTGCACATACACGTACGTTCACATAACATGCAATTATCTTTGCCTGTGTAAGCAAACAAAGCACTTATCAACAAACTGTAGACATTCACGAGCTAACAGGAACATTAACCAAAAATCACCTCTACATATATTATCTCATGACTCCATACGAGATATAAAAAAGTTAATTACAATAATTAATATTGGTGTGGTGTATTTAACAACACTGGCATGGTCTACTAGTATGACATTAACGGCAGTGTAGAATAACATAGACCTGGTCAATACGATGAGATCATCGCTGCATAGCGTGATTTTCTACACGCAAGCGGATCGAGTAATACCATTGGCTACACGCATCCAGATAACGTAATGTGATTGGTTATTGCGGTAAGAAGAAAAGTTATGATTGGTGGATGTGTCTGCAGCTTCTTGTGATTCGTGGAATACTGTTAGCCCCGCCCTTCAGCCTGGTGTATATATAGTGTGTGTTGAGGGAACTATGTCAGCAATCTCACTCGGGTTCCCTTAATACACTTTGTGAGGCTCACCTTAACACTATGGTAAGTCTCTTTATTATTACATTTTTACTCTCTCCTGCCATTTGAAGTTATAATTTTCATGGTACAGTGCATTGTATATGTGTAACTTGGTATATGCATCTTAGCTTGCTGTAATCTGTGTACCAACAACCGGATGGACCGTGGTTCAATCCCGGGCACGGCGAAACATTTAAGCGACTCAGCCTCTTTGTTCATCTAATAATGAATGGAAACCTAAACGTTAATCTACTATGGACTTCCCAGAATGGTCCCAAGTTCAAGGCACTTAACTTATCCTCCTCTATTAAATCTGAGCACCTTCACGCTGTGTATGACCCCTATGGATCTAGCACTTCTCCGTGATTAAAATAACTTTGCTAGGTTACTGGATCAGTAGCGCTCCAGGGACGGGGAATCCAGAGGCTGCTTTCTTTGTTAATTTGAACCTTAGATTAATGTTTATTAAAATAAAATAACTTTAATATTCAGATTTGTGCCTGCATATTTGCTAACCTTAACTAAACCTGAGTATTCAAGGCAACATTATCCATACCTAACAGTTTCTTTTATATTTATGGAATATATGTTCTCTTTCAGATGTAACGTGAATACCTCCCATTTTTCAACCCTGTAAAGCCCCCACCCTACAAATTCAACGTTCCTGTCCCCTCCCCTTCCATTGTGAGGGGAAGGAGGTTTGTGGTTGTTCATAGTGGGGACTGAGAGATTTCGGGGGGATGAGGATGTGATGGTAGCTTATCCAGAATGTGCTGGAACTTTAGAATGAGCAACATAAACTTTGAAACCCAGTCCTGATGAACAAGAAGTTCCTTAAAACCACCTTGAATTACTGTACCAGCTACAAAGAACTATCCTTTCCCCCCTACTACCATTTCTGGAAAAAATTCCATGCAAGACAGGTCTAGCATAATGAAACGGGTATCGCTCATACTGTGCCTTGTAGAGCGTCAAGGGCACTCTAAGGGCTCTTAAAAATAAAAGTCTTGGAAGGTATTTTAATTTCCAGTTCGTCCCTGTCTGACCTAGAGAGGGAAGATGGGAGGAACGATGACTGTTGTATGTTTAGTCATACAAGATTTAAAAACCTTCTGGGTAGGGGTTACTATAAAATATTTCGGCCTTGATTATTTTATTAACTCTCTTATGGTGAGGGGCCCCTCAAGGAAGGTTCCTTGATGTTGGTGAGGGGCTCTTGATTTAGGGAATTGGATCTGTGCTCCAGTTCCCCGAATTAAGCCTGAATGCTTATCCTCCCCTTTGAATAGCATCTGAATACCTCCCCAGCCGCTATAGGACTCCTATGGGTTTAGCGTTTTACCCCAGATGAAAAAGATATATAATCATTCCACGTAGTTTAGGATGCACTGGAGTGCCTTGACACTGCTTGCAAGCTTCTTTGTTTGTACACTTAACTGAATAAACTTTACTCTGAAAGGCACTGTATAACTTCATTTGAGGTCTAACACGCCTTCCCACCGCTTCCTTTCACCCGTGTACATGGTTAAACTTGTACCACTTTTTCGTTACTTAACTTAAGCTCTAGGATAACTTCGTGTCTTGTACTAGAAGATTCGTTGCATACATTCCCTCGGTGTTTTCTGACAAATTGCTTTAGTTTTTTTTCCTTCATGCTCTTCCATTTTTCACATACTAGGAGGGAGACAAAATTTAACTATACCAAAGTGTAAAAATCTATTGGACCTGACGTAGTGCACGAGTGCAAGGATTGATTTGATGGTGAGGTAGGAAGTGTAAGGACGGAACTGTTATATGAAGTTAAAAAGGCTAATTACTCTATCCAAGGAATTAACCTCTTTAACTATATTAGTGAGGACTTCTGTCCCCAATTGGCTAGGCTTCCATACGTACAAGTTAGGTGGGAAGTAAGTAAAATAGGTGTTGCTATGGTGAGGAAGGTCTCTAGTTTCTTATTGATCCACTGTCTCCTTAACCCCCCCCCTCCCACTCCCTTCTCTCCTTCCCTACAGTCACCCCCTCCTGGGTCACCCCCACACGCCTTCCCCTTACTCACTGAGATTAATCCTTCTCAGTCTTACCATCACTAAATCTGACCTTATTAATTTGCAAGTAGTTTGGTAAATTCCACTCTGGTATGTTGCTACCGGTGTAGTCGCCAATCTTCAGGTTTTCCTAATGTTATTTTTTTCTTCGTATCTAATTTTTTTTTTTTTTTTTTTTATTCGCCGGTATTCTCCCGGCCCGGGTCTTTTCCAAGTAGTGGTGACCCGGCCTTGGCTCCCTATCTGGGGAGTGTCTCGAGACTTAAGTCTCCCATGGGAGGAGGTACAGTACCTCCTCGTCTTTGGGACCAAGTGTCCCCAGGCCTAGCCACATTCCCCGCCCTCACGGGGCTCGTAGGGAGAAGCTAGGCCTCTGGTCTGCCATCTACCCCGCCTCAAAGGGGCTCGTGGGGATGGCAGTCTTATGAGCTGCAGATGGTAGCAAGCTCAGGCCTCTCTTGACCTTTTCTCGTATCTAATGTTACGGAAGACCTGATTACCAGTAGAAGCTTCTGAGTTATATTCTTCAGAGAGACTTGCACTGAATCCTGCGAGTGAACCTAACACTGTTCTGCTCCCCCCCCCTTCCCCATTGCTTCTGCAGTGGCATAAAGCATGCTAGACAACCTTACACAGCCTCTGTGTTCTCAATGACGCTTCCCATAGGTTTAGCTATTAGTGACATAAATATTTTAGTCTGTATATATTCGGCTTGAACTGTACCGAATCTCGGTTCTGCGTGTCATTTATGACATTACCGCTTTTTTTTTTCCCCCGCCCCGCTTCCATGTACCCTTGTCTTCGGGGTTCCTAGACACCCCCTCCCGCTCCCTCGCTCTCCATTCCTGTCACTTCGAAGTCTCCATTGAGTGAGGTCACCGCTATAGGTTTCCTACTGGAGCGATAAACCGTAATTTATTTATTTTTTTTTTTTGTGGTGGGGGAAGCCGGGATTGGGGAGGATTAACATGGTGTATTTATTGGCAGGATATTTTCCTGTAATTGGTTCTCCGGGTTGCTATTTACCACCAGGTCTATTATTAAAAGCTCTTTCATTTATCACTGACCTTCTCTAGTCACACCAAGCGGTGCGGTCATTTCCGATCAACTACAATATAAAAGCATAAAGATACGTAGTCTTTTCTATGCATTCTTGGTCACTCAGTGGTTCTTGTACTTCTGTTTCACCTCGCCTTCTGCAACTGCCTCGCTCTCCCACAGCGTGAGTGTATCAGCGTGCACATCGGGCAAGCGGGCGTGCAAATCGGCAATGCCTGCTGGGAGCTCTACTGTCTCGAGCATGGCATCCAGCCCGATGGTTCTATGCCCTCGGACAAGACCATCGGCGGTGGTGATGACTCTTTCAATACCTTCTTCAGCGAGACGGGCGCCGGCAAGCATGTTCCCAGAGCTGTCTTCGTGGATCTTGAACCCACTGTCGTCGGTGAGTCTCTACCTATTTCAGAAGTTTAAAGGCAGGCATTATACCTGGACAAAAGAATAACTTCTAAAATGAGGAATAATTCTTTTAAATGCACTAAATTAATGTAGTTCCATAATAAGGAAAAGAAATCAGATTTTAGTTTCTTACCGACATCTGGAGTGTCCCTCACTTCCCACCCACTTGCTAGCCACATAAAGTAATCAGCGTACGTGCAAGCACGTAATCCACAACGCTACTTTACCGTACAACAGTAATTTTCTTTAAAATTGTTATTGATCATGTGCCTGAAAAAAAAAGGAACTGCTGGGTGATAAAAGGTGCTGCAGGCAAAACATCTCCCGAAGAAATTAAAGGTAAATGGGCTCTTCTCTAATACCCCTCAAGGGACGTTCCTTGACGCTGGTGAGGGGCTCTTTATCTAGGGAATTTCTATGCTCCAGTTTCCTGAATTGAGCCTGAATACCTTCCACCCCCACATGCGCTGTATAATCCTACGGATTTAGCGCTCCCCCATTATTATAACTATAAATCTTCTCCAGTAACTTGGCATTACCTTCTCCTCCAACCTGCTATAATAATAGTAATTTTGAGCAGTGAAAGGAATGCAATAGATATACGTAAATTATTGCAAAATTAGGCACAGTCACTAATTATTCAACGCATTTCTGTCAAAACTAATCTTAAGCCTGACATTCTACTTGGTTAACTCTTTCATATTATGTAAAACTTCTTTTGCAGTTAACTACAATCATAAGTAAAATAAAATTTGCAAATGATAAATGGTCAATTACAAACGAATAAATTTTTTAAATTGGTTTGGTGAATTTTAAATTTTATGGAATGATTGAATAGTGGTGAAAAAAAAAGCATGGCAACTTAGTTAATGGAAATTTACATAAGAGATTTAATTGATACTTATTTAACAATATTAATAAAGAACTTGGTAAACAAGGGACTCTGCATTTTCAGGCAGTTACTTGAATTATTGCAAAATATGAGGTAATATATATAGGATTTGGGTAACTTTACCAAGAACAGGGTCTGAAGTATGAAAACAGGTTTCAGGACGTTTGATGTCTTGTGTTGCTATCAGCATCACCTTAGGGTAGGGTGCTCTTTAACAAGGGAAACCTTTGGAATCTTTTGTAAGCTTCAGATTTTAATACCTTTTGTGCACACAGGTTGAGCCCGACACTAGATAGTTCTGTTGAAGCTATCAAAATTTTTCAGAGTAGGGTTTATATTAGAAATGTCCTATGTATATAATATACACAGCAGTATGAATATTATATACATTAACTTTGGAGTGGAGAAGTATATTGTCTGGCACTAGACTGGCGTAATCTTTCTCACAGCTACTCTGATACTTTTGGCTTTAGGTGATTTGCTGTAGTAGATCCCAAGGCTACAAATATCGTAGGCGAGGTAACTATATATTAGAATAGTAGTGTACGTAGGGCTGACTGAGGTACATAGTAACTTATCTTAAAGGATGCCAGCTAATTTAGATATTTTTTTGTGCTGTTAAGGTACAGACCTAATTTTTTCCATCGGTTTGTCTTTGTCTGAGACTCATTATTAAGAATCTTCTTTGTGTGACAGATGAAGTGCGGACAGGGACATACCGGCAGCTGTTCCACCCAGAGCAACTCATCACAGGCAAGGAGGACGCAGCCAACAACTACGCTCGTGGACACTACACAATTGGTAAAGAGATCGTCGACCTGGTGCTGGACCGCATCAGAAAACTGGCAGACCAGTGTACGGGGCTTCAGGGCTTCCTTATCTTCCACTCCTTCGGCGGCGGCACTGGTTCTGGTTTCACTTCCCTTCTCATGGAAAGACTCTCTGTCGACTACGGCAAGAAAAGTAAACTAGAATTCTCAATTTACCCCGCCCCGCAGGTGAGTCATCATTGATTCTTCATATTTAGGTACTCTCGTAGTGTGCAAATGTTATAAAATCAATATCCTCTATCAAGTAATGGCTTTCTTACAAAGACTTGGTGTGAGCTCTTAGAGAATAGTTATTTTTATGTACCCCACATCCATCCTGTGGGCGGCAGTCAAAATATTAGAGGCACATAATGGATCTAGGAACTGGGCCGCAAAGTTTTGACAGCTGACCAAGTTAGTGGCATTGAACTATTTGTTTATATCTGGTCACACTCGTAATGAGATTTATGCAGACATGAATTAGGTCACACACTCAAGAGTGGTAACGCTTTATTTAGTGTCCAAAGTCAGGGTATTTTTTACAGATTGGTTTACAATATACAACTCTGAATAAAATACTTCGACTTTTTTTTTTAACATTTCTGAGGGAGTTTTCTCTGAATTCTTTATTTTCATCGCATTCCGGTACATAATGACGCAAGGTGTGAAAATTTTCCATTTAGGAATCCTTAAAATTTTCTGTCTCTGCATAACTATGTACCTTGGCTAATTCTGGCAGTCTTGCTCAGGTGTCAACAGCTGTAGTGGAGCCTTACAACTCAATCCTAACGACCCACACAACACTCGAGCACTCTGATTGTGCCTTTATGGTAGACAATGAAGCAATCTACGACATCTGCCGCAGGAATCTCGACATCGAACGCCCCACTTATACTAACCTGAACAGGCTGATTGGTCAAATTGTTTCCTCCATCACCGCCTCTCTCAGGTAGGTGCTATAGGACAAGAATGAGATTCATTTTGAAAGCTAGTTTTCTTTTTTCTAGCATTCGCATATAAATTCCTTAATACACTGTCATGAAGGTAATTAGAGGGCTACCTTTCAATTTTAAGGATCTAGGTTAGTTCCGGACGGGACTAGTGGAGTTTTCTTGCATCTGTTGCCCATACTTAGATAGGTACCCAAGTTACTCGCAAAAATAAACACCTTATCCTGACCTAATAAGGCATCCAGAGATATAATAGGTAAACTCTTGTGATGTGCCTTCAGGTTTGATGGTGCTCTCAACGTTGATCTGACAGAATTCCAGACTAACCTGGTACCCTATCCACGTATTCACTTCCCTCTAGCTACCTACGCCCCGGTTATCTCTGCTGAGAAGGCTTACCATGAGCAGCTCTCGGTGGCAGAGATCACCAACGCTTGCTTTGAGCCCGCCAACCAGGTAAGTAGCTACCTTCTTTCTGGTGTGAGCTTGGACACAAGAACTTTATAGTTTAACATTTCAACTCAGGAGTTAGTAAATACAGTATCTTTTTAACACCCAAGTCTTCTATATAAATTGCTTCTAATATTTTAATATGGCACGTAGTCAAACAACCTTGTGACGTATGTTGTTTGAGCAGATGGTTAAGTGTGACCCCCGCCACGGCAAATACATGGCATGTTGTATGTTATACCGCGGTGATGTTGTTCCTAAGGACGTCAACGCTGCCATCGCCTCCATAAAGACAAAGAGGACAATCCAGTTTGTAGACTGGTGCCCCACTGGCTTTAAGGTAAAGGAATGAAACTCCAGATGTAGTGATGTTTGTGTCTGGACGTAAAGTGAGGAAGGTTGAAGGTGTAGTAATACCTATGTAAAAGCTTCATTTTATTTTTTTTTTTTTTTTTGGCCTGTTATATATAAAACTTTTGAAGACTTAGAGGACATCCTTCCTGTTAGTATTAGTGAATTTAAATACCTCTGAAATAGTCAACGGAAGTAAATGTACGGGGTGGAATGTTTTCATTTACCAGACTGAGTGATGACTGGCCCACACGGGTTTACTCTCCGTATGAGAATAGGGTGTAGGTTTGCCAGCATTAATGCGAGGATAGTAAAGCCGAAATTCTCTGATGCTGCACACTATAGCCTTAGTGGGTATCGCTCTAAACTATGTACTCTTAATATATATTTTAAATGTTTACTTCGACTAATTCTGCTTACTAGCTGTGCATTAATGTCTTGTGATAGTATATAAATGTGATTATTTCAGGTTGGCATAAACTACCAACCACCTACAGTGGTTCCTGGCGCTGACCTGGCTAAGGTATCTCGCGCTGTGTGTATGTTGTCAAACACTACAGCCATCGCTGAGGCATGGGCTCGTCTCGATCATAAGTTTGACCTGATGTATGCTAAGCGAGCCTTCGTCCACTGGTACGTTGGTGAGGGCATGGAGGAGGGAGAGTTCTCAGAGGCTCGGGAGGATCTAGCCGCTCTAGAGAAAGACTACGAGGAGGTGGGCGTAGACTCTACTGAAGCAGAAGATGAAGAAGGCGGCGAAGAGTACTAAAATGATGGTAAAGGAAGACTACAAAAAAAAAAAAAATAAAATGTCTTTCAAAGATGAGTTAATGAAGGTCTTGCTCTAGACTTGAAGACTCTGAATGTTTGTCGCTGTCTCTACCCTGAACTAATTAATGCTCAATAAGTACTGCATGGAACTCAAACATTAGATACTTAAGCGAATGAATGACTTAAGTAATTTAAATATGGCACCTAATTCTTTCCATAAAATTAGTGAAATTAATAGGTCAGTATCTTTACTAGTAAAGTTCTAGTAATCACTGAAGAGTAGTTTGGTTGACACGTAACCTTGAGTGAGTTTCTAGTCTGATTTATCTAGTCAGGTGGAGATGGAGTTCCCACACTGGAGGCGTCCGTCCATATCTCTTGTCTCTACTAAAAAAAAAATGATTTTCCGACTCTTATTGGATGCCCAATAAACAGTAACAGATAAATTATTTGTACTTATTTACTACCAAGACGCACGGATTGTATTAATACAGTTTATTCAAATGAGAGGAAATGTGGTATAACTTGTATGCTTAAGCATAGCCTGTACTCTGAAGTATAATCATAGTTTAATGAACATGAATTGTTCTACTTGCCAGTAAATAAGAACTTCACGAATGCATCCAGAACAATCCTTGCCAGTGATGAACACTTGAAATAGTGTTTATCATAATCACTAACGCACTTCTTTCGAAAGGTTATGTCTAAGGCCCTTTAGATCCCAAAAATAATACTTTGGATCGAATCTGCTTGTCTTCTATTTCACTGCATAACTGATTTTTTTTTTCTCCCATTTTCATGAAAGCTGCCCCCCCCCCCTCATGTTGGGTTTAGTGCTTAATTTAATTACATTATTTCACGAAATCTGTAACCACCAGTGTTCCTGCAAGTTTAAATCTCCGTATTCTGGTATAGGTCTTTGAGGAAAGCCATCAAGGGAAGTTCCTTGGTGGTGAGGGACTCTTGCTCTCAGTAATTGCATCTGTTTTATCCTCTCCTTGGGCCGAACCCGAATACTTTCAATATCTCCAGGGGCTTGATGACCCTTGCGGGTTTAGCGCTCCCCCTATGAATATGTGTAATAATCCTATGAGGAAAGTTCCGTGATGCTCTGACTCTTGATCCACAGATAGAACCAGAGTGCTTCAAATTTCCTAGATATTTTAATACTTCTTCCCCTTTACTTTTTGCAGCCACATCCCATGGTTTGGTTGGCAATGCACTCTGCTCAGTATCAGTTGTTCGACTGGGCTTTGAAATAAGCTGAGGTGGGATAACCGCTCTTAGTTTGTAAAATCTGTGTGGCGGCGGGTACCCCGCCGAGCTCTGGTAAACATCGGGAGGAGGAAACTTTTGTTTCATACTGTTTGCGGAACTTTGGAATGCTGCATGGGGTCGTTACCGTTACACCCGGACATGGGGTCGTTACCGTTGCACCCGGACATGGGGTCGTTACCGTTGCACCCGGACATGGGGTCGTTACCGTTGCACCCGGACATGGGGTAGTTACCGTTACACCCGGACATGGGGTCGTTACCGTTGCACCCGGACAGTTTCGTAGCTTAAGTCTTAAAGAACTTTCCCCGACCCCCTGCTCCTTCCACAACCACTCCAACATATTAATTCCTTTGCACTTCGTGAACACTCATGAACTCCGCGAGGCATGGTCATGGACCGGCCTCGGAGACTTCTGGAACACCCTTCAGGTATTGAACTTAGGATAAGGTTCGGTTTTTATTCTATCATACACCTCATGGACGGGTCCTTGATGCCGGTGAGAGGATCTTGATTCAAGGAATTGGGCCTGTTTATTTATCCTAAATACATTTTATTTCCACAGTCGCTTTAAGACTTCTACGCTTCTTATATTTCAGTAATAAACCTCCATGTAATTCGGTCGTTGTGCGATCAAATAAAGGCGTCTCTGTATTTCATAACCCAGGTGCTCAGTGCACGTGACTGAAACTGCAGAGTGCGGCATAGCTTGAAAATGCAATTAAATACATTCATTCCAGATTTAAAGGGAAGCAAAAACTTAACAAATCATCATAAGGAAGCTGTCCTAATATATATATATTTTTTTTAAACTGGGATATTACCAAACCTAAATCTAATTCGAACTTTTCAGAGGTCAAAAATAAAAGTAATATCCTAAAATACGGCAGCACAATAAGTCGCTTACAGCGACTGTTGTATTACATCAACGTTGATTACATTTATCCCTTTATCACTAACTTCCCCTACCCCTCAAGGGAGGCTCCTTGACGCTAGTGAGGGGCTCTTGATCTAGGGAATTGGATCTGTGCTCCAGTTCCCTGAATTAAGCCTGAATACCTTCCATGCCCACCACAGGCGCTGTATAATCCTACGGGTTTAGCGCTCCCCATCATTATTATAATAATGAGCCTATTCATAAAACCACCAGTATTAAAAAATTGAAGCCGATCAGAGGAGTCATTCTCCAGTTATGGCAGACATTCCAACGACTTTCAACTTTTTTTTTTTACTGTTTTACTAATATGTGATCCTGCACGCAAACCAGACTTAATAGGTCCTGTCCTGGCCGTAATATACATTCTTTCAACACACCGGCCGTGTCCCACCGAGGCGGGGTGGCCCAAAAGGAAAAACGCAAGTTTCTCCTTTTACATTTAGTAATATATACAGGAGAAGAGATTACTAGCCCCTTGCTCCCGGCATTTTAGTCGCCTCTTACAACACGCATGGCTTACGGAGGAAGAATTCTGTTCCACTTCCCCATGGAGATAAGAGGAAATAAACAAGAATAAGAACTAGAAAGAAAATAGAAGAAAACCCAGAGGGGTATGTATATATATATGCTTGTACATGTATGTGTAGTGTGACCTAAGTAGAAGTAGCAAGACGTACCTGAAACCTTGCATATTTGAGACAGACAAGACACCAGCAATCCTACCATCATGTAAAACAATTACAGGTTTCCGTTTTACTCACTTGGCAGGACGGTAGTACCTCCCTGGGTGGTTGCTGTCTACCAACCTACTACCTAACATAATATACATATAATAATAATAATAATAATAATAATAATAATAATAATATCTTTATTTCTACAAGTACATGTACAAGGTATACAGGCCTAACTGACATCAATGACATTCTACTATATAGAAAGCCACTTGTTATGTAGAGCATTTCGGGCAAATTAGGTCAGTTTTGTCCCAGGATGCAACCCACACCAGTCGACTAACACCCAGTTACCCATTTTTACTGACGGGTGAACATACACAACTGGTTTAAGGAAACACGCCCAATGTTTCCACCCTTCGCCGGGAATCGAACCCGGACCTCACCGTGCGAGTCCGTGGCCTGGTGGCCACGGACCACCGTAGACCTTCAGCCATTAAATGCGGAAGTCCTTGAAGAGGTAAACTACAAGTTATTTAACGTAATTTAAAATAAAAGTCATATCTATAGCTGAATGTTTGAATTTCACTCTTCGTTGTCGTCGAATTTCCTGGCAACTTTTTAGAACGTTTGAGCTCTACCGCTGAGGATTTTGGAAGTTATTCGAGCCATTCCAGGAGGATATAAATGGGTACAACAACTTTGGTCGTGGGAAACGTGAACATGTCAGTTGTTCCAACAATTTATTCCCAGTTACAGTACAAAAATGTTGAAAATTTTAAGGCCATTGAATGAGGTATTCTCTAGTTATTAGTGAAATAAATCGAAAAGTAGGAGAAAGAAAAAGGAAAAAATCAAATAACCTTTAAAATGTAGTCCTGTGATGATGGCTAATGATAACTAACAATAATAAAGGCAGTAATAGTAATATGGTGTATTTTTACACCTTAAAATACACCACTATGTATTGTGCTAGTATATTACGCTATTGATGAAGCATGGTGGTAACCATGACAACGGTGGTAGCGTCTGTCCGGTGCTCAGTCTAACAACTCCAGCCTCCTCGTGTGCTACTGTCAAGGTTTATTGTTCTGGTAACACTAAACATCTGCTGTTTCTCAGTTTTGTTCTGGTAACACTAAACATCTGCTGTTTCTCAGTTTTGTTCTGGTAACACTAAACATCTGCTGTTTCTCAGTTTTGTTCTGGTGACACTAAACATCTGTTTCTCAGTATTGTTCTGGTAACACTAAACATCTGCATAATAGTTGTATCTTCGTCAGAGTGTAAGACTCAATGTTCTGATTATTATTATTATTATTATAATCATGGGGTAGCGCTAAACCCGTAGGATTATTCAGCGCATATGTGGGGGGAGGAAATGGAAGGTATTCAGGCTTAATTCGGGGAACCGGAGCACAGATCCAATTCCCTAGATCAAGAGCCCCTCACCAGCATCAAGGAACCTCCCTTGAAGGGTAAATGTTCTGAATATTAAAGTATCGCATCACAAAAAAACTGTACTAATGGTGGTATAGCTTTATCAAGATCACAGTGGCTAGTTGTGTATACAGGAGTTGATTTATAGTTCCCGGTCGCTTCTTTGAATTCCTATCGACCGACTTTGCTAATTCCTGTTCTATAGGGCTCACTCATACCTGCCTTCAAAACTGGGTATGATGTAATTCCTCGACCTCATGGTCTGGTTCTTTTTATTCACTATCTTGAGACTGAAAAATATTTGCTGACGTCTCTGTGGTTCATCTACGTCTTTAACTGCTGTCTGTGACTCACGGCGCTATCTTCCCTCATCTTATACAACCGAACTAATTTGCTCTGAGGGACTGACCACCTCAAAACTGAGTCTTCGAGTGTGAAGGACTGATTACATCGTCTTTACATCTCTACTTCTGCTGCTTTCTCTATACCTGGAGTTTACCTGGAGAGAGTTCCGGGGGTCAACGCCCCCGCGGCCCGGTCTGTGACCAGGCCTCCTGGTGGATCAGAGCCTGATCAACCAGGCTGTTACTGCTGACTGCACCCAAACCAACGTACGAGCCACAGCCAGACTGGTCAGGAACCGACTTTAGGTGCTTGTCCAGTGCCAGCTTGAAGACTGCCAGGGGTCTGTTGGTAATCCCCCTTATGTATGCTGGGAGGCAGTTGAACAGTTTCGGGCCCCTGATACTTATTGTATGGTCTCCTAACGTGCTAGTGACACCCCTGCTTTTCATTGGGGGGATGTTGCATCGTCTGCCAAGTCTTTTGCTTTCGTAGTGAGTGATTTTCGTGTGCAAGTTCGGTACTAGTCCCTCTAGGATTTTCCAGGTGTATATAATCATGTATCTCTCTCGCCTGCGTTCCAGGGAATACGGGTTTAGGAACCTCAAGCGCTCCCAGTAATTGAGGTGTTTTATCTCCGTTATGCGCGCCTACTGCGTAGGCGAAACGTTTCGGAATGAAGATACCTAACTGTTGGACATGTGTCTTACTTATCAACTTGTGGGTATTGCATGCCATTATCATATTCACAGTATTAGTAGTATTAAGTTTGTTATACAATTTATGTAATCAAATGATTATTACAGTGAACTAGTCATTGTGACAGAGTGTTGTTTGATAGTGATGGAGGGCACAGCCACGGCAGTGATGACAGTTGAGGAGGAGGGAGGCAAGGTGCAGGACTCCTGTGGTCCTTCACAGGAGGTGGCAGCTCCCAGGCAAGCTATCACCTTCACAAGCCTCGTCCCTCACACTAAACCTGACGACGTCAAGCCTGGCAACCACCCTTACATGTAAGCTTACCTGATATTGTGGCAACAGTCGACATGTAGTGAGCTCTGAAGGAAAGACGTAATTTGCAGAGAGAAACTTTATTGAAAAGTTTTCCCTCTTGAAGAGACAAACCTTCAGAAGTCTTTCATATGTGAAACGTCTCAATAAAAATCCTCTCAACAAATTGTCTGTCTTTTCGAATTGTCAGCACTGCGCCATTAAATTTCCTCTCATACCCCTTAACATACGATGGATTTCCTTCACACAGGATTGGTTTTATTAAGTAATGAAACATGTTAGCCTGAGAGACTCAGTAGAACCATGATATTATAAGCATTTAACCAGATAGTATTAACGTGTGTTCCTCAGGGGAGTGGATGTGACTGGATGGAGGGAGAGGTTAGTGAGGACGGTGTCCCCACTACAAGCAGTGGAGGAATCACGAACGGGGGAGTTTACTCCACTACGCTGGATCAACCATCATCTGGATCGTCATCACTATGCTAACACCCTTCTCGAGTACTCTGACAGGTTGGGCATGTCCTCTGTATTCTGCTATCTTCTTTGATCACTCTGATAGATCAGTCATGTTGTCAGCACCTGGCTGACATTCTTCCAGCATTTCTGACAGATCAATCTTGTCGTAAGCAAGAATTTAGGCTTAAACCTTGCTCGTGGGTTTAAAGCGTAAGGAGAATCGTAGCTTCAAGTATCAGGGAGGTCTAATGAGAAGTCAGGTAGCAGGGAACACTGTGCTGAAGTTTTACGTAGAAAACAAGTGCAATGAGGGGCTCAGGTAGCAGGAACACTATCACTATGATTTATTATAGATAGGAATCAAACGGAAGTAATGTCAATATGTATTGCGTGTGTAGTAGTAGTAGTGTGTGTGAGAGTGAGAGAGAGAGAGAGAGAGAGAGAGAGAGAGGCGTAAGCTCTAGCTCTGTTTCCTGCCTCTCATCTTTCGAACGACTGACGTGAAAAAAAGCCCTGTCATACATTTTTAAGCTTCCAGTATGGAGTTCACTTCCAGCATCACTGATTAGTTCACTCCACTTTCTTACCTCTGTTTTGTTTAAAAAAATGCATTCTGACATCCCCGTGACTCATTCCTGGAGAAGATTCTGCCCTTACCAATCATGTCTCCACCCTAAATAT
This sequence comes from Cherax quadricarinatus, assembly GCF_038502225.1. NCBI lineage: Eukaryota > Metazoa > Arthropoda > Malacostraca > Decapoda > Parastacidae > Cherax > Cherax quadricarinatus. Next base: position 3,305,187 of record NC_091365.1, read on the forward strand.
TTGTTTTAATTCGTAATCACATATCTCATGTGTTGTCGCATGAGCTCAGGCTGCGGAACAAGAGCCGCCAGACAGAGGCGTACACGGAGGAGCGGACACGCACAGCACAAGACTCTGTGACCAAAGGTCTAGATGAACGTCTTTCCTCCACACTGGAGCTGAGGTCACACCTCCACCACGCCATCAACAATACTATCGATGAACTTGCTCTTCAGGACACTATGAAGACCCGGCTCCAGGTAAGACCTAGACAGGGTCCCCTAGGTATGATCTCGATACTGTTCCCTTGCTAAGACCTTATCATGGTCCTCCAAGTAAGACCTAGTTATTGTCCTCCATATTAAGACCTCGACAGGGTCTTGCAGGTGCTTTTGGGAGTTAATACTAACATTTGATGTAGATCTAACCGAATGTAAATTTTGTCAGAGGAACTATTTTCACACTCTGGAACGTGAGCAAAATCACGAAATCAAATATAATTCACTCACAAATGTTCAAGAAACGTCATAGTATTTTATCCACAGTGACATATTACCAGCCAGTCAGGAAAAATACCCTGACCTTGCCTTTTTCGAATAACTGATAATCACTTAAACTTGTCTAAATTCAACCATATCTTGCTAAAATATCGGGTATTATAAATAACTCATTAGCATAAAAGCTACATTGTAATGTTTTTGTAACCGATATGTAAATAATTCATTACCACTGTAACTTGTGTAGCTATCAAAATATCGCGGCCCAGCCCCTAGGTCCAATATATGCCTCTGTAATTTCACTAGGATGGGTATAGTGTACATAGTAAGGCTATCAAACTAACCTCGGAATCAATGTAAGTATCACTATAAGCAGCACTGCCCCAGGGGTCAGGATAACATGTGTCACTACAAGTGGCACTGTAGCATGGGTCAACGTGAGTCTTATTCCAGGTGGCACTGTAACATGTATCAACGTGAGTCTCATTACAGGTGGCACTGTTCGCGTTGGAGCTGCCGGAGAGGAACAATGAAGAGTGTACACACATCCGCAGGTTCCGTGTGGGTGTGGACGCAACTCGTGACCCGGTCACCTTCGCTTTAGACAAGGTCAGTACACTTGTGTATCTCTCAGTACTTTGAAAATTGGTTATTTCTCAGGGTATATGCTCAAGGAGAGCATATGAAGCAAAGGGACTTAAATCATTAGAGATTTATTAATACAGTAACAGGATAACATAGGGGTACATGTCATTCCTTGCTTACTTCTATATCAGCTGTATCAGTTTCAGGTACTGAGGAACAGGTACGGTCCAGTACCCTAATAACGGTTGAATTTTTGATGCCATCCCAGAGGTCTTGCTACACTACTCTTCTTGAGAGAGTTTACACTTACTATACTTAAACATAAGGAACTTTACAGTTTGCACTACTACAGATGTACACTGAGAGTTAACTTTGACGTTTGTTTTAGGAAATCGAGTATTCTTGAAAAATAGCGTATAGGTGAATTGGGATTTTTAGTGCCTTACATTTGTTCAGCAGGGTTTAAAACTAGGTGACCTGTAACTAAAAGAAAAATCACTTGGCTCATAAATGAAGGGACTCGAGTTTGATTCTCAGGCAGAGTAAATTATGGCTGAGTTTCTTTCATGCTGCCCCTTTACACTTAGCAAAAAAATAGTTCCTAAATGTTAATCGACTGTCATGAGACGCACTCTGGATGGGTGATAGTATACCTACGATAAGGTTGGGCGTCAAAAAGAGTTGAGCTGGGATAACTTCTCTTATCCCGTATATTCAAGTATATGAAAAGGTAACGATACGCTGTGCTTGTTGAGCAGGAGAAGGAAGTGTTGCGTACTGGCAGGTCTCTACTGACACAGACGCTCCAGGAGACTGAGGCTCAGATATCTCTCCTGCTGGAGGTGAAGCGCTTGTTGGAACACGACTGGTCAGACAAACAGGAGGCCTTCCAACTGGACCACTCAGCGGCCAAACTCGTCAACCAGACCATCTTGGCACAGTTTAAGGTACTTCCTCACCGCCAGCTCTCTTTTATCGCAGGTCCTCTGATACATAGAAACTTACGTGCAAATTTCCTTTCACCCCTGTTGCCCCTGCTGCCCTGCTACCTCTACCCAGTAACACTAAATACCTACGTATTAACCGACTGTGTTGAGGTCTGAGATTAAACTGTATAAAACTGAATGAAGCAACTTTTGATTATGAAAGCAAAGATACAGACTAATAATGTACACATAATGAGGAAATAAAGGAATCAAAGCAAGGAAATTAATTAAATTTTATTATTATAAATTACACTTTAATCAAACTTAGTTATTAATATAATTAGTATTAGATCAAAATAAAGACCTTCCTTTTACTTCAGTCGTGATGGAAGTGTACTAGAAAAATACCTTCACTAAAAATCTAAGGTTTTAAAATTAATTTTAAGAACGCAAAACACCCTCCCTTTAAGTACATAGATCTTTTATTTAAACCAGTTTACTCTGTGGTAACTAGGTACTGGAACCCTAATAACGCTCACAGTAGATAGGTATAAAACCTGAGGAAGGTAACATGTTGAACCTGTCTCTCCAGCCAGTGTCAGCTGCACTTAATGAAGGTGTGTCGACCCCAGACACCTGGAGTGAACGCACCAATCATCACCTGGACGTGTGTAAGAGAGAGATCAACTCAGGCTCTCAGCTCAGAGGTGCTGCCAATCAGGTGAGTAATACAGAGTGATGCAAATCAGGTGAGTAATATAGAGTGATACCAGTCAGGTAACGCAGTTGTGTTGCTAATCAGGTAGCAAAGAAGTGCTGCCAGTGAGATGAGTAACACAGAGGTATTGCCAATCAGGTGACAAAACAGAGGTGCTGCCAATCAGGTGAGTAATACAAACAAAATGCATTTCTTGACAATTATTATCATTATAATTACTGAATGAGTCATAATCCAAAGCTCCAGAAAATGAGAAAAAATAACTATTTTAATCTGAAAATTACTTTGTTTGTACAGTAAATGACACATGAAGAACACATACCCAAAACACCGACACAGTCCTGGAATAACCCTCCCCCTACTCACCATAATTTTTTTTGTCGCTATATAACAGCTAATAAACACTTAGGAAATAATTTTGTGCTCAGTCTGGTATTCAGTTAGGAGCTGATGTGGGACAAGACTGGCAGAGGATATATACTGAGGTGGGACAAGACTGGCAGAGGATATATACTGAGGTGGGACAAGACTGGCAGAGGATATATACTGAGGTGGGACAAGACTGGCAGAGGATATATACTGAGGTGGGACAAGACTGGCAGAGGATATATGCTGAGGTGGGACAAGACTGGCAGAGGATATATACTGAGGTGGGACAAGACTGGCAGAGGATATATACTGAGGTGGGACAAGACTGGCAGAGGATATATACTGAGGTGGGACAAGACTGGCAGAGGATATATACTGAGGTGGGACAAGACTGGCAGAGGATATATACTGTGGGACAAGACTGGCAGAGGATATATGCTGAGGTGGGACAAGACTGGCAGAGGATATAGTATACCGAGAAGTATGTTTTTCTTTAGCTTATATATGCTGAGAGTTTATTGTAATCCTTATTATAGAGATTAAAGTTGAAGATAGTCTCCCCGTTTATCGTCATTTATCACACACATAGGGATTAAAGTACTCTTTTCTGGTGATGAAAAAGTTACATGCAGCCTTAAGGGGCACGTAAGTTCCCCCGTCTTCTAATAATTACTATCACAAATGCGATAGTAATTATGGACAAGGTAGATTATAGTGGAAAAAATGAACCTGTTATTAGAAGACGAGGGACCTTACATGCCTCTTAATGACTCTCGTGTAGGCGACAGGCTTGGAGCCCCATTAACCAGCCAGCCAAGACTGGCTTGTCCATTTTAACTCTAACAAGTCATTATCTTCATATGAATAATTTTTTCCTCACATTCTAATAATGATCAGTGGTATTTATACATCCTGCTATTTATCTGTGACCTGTTTCGAGAGTTTTCCTGGTCTCGCTGCCCAACCTGGGTCACGCCTCCCTGTTGATTGCCTGGTAAACCAGGATGCTGCTACTGGCGATTCGTTGGCCCACATATCCGTCACAGTCTGGTTGATCTGGCACTCTGTAGAGGTGGTGATCCAATTTCCGTTTGAAAACTTTTACACTTATTCCAGCAATAGTCTTATATCTACAGTAGGTTGAATAGTAGAGGATATCGACAGTGTTTTCGTATTATGCCCATGGCACCCCTTCTCTTCACTGGGTCTATTTTACACTTCCGTGTATATCTCTCACTGCATTACGTTATTATGGTAAGTGTGTAGTTTTTTGGCTAGGGTTTCAGGTGTCTCCCATGTATATATTATCAGGTATCCCTCTTCTTCAATACAGGTAATACATTCCCGGCGAAAATTAATCAAAAAAATGAAACTTGATGCCCAGAACTTTGTTCTCAGCTAATTTGTAATAAATACCTAATACTATCTATACCTGCTGTGGATCTTAGTTTAGTTACATCTGTTCCAAACTCTAGGTCTCCCACCTGAGATGCTTGTTGGAGGCACCTGGTGTAGATTTCACAATGTATATACTGTGTTATAAAATACCGGTGTTCATATTGGATAAATGTTCAGTTTAATTAAGTGTTCATTTTTGTTAGGTGCTCATTTTGCATAAGCATTTATTTTTAATAGTATTTACTTCATATAAGCGCTCATTTAATAAAACTGTGTGCTTGGAGTCTCATCATAAAGCAAAACTGAAGGGAACTTCTTGAAATATAATTAAAACTGTTAAAATTGCCCAGAATACTGTGGGTAACTTTGGCTTTGTAAAAAAAATACTTATTCTTTACTTTATTACTATATAGCAATTTACCTGTGTACTTTTTTGCAACTAGACATTTGAATTTGAGTGCGTATTGTGCAGGCATTGCAAGATGTTGCAAGAGACGTGGAAGCATCGGCTGAGGCCTCAGACGTAGCTCTCAACACTCGCATCATGGAGCTGCAGGATGCCAAGATCAAATTACTCGACAAGGATGCTATGGTAAGTTCGGCGGTACTTTGATACCGAAAGAACGCATGTGTCTTTTCATCCATGCCATGATAAAGTGTTTTATGTTTTATGTATTTTGTTGATGGATGGACCGAGTGTTTTCTTCCCCCCAAGTGGCCACTGGAAGAACTCTTGTAGAAGCTTGTAAAATGGTCTCAATTTGCTGCTTTGCTATAATTTGGATTTATTTTACATAATAACAGGGCATTCACACACTTTAGCGCTTGTTGTTTGATACTTATGTTTTTTTATTATTATTAATATGGTAAACACTGACATATATTTTGTAATATGAATCAAATCTTATATTTCCAAGTTTTTTTTTTTTTTACTTATCCCAACCAACAGTTACGGAAGGAGATAGGAGAGGAAGAGATGAGCCTGGCGTCGCTGCGTCAGGCTCTGCAAGACAAGGAATCTCCACTACAGGTGGCACAGAGTAGACACTGGACCCGTTCCTTCAGGCTTGGCGCTGACCGCTGTCTAGACCATCCTCACTACAGGTTGGTGACTGCTGAACCCGCTCCTTCAGACCTCACATTTTTTAGCCAGGAGTGTATACGAAAGTTGCAGCAAGTATGAGGCTGTGAGTAGGAAACCTGCTCTCCAAGATCAATGTGTGTAAATATAATGCAGAGAATGAGGAATGCATAAATTAGATGGTGTGGTCGTAAAAAAATATAACCTCATGAGTGGAAGATTATTATTATTGTTATTATTTTTATTGGTCTATGCTAGAGTTCGTCACGGCCACGCTAGCTGGAGATTCGTCTGTAAAAACTTGCATTTGTGGTCACAGTGGTGCCTGTGCTAACCTTCCTATGGTGTAGAAATATACCTAGTTGGACGAATCTTATTGTGGCTAGCTGGTCTAGTGGCTAACGCGAGGGGCTGGAGTTTTGAGACTCTATGACCGCGGGTTCAATCCCGGCCGGGGTATGGTTTGTTTGCAATCGTGTCATCACGATTTCGTGAGTCATGTTAACACAGTGAACTGTGAGTTTTAAGACTCCGTTCTGTGATGTGTTTACAATCGTGTTATTACGGTTTCGTGAGTCAAATGAAGATGTTCCAGTGCGAAGGATCGACACCGAGTCATAATGTCTACAAGGGAGCAGCAAGAGATGTTTTCTTCGTTAGGTCACCCAACTTTAGTGCAAAACGGCCAATGTGTTAACAGCTTGTGCATAGGTGTTACACAGGGGACAGCAATAGCAATTTTATATAAGTAATAAGTCATAATTTAGCAAGAGCAAGTGTTGATATTTTTCCAGACTGAAGGATGAACTAGAGGAGTTGCCCAGGAACATTGAGGCGCTGCGGGAGCGTCTGAGGACCAGTGAGGACACACTTGAGGACCTCCATCGCCTCCACGAGGACTTCGCTAAGGATATCATGAACAGAGAACACACCATCAGTCTGGAGCGTCGCTGTGTCAACGTCAGGAGCGTTAAGCAAACACAGGAAAAACTATTGGGCTTGTAACTCTGCAGGATGCCGCTGTGCTTTTACTTACAAGTAACTCAGGTAACACCTGCTGCCAATGTTCGCCTACAGGTAATTAGGTACCTAGGAGTTAGTCGACTGTTGTGGGTGGCATCCTCCCGAAGAGGACCTGAGACCACTAGCAGTAATAGGCCAGACTGCTTCACTTAATATCCTGAAGACATTTTTTTTGTTTGTTTTATTTGTAAGATGGATATTAAAAAAGATCTCTATTAAATTTGTATTTTTATTTACATTATAATGATTTACATTATAATGTTTACCCCAAATAAACAACTTACATTTTAAGCGGGTCATAACTAATACAAGAACACTTATCGTATATCCTCTCAATATACCCAGAGAACAAAATTAATAAAGTATTAAACAGCTATGTGAGTGGAAATGGAGATGAACCAGTGTGGAGATGTTACACCAACCAGTAGCTAACTATAGCTTTATCATTCCAAAATAGTGAATAATAGCTGGAGACAGTGAAAGACATAAAGAGGTGACTTGGGGTGATTAGTCCCTCAACCCTGATAAATTTCGACTGATAAAGCCACTGTCGAGAAAAATATCCCCACAATAAGATACCCAAATGCTGCAAAAATACCCATTTCAGCATAAAATAAATAATTCACTTATAGAAAGGCAAGATGAGGGGAAAACTCTTGGGAACACATCTTGACTGCAAACTGAAATTCATTACTCACATCCAACACATATATAAGAAAATTAAAAAAATGGGTATTCTATACAAAAATACGGTACTTGATTCCCCAAACAACATTACACACTCTATACTACTTTCTAATCTATCCTTACCTTACTTACGGGGATAAACTACAGCAAATAGACCAATAAGCCTAACCTCCATGGAATCAATAATTGCCGAGGCAGTTCGTAGCCACCTTGAAAAGCATAAATTAATCAACGAATCTCAGCATGGTTTTACAAATTTATTAACTTTTTTCACTAAGGTATTTGAGGAGGTAGATCATGGTAATGAATATGATATTGTGTATATGGACTTCAGTAAGGCTTTTGACAGGGTCCCACATCAGAGACTATTGAGGAAAATTAAGGCACATGGAATAGGAGAAATTTTTTCCTGGATAGAGGCATGGTTGACAAATAGACAGCAGAGAGTTTGCATGAATGGGGAGAAATCAGAGTGGGGAAGCGTCACGAGCGGTGTTCCACAGGGGTCAGTGTTGGGCCCCCTGCTGTTCACAATCTACATAAACGACATAGATGAGGGCATAAAGAGCGACATCAGCAAGTTTGCCGATGACACCAAAATAGGCCGTCTAATTCATTCTGACGAGGACATTAGAGCACTCCAGGAAGATTTGAATAGACTGCTGCAGTGGTCGGAGAAGTGGCAGATGCAGTTTAATATACACAAATGCAAAGTTCAAAATGTTGGACAGGACAATAACCATGCCACATATAAACTAAATAATGTAGATCTTAATATTACGGATTGCGAAAAAGATTTAGGAGTTCTGGTTAGCAGTAATCTGAAACCAAGACAACAGTGCATAAGCGTTCGCAATAAAGTGAATAGAATCCTTGGTTTCATATCAAGAAGCATAAATAATAGGAGTCCTCAGGTTGTTCTTCAGCTCTATTCATCCTTGGTTAGGCCTCATTTAGATTATGCTGCACAGTTTTGGTCACCGTATTACAGAATGGATATAAATGCTCTGGAAAATGTACAAAGGAGGATGACAAAGTTGATCCCATGTATCAGAAACCTTCCCTATGAGGATAGACTAAGGGCCCTGAATCTGTACTCTCTAGAAAGACGTAGAATTAGGGGGGATATGATTGAGGTGTATAAATGGAAGACAGGAATAAATAAAAGGGATGCACTGATGAAGCCACTGTGTGGCGAAACGTTTCCTTAATAAAGATATCCAAGAGTTGCACATGTGTCTAACTTATCAACATGTCGGTTCTCTGAACCATTCATCTACAAAGGGATGTAAATAGTGTGCTGAAAATATCTAGCCTAGACAGGACTCGCAGCAATGGTTTTAAGTTGGAAAAATTCAGATTCAGGAAGGATATAGAAAAGTACTGGTTTGGTAATAGAGTTGTGGATGAGTGGAACAAACTCCCAAGTTGAACATCAAAATGGTATATACAATACCGACAGGTTGTTAGGTAAGACACATATGCAACAGTTAGACATCTTTATTCCGAAACGTTTCGCCTACACAGTAGGCTTCTTCAGTCGAATACAGAAAGTAGGCAGGAGCAGTAGAGATGTGAAGACGATGTAATCAGTCCATCACCCTTAAAGTCGTAGAATTTGAGGTTGTCAGTCCCTCGGCCTGGAGAAGTTCAGTTCCATAGTCAGGAACTATCTGAAGATCAAGCGACAGTGCGGAGACTTAAATACTGTCGGAAGGAGAGGTGCAGGGTAGTAGTAGTGGTAGTAGTAGTAGTGAGAGGCAACTGAGAGGTCATGTCCCTCTCAGATCCAACCCTTCTCACTTGAAAAGCTTGTCCAAGGTGTTTTCTGTACCAAGATGCCACGTGTTGCAGTGTCTGACAAGATGAACATCAAAATGGTATATACAATACCGACAGGTTGTTAGGTAAGACACATATGCAACAGTTAGACATCTTTATTCCGAAACGTTTCGCCTACACAGTAGGCTTCTTCAGTCGAATACAGAAAGTAGGCAGGAGCAGTAGAGATGTGAAGACGATGTAATCAGTCCATCACCCTTAAAGTCGTAGAATTTGAGGTTGTCAGTCCCTCGGCCTGGAGAAGTTCAGTTCCATAGTCAGGAACTATCTGAAGATCAAGCGACAGTGCGGAGACTTAAATACTGTCGGAAGGAGAGGTGCAGGGTAGTAGTAGTGGTAGTAGTAGTAGTGAGAGGCAACTGAGAGGTCATGTCCCTCTCAGATCCAACCCTTCTCACTTGAAAAGCTTGTCCAAGGTGTTTTCTGTACCAAGATGCCACGTGTTGCAGTGTCTGACAAGATGAACATCAAAATGGTATATACAATACCGACAGGTTGTTAGGTAAGACACATATGCAACAGTTAGACATCTTTATTCCGAAACGTTTCGCCTACACAGTAGGCTTCTTCAGTCGAATACAGAAAGTAGGCAGGAGCAGTAGAGATGTGAAGACGATGTAATCAGTCCATCACCCTTAAAGTCGTAGAATTTGAGGTTGTCAGTCCCTCGGCCTGGAGAAGTTCAGTTCCATAGTCAGGAACTATCTGAAGATCAAGCGACAGTGCGGAGACTTAAATACTGTCGGAAGGAGAGGTGCAGGGTAGTAGTAGTGGTAGTAGTAGTAGTGAGAGGCAACTGAGAGGTCATGTCCCTCTCAGATCCAACCCTTCTCACTTGAAAAGCTTGTCCAAGGTGTTTTCTGTACCAAGATGCCACGTGTTGCAGTGTCTGACAAGATGAACATCAAAATGGTATATACAATACCGACAGGTTGTTAGGTAAGACACATATGCAACAGTTAGACATCTTTATTCCGAAGAAGCCTACTGTGTAGGCGAAACGTTTCGGAATAAAGATGTCTAACTGTTGCATATGTGTCTTACCTAACAACCTGTCGGTATTGTATATACCATTTTGATGTTCATCTTGTCAGACACTGCAACACGTGGCATCTTGGTACAGAAAACACCTTGGACAAGCTTTTCAAGTGAGAAGGGTTGGATCTGAGAGGGACATGACCTCTCAGTTGCCTCTCACTACTACTACTACCACTACTACTACCCTGCACCTCTCCTTCCGACAGTATTTAAGTCTCCGCACTGTCGCTTGATCTTCAGATAGTTCCTGACTATGGAACTGAACTTCTCCAGGCCGAGGGACTGACAACCTCAAATTCTACGACTTTAAGGGTGATGGACTGATTACATCGTCTTCACATCTCTACTGCTCCTGCCTACTTTCTGTATTCGACTGAAGAAGCCTACTGTGTAGGCGAAACGTTTCGGAATAAAGATGTCTAACTGTTGCATATGTGTCTTACCTAACAACCTGTCGGTATTGTATATACCATTTTGATGTTCATCTTGTCAGACACTGCAACACGTGGCATCTTGGTACAGAAAACACCTTGGACAAGCTTTTCAAGTGAGAAGGGTTGGATCTGAGAGGGACATGACCTCTCAGTTGCCTCTCACTACTACTACTACCACTACTACTACCCTGCACCTCTCCTTCCGACAGTATTTAAGTCTCCGCACTGTCGCTTGATCTTCAGATAGTTCCTGACTATGGAACTGAACTTCTCCAGGCCGAGGGACTGACAACCTCAAATTCTACGACTTTAAGGGTGATGGACTGATTACATCGTCTTCACATCTCTACTGCTCCTGCCTACTTTCTGTATTCGACTGAAGAAGCCTACTGTGTAGGCGAAACGTTTCGGAATAAAGATGTCTAACTGTTGCATATGTGTCTTACCTAACAACCTGTCGGTATTGTATATACCATTTTGATGTTCATCTTGTCAGACACTGCAACACGTGGCATCTTGGTACAGAAAACACCTTGGACAAGCTTTTCAAGTGAGAAGGGTTGGATCTGAGAGGGACATGACCTCTCAGTTGCCTCTCACTACTACTACTACCACTACTACTACCCTGCACCTCTCCTTCCGACAGTATTTAAGTCTCCGCACTGTCGCTTGATCTTCAGATAGTTCCTGACTATGGAACTGAACTTCTCCAGGCCGAGGGACTGACAACCTCAAATTCTACGACTTTAAGGGTGATGGACTGATTACATCGTCTTCACATCTCTACTGCTCCTGCCTACTTTCTGTATTCGACTGAAGAAGCCTACTGTGTAGGCGAAACGTTTCGGAATAAAGATGTCTAACTGTTGCATATGTGTCTTACCTAACAAACTCCCAAGTACAGTTATAGAGGCCAGAACGTTGTGTAGCTTTAAAAATAGGTTGGATAAATACATGAGTGGATGTGGGTGGGTGTGAGTTGGACCTGATAGCTTGTGCTACCAGGTCGGTTGCCGTGTTCCTCCCTTAAGTCAATGTGACCTGACTTGATGACCTGACTTGACTAGGTTGGGTGCATTGGCTTAAGCCGGTAGGAGACTTGGACCTGCCTCGCATGGGCCAGTAGGCCTACTGCAGTGTTCCTTCGTTCTTATGTTCTTAAATCACCTAAAATCAGTTGTTACCCATTGGAATCAGCTATTTCGAATACTCACCCTTTTCAGGTTGCAGACAACACACACCCTTACCGAACATATCGACTCCAGGCTGGGACACTGATTATCTCAAACTCATCATCTGTTTCTCTACACTGGACTCAAGAAGCCACTGGCTCGCGAAACGTTTTCAGATAAAGATTCCCAAGTGTTACATAAGTGCCTTATTCATCAATTTATCGGTTTTCTAAACCATTTATTCAAACTGAGGGCACTGAATCTGCACTCTACTAAGACGTACAATTAGGGAGGACATGATTGAGGTGTTTAAATGGAAAACGGGAATAAAGAGGATGTAAATAAAGGGCTAAAAATATCTAAGACAGGACTCGCAGCACTGGCTTCAAGTTTAGAAAGATATAGGAAAGCATTAGTTTGGTGATAGGGTAGTGGATGAGTGGAACAAACTCTGAGTAGCCTCATTAAAGCTAAAAAAAATTGTAGCTTCAAAAATAGGTCAGACAAGTACATGAGTAGGTGTGAGTTAAATCTGCCTAGCCTGAGCTAGTAGGCCTGCAGCAGTGCTCCTTCCTTCTTAAGTGGGCGTGACTTGGATGGAAATAAATGGTATAAAATACCGACACAATAGAAATATAAACACATATGCAGTATAATGTGATCCTTGAAGATTGAGACACTTATGCAGCATATGGGAATCTTTATTCCCATATGCTGCATAAGTGTCTCAATCTTCAACTTGTCGGTTTTTCAAACCATTCATCACAATGTGATCCTTTATTGACTACGTTTCGCCCACACAGTGGGCTTTTTCAAGTCACAAACAGAACAAGTCCAAGCGTGACTTGGACTTGCCTAGTAATGGGCCAGTAGGCTTACTTTAATATTAACTGTATGTTGTACTATACTTTATATAAATAAAGTTGCTTGTTTTAAATTACTGCTGCCAGAGCACCCTAAAGCGTTATCGCACTCGCATCAACCATCTGGTTAATGGGTAAGACACATATGCAACAGTTAGGTATCTTTATTATGAAACGTTTCGCCTACACAGTAGGCTTCTTCAGTCAAGTACAGAAAAGTTGATAGAAGCAGAAGATACTTGAAGACAATGTAATCAGTCCATCACCCTTAAAGTTTTGAGGTGGTCAGTCCCTCAGTCTGGAGAAGAGCATTGTTCCATAGTATGAAACAATATTGTTTCATAGTATGGAACAATGCTCTTCTCCAGACTGAGGGACTGACCACCTCAAAACTTTAAGGGTGATGGACTGATTACATCGTCTTCAAGTATCTTCTGCTTCTATCAACTTTCCTGTACTTGACTGAAGAAGCCTACTGTGTAGGCGAAACGTTTCATAATAAAGATACCTAACTGTTGCATATGTGTCTTACCTAACAACCTGTCGGTATTTTATGCCATTTTAATGTTCCATCTGGTTCATGCTATGAATAAATGTTTTTTTCTAATATTGCTTATGTTATTAGAAATTCAATGAGTTATTATAATAATATAACGGTAATTCAGTTACAAAAATAACAATTAATTAGTCACACGTAACTAGTTGATGGTCCAAGTCAGACCGAAACGTTGTCATAAGTTACTATCACAGTTACAGTGTAGTAAGCGACCACTATTAAAGTTACAGTGCAGTATGCGACCACTATCACAGTTACAGTGTAGTAAGCGACCATCATCACAGTTACAGTGTAATAAGCGACCACTATCACAGTTACAGTGTAGTAAGCGACCACTATCACAGTTACAGTGTAGTAAGCGACCACTATCACAGTTACAGTGTAGTAAGCGACCACTGTCGCAGTTATAGTGTAGTAAGCGACCACTATCACAGTTACAGTGTAGTAAGCGACCATTATCACAGTTACAGTGTAGTAAGCGACCATTATCACAGTTACAGTTTAGTAAGCAACCACTATCACAGTTACAGTGTAGTAAGCGACCACTATCACAGTTACAGTGTAGTAAGCGACCACTATCATAGTTACAGTCCGTAATGCTATGCATTCAAGTGGCTTTGGCATGCTGCATTTAACTGTATTCTTTTGTACTTCTCTGTATCATGTTCAAATTAATAAATAAATAAATAAACAGTGTAGTAAGCGACCATTATCACAGTTACAGTTAGTAAGCGACCACTATCGCAGTTACAGTGTAGTAAGCGACCACTATCATAGTTACAGTGTAGTAAGCGACCATTATCACAGTTACAGTGTAGTAAGCGACCACTATCACAGTTACAGTGTAGTAAGCGACCACTATCACAGTTACAGTGTGGTAAGCTACCACTATCACAGTTACAGTGTAGTAAGCGACCACTATCACAGTTACAGTGTAGTAAGCGACCACTATCATAGTTACAGTGTAGTAAGCGACCATTATCACAGTTACAGTGTAGTAAGCGACCACTATCATAGTTACAGTGTAGTAAGCGACCATTATCACAGTTACAGTGTAGTAAGGGACCACTATCATAGTTACAGTGTAGTAAGCGACCCCAATGGAAATAAGTAAAGGACCCTCCTGTTCTTCAAGTTTCTCCTACGTATGGACTGATGAAGCCACTGTGTGGCGAAACGTTTCCTCAATAAAGATACCCAAGAGTTGCACATGTGTCTAATTTATCAACATGTCGGTTCTCTGAACCATTCATCTACAGGAAATAAGTCACTGACTTTTTTGGGTTATCCTAGGTTCTCTACACATATGCTGCTATGTATGATAAGTCTATGTAACTGTATTTGTGTATACCTGAATAAACTTACTTACTTACTTACTAACTTACTTACTAATCACAGTTACAGTGTAGTAAGCGACCACTATCATAGTGTAGTAAGCGACCACTATCATAGTGTAGTAAGCGACCACTATCATAGTGTAGTAAGCGACCATTATCACAGTCACAGTGTAGTAAGCGACCATTATCACAGTCACAGTGTAGTAAGCGACCAGTCAGTAAACACGTTGTTCCATGTTGCTGTTACGCGGGTTTATTGTTAAGAAAAGAAGCTTTATATATATATATTCTCTACATTATCCGGATACAGTTTTTTCCTGTATATAAGGTCAGTTCTTTTTAACTCTGCATCTGGCTTCAAAAAGTTTTAGAAAATGGAGAAGAGATTAATAATGCGGATATCAGTGTAGTTTTACCATATTTTGGCGCCTCAAACCCCAAAAAGAAGTTATTTTTTAGTTATTTATGAAATGTTAAGTGAACCCGAGAAGATAGAGTTGGTGTTCACACTTTCATTATACTTAGTCAGCTTAAGTGAGCAAAATAAATATAAAACATGAAGACCGGAGCTGTATCCAGCGTGGGTATAACTTATTATTATACAAATAACCCTCATGTAGAACTTAGGACGACGTTTCTGCCCAACATGGATCATTGACTGGTTAATGGCCTAAGATGAATCGAAACGTCGTCATAAGTTTCTGATATATGCAGGTTATAGTGGCTTCTATAACATAGCTGAACCACTTGCCAAGAAACTTCTTCATCGCTATCCCACATAAGAACACTGTAGAAGGTCTGCTCACAAACTTGTCCAGTCTCCTTTCCAAGCTACCCAAGTATCTACAACCAGACTCGGTACATCATCAGATGCAGCATTCTTCACCTGACCTCAGCCGTATAAATACTCGCGTGGTAGTTCTGTTTGTGACTTGAAAAAGCCCACTGTGTGGGCGAAACGTAGTCAATAAAGGATCACATTATACTGCATTTGTGTTTATATTGCCAGGTTATTTGTGCATTGTTCCAGTCATGGTGTTGTGTCTTGTTATTCTCGACTATTATTATACCTGGTGGTGCTGGGCACCACTTATGTAAGTTTAAGTACACGTACACAAGTACAATTAACTAGTAACATGTGTAAATTACCTAGGATAACCCCAAAAAAGGTCAAAATTACTTAATTTCCATTGGGGTCTTTGAGGGAAGTTCCTTGATGGTGAGAGTAAGACACTTGTGCAACATCTGGGTATCTTTATTGTAGACGTTTCGCCATCCAGTGGCTTTATCAATACAAATTCTAGGACATAACTTGAAGACAGTAGAACTATGTACAGAAGATGAGGTAATCAGTCCCTCAACCTAGGAGTAGGTGCGAACAGCACCATAGTCGTGGAGATTCTGAAGCAGAAGAAAGAATGAGAGTAAGACACATGTGCAACATCTGGGTATCTTTATTGTAGACGTTTCGCCATCCAGTGGCTTTATCAATACAAATTCTAGGACATAACTTGAAGACAGTAGAACTATGTACAGAAGATGAGGTAATCAGTCCCTCAACCTAGGAGTAGGTGCGAACAGCACCACAGTCGTGGAGATTCTGAAGCAGAAGAAAGAATCCTGGCGCTTATATAGTAACGTCAGGTGAAGCAGACGAGGGCAAATTCACTGGCAGGCGGGATTCCCCAGTGGAAGTAGGTCCTTCCCAAAGAGATGGGTTAGTAGTAGTAGTAGTAGTTGTCGTAGTCGTGAAGGTTATGTACATGTCCTCAGAATTAAGATTCCATGATGTTGCAGTGTCTGACAAGTTGTGTATGAATGGTATATAATACCGACAAGATGAGAGTAAGACACATGTGCAACATCTGGGTATCTTTATTGTAGACGTTTCGCCATCCAGTGGCTTTATCAATACAAATTCTAGGACATAACTTGAAGACAGTAGAACTATGTACAGAAGATGAGGTAATCAGTCCCTCAACCTAGGAGTAGGTGCGAACAGCACCACAGTCGTGGAGATTCTGAAGCAGAAGAAAGAATCCTGGCGCTTATATAGTAACGTCAGGTGAAGCAGACGAGGGCAAATTCACTGGCAGGCGGGATTCCCCAGTGGAAGTAGGTCCTTCCCAAAGAGATGGGTTAGTAGTAGTAGTAGTAGTTGTCGTAGTCGTGAAGGTTATGTACATGTCCTCAGAATTAAGATTCCATGATGTTGCAGTGTCTGACAAGTTGTGTATGAATGGTATATAATACCGACAAGATGAGAGTAAGACACATGTGCAACATCTGGGTATCTTTATTGTAGACGTTTCGCCATCCAGTGGCTTTATCAATACAAATTCTAGGACATAACTTGAAGACAGTAGAACTATGTACAGAAGATGAGGTAATCAGTCCCTCAACCTAGGAGTAGGTGCGAACAGCACCACAGTCGTGGAGATTCTGAAGCAGAAGAAAGAATCCCCAGTGGAAGTAGGTCCTTCCCAAAGAGATGGGTTAGTTGTAGTGGTAGTTGTCGTAGTCGTGAAGGTTATGTACAGAATTAAGATTCCATGATGTTGCAGTGTCTGACAAGTTGTGTACGAATGGTATATAATACCATTCGTGACTGATTACCTCATCTTCTGTACATAGTTCTACTGTCTTCAAGTTATGTCCTAGAATTTGTATTGATAAAGCCACTGGATGGCGAAACGTCTACAATAAAGATACCCAGATGTTGCACAAGTGTCTTACTCTCATCTTGTCGGTATTATATACCATTCGTACACTTCCTTGATGGTGTTTTGAGGCTCTTGATCCAAGCAACTGGATTTTTCCTTCCATTCCTCAGACTGACCCTGAATACCTCATTTTCCAAGTGCTATGTATGATCCGTTTTGGTTTAGCATTTGCTCCTGATTAAAGTGAGTCAAGCAACACTTAGTTCTTCCTGGTTCTTGCATAACGAGCTGCATCAACGAGGTTATTAGTATATCTTTATATTAAGTCATGTGCCTGATTGAATGTAAACGAAAATGTGCTGATACCAATGGCAGAATAAACTTAAGTAATGTTGTAATATTGTAAGTTGTGTTAGAGGGGTTCATTAGGTTGGGTTGCTTTCTTTTTACCATTTGCATTACAAAATAACTGTAAAACTTAATAGTATACAGTTTAAACTAAAATTTTTGGCCAAAATCCACCAAGAACCTGTTGTATACTTATACCCTAGAAACCTAGGATAATCCAAATAAGGCATTGGAAATAAGTCACTCTGTCTGACTTTTTTGGGTTATCCCAGGTTCTCTACACATATGCTGCTATGTATAATAATTTATGTAACTGTATTTATATATACCTGAATAAACTTACAAGCAGTGTAACTAATTTTCAATGTGGTCCTTAGGTTCTCTTCCCCAGGATGCCACCCTCAATGCTGTACTAACACTTGCAGGCCTAGTGCTTCCCCCTGATTACACAGATAATAACAGTAGCATTCTGCAAAGTAAGCATTGCTTGCATGATGGGGCATAGCTACCAGAGACCTCTTGATGTACAGGTAATAAATTGCTTATCACTAATAGTTTATTATTTTTATAATTTATGCTAAAACATTTCTAATATTTTACTTTTAGTTACAGACTACTCAATCATGTCATTAACGCCAGTTCTGGAGAAATCACCCATGGTATCTGCATCCAATAAACGACTGCTTATCACCACGCCAATTCTGAAGAAATCTCCCATGGTGTCTTCTGCACGTAAACGAGTACTGTTCGCCAACCAGGAAACTGCTCGCTCAGTAATTTTGAAATACAGAGAATCTGGCAATCCCTCACATTTTACTAATGTGTTTAAGGATTTGTCAGTGTCAGGGTCCCATAGTGATCTTTTATTATGGCTATCCCAGATGACTGAATGTGTCTCACTCTTAGACAGAAAAGCAGATAACATTGTTTTAGAATTTTTGGTAAGCATTTGTTCCTTTCATTATTATTTGTATTAGTATTATGATTAATCAGTCCTGGAAACAGATAAGTACAGTGTCTACACTTTAAAGGAGGGGTGTTGTGTCACTTTGGATGGTTATTTAAATTGTTTGCATGCTTCTGGCAAGAGCTGTTGAATGATGGTGAATGTGTTTGTTTCTGGGTCACCCTATCTTGGTGGGAGATAGCCTGTGTTAATAATGTGTAATATAAATGTATATAACTATATGTACTCCCCACTGCCCTTACCGACTCTGCTTCCTGCATTCTTTCCACACTTGCTGATCTCTAATCTGACATATTACATCTTTAGTACATCCTTCCCTGCAGCACTGTATGACCCTTACAGGTTTAGGTCTTAGTTTTGATTGTAATAATAATAATTATACGTATCCTTGGTAGTAGGTTGGTAGACAGCAACCACCTGGGGAGGTACTGCTGTCCTGCCGAGTGTGTGTGAAACTGAGACTTGTAATTATTTTACATGATGGTCAGATTGATTGCTGGTGTGTCTTTTTCCTCTCTCATAAACACGTGGGATAACAGGTATATCTTGCTACTTACACTCAGGTCACACTACACGTGCAACATGCATATATATTTACACACCCATCTGGGCTTTCTTCTATATTCTTAACATCTCTTGTTCTTCTTTATTTCCTCTTATCTCCATGGGGGAAGTGGAAATAAATCTTCTCCGTAAGCCATGCTTATCATAAGGGGTGACTAAAAGCTGAGAGCAAGGGGCTAGTAACCCCTTTTCCTGTAGAAATTACTATATTTAAAAAGAAAGACTATATAAATCAATGGCTGCTCTGCCAAGGCAGTGACCCAAAGAAGAAAACACACACTCCAACATTCACTGAATTGTACGCTTTTGAGAAGTGTGCTGACATAGCAGTCAGATTACCTGTCTGACTACAACATCCCCACCCCTCCTTCAGAGTGCAGGCACTGCCCTGCCTACCTCCAGAACTCAAGTTTGGTTAACTGGTCTCCCTGAATCCCTTCATACATTACCCCTGCTTACACTCCAACAGCACATTCATTAAAAATCACTTGTCTCTGTTCACTCCTAACTAACATGCTTGCATAAGCTTATTGGATTCTCAAGCCCCTTTTAACCCTTCCTCACCTCTGAATTATATTCTTCGTCACTCCATTTTGCCTTTTAATTTTGACACTTCATACTCTGCATAATATTCACTCCACACGTTGCTCTAAAACATGACTTCTTTGCTGCCTCTAACCTCTTTTCTTGCTGCAGCATTCAAATACCATGCCTCGCACCCATATAAGTGTTGTTACCATTATACTCTGGTACATTTCCTATTTTGCCCTCATAGATAAACTACTTTCTTTCCACAGATACTTGGACACTCCACCCAACTTTTTCCCTGTCTCTTATCCTATGGTTCACCTCATCTTTCATAGACCAATCTGCTGCCATGTTCACTCCCAGATATCTAAATACATCCACTTTTTTCACATGCACACAAGCAAGCATGTGCGTGTGTGTGTGTGTGCACACACAAATATTCTGTACAGTGGAACCTCAAAAATCGAACGTATCACATATCGAACGTTTTGAAAATAGGACCATTTTTTTGGACAAACTGTGTCCCTATTATCGAACGCGCCCCTATTTTCGGACCGCTGGGTACAGGACCTGTCTGCCGCCCGCTCTGTCCGTGTCCCCGCGCAGGCGCCGTGAGCAGTCTAGCTTTGTTTATGCTTGAGTGAACACTAACCTGCGCTCTCATTCACGCATTTTACGATTATTTTGTTGTGTTTAGTGCTTGTGGGACTGTGAAATAAGCTGCCATGGGCCCAAAGAAACTTGCTAGTTGTACCCCTATGGTAAAGAAAGTGAGAAACACCATAGATGTGAAGAAGGAAATAATACAGAAGTATGAGAGTGGTGTGAGACTTGTTGAGCTTGCCAGGATGTATGGGAAAAACAAGTCGACCATCGGTTCTATCCTGTCAAAGAAAGAACAAATCAAGGAAGCTGATGTTGCGAAAGGTGTTAATATAGGGAGTGGATGAGGTGCCTTCTTCAAAGATTAAGGAGATTCGTGCCAAGTGGAATGATGTCCAAATGTTTGTGCAGAAGTACCACCCTGAGCAAGCTGAAACAAGCCATCTTTGCAGCAAGTTCAGTGACAGAACCATGTCCCATTTTAGGGAAATGTTAAAGAGGTGCCAGAAACAGAGGACTGTGGACAGTTATTTTGTGAGACAGGGGTCCAGTGACTCTCAAGCTGGTCCTAGTAGCATTAAAAGACAGAGAAGGGAAGTAACCCCAGAGAGGGCTTTACCTGAAGTCCTCATGGAGGGGGATTCTCCTTCCAAACACTAACCCCAACTCCCTCTCTCCTCCTCCCTATCTTCCAGATGCCATCACCAATCTTCAATAAAGGTAAGTAAAAATGTTATTTTAGATGTATTACTATACATAATCAACCCCTTCAGGTTCCAAGGCCCAAATCTGAAGTGGTGCCCCAGTGTCCAAGAATTTTCAAAAAAAAATTTTGTTATTTTTTCTTATGAAATGGTAGAGAATCTTTTTGTGAAGGTAATAAAAGAAAAAGTACGAAATTTCATGGGAAATTGACGACATTATGCTCGCGAATTTTGATGTGTCAGCGATATTTACGAATTGGCGATTTTGCCGACTTTGACTCCCATTTTAGGCCAATTACATTACTCCGGTCAACCAAATTCTTAGCTATTTCACTAGTATTACTTCTATTCTATCGATTGAGCACAAGAAATTGCCAAGTCAACTCTTTCAACTACAAATTGAAGTGATCGGAAATTGTTAATTTGGCCAATTTAACACAAAGTTCAAAATATTCCAATTTCAAAATAGGGTCCAGAATAAACAATGTAGGTATTCCTGGAACTAAACTAACATTTCCTCTGTTCATTAGTTACGTTTTGAGGCTTTACAAATAAATTCCATTTTGATTTTTTATTCACATAATGAATTTTTATTCACACCAAAAAGTAGAAGATTTACTGTTATGCAATACTGTAATAATTGTATAAATATCATCACCATATTTGTGAATGCATATTAGACCCACCAGTTGGCGTGTATTAGACGTGTGAGGTCGTTTGTTTACTCTTGAATATCGGCAAAAATTTAACATTTCTGCTAATTTGAGCTCAGTTTCAAGCCATTTCCAGTGCTAAAACCAATCAAAGTCATCTCTATTTCTGTAATATGTCTTCCATTCTATCAAATGAGACCAAGAAATCGCAAATACAACTATAAAAAACATAAGAAAAAACACTGCAAAGTCGCTGTTTTAATCGAAAAATCATGATTTCAGTTTTTTCTCTTATTATACACAGTGTGCTGCAGGATCTGTTTTATGTGGTGCACACATACCACATAGCTGTATTCTCTCATATCTAGGCCCAAATGTACCACTCACAGTTTATCAGAGTGAGCTGAGCTCATGACGTAGATCTACGGTTTGGACCCTGAACGTAAAGCCGTAGATCTACGGGACGGACCCTGAAAGGGTTAAAAACTATGGTATTTGTTGTATGTAAAACTGTAATTAATCTCTATAAAATGCATTTTTTGTGTGAATATTTTTGGGTTTCTGTAATGGATTAATTGTATTTCTATTATTTCTTATGGGAAATATTGCTTCGAATTTCAGACTTTTCGAATTTAGAACTAGCTCCCGGAACAGATTAAGTTCGATTTTTGAGGTTCCACTATACTTATACTGGATAAACAACGTAAGTAGGAGTGTTAAGATGAATTCCATCAGGTGAAGAATGCACTGACTTGTTCCCCTGTACCAGCATTTCTGCATTATGTTTGTAAACAGAGCTATATGACCCTTGTGGGTTTAGCACTTAATTCTGATTTTAATAATTATTATGTTTGTATAAGGTATAAAAATTTTGAACTGTAATGTATCATAACGAATTTGTATTTCTTGGCAGAAAATTCCTTTTTATAAATCTGAAGAGCTTGCATCTGCTGCCGAGAACTTCTTCATCACCTTAGTGACTGCTCACAATTACTATGCTTACCTTGTCCTCGAGCAGCTCTTTACGTTCTTAATACCAGGTAGGCTTTATTTTACTTAGTGTATTGGCATGGAATATACAGCATAGCTGATAAAAAGAAGATAAATTTGCAGTGATTAATGTGTTAAAAAAGTTGTGTATATATTTTATAATGCAGCAGGTTCATGTGTGTTGCTACCTACGATGGGCTGAGGTGCATTTTCTAGGATGGTTTTTATGGTTTTATTGGCTGTTTCTTGGTATCATTTGATAGAATGTAAGAAAAACTACTGAAATAGAGATGGAAAAAAGTCACTGTCTGACTTTTTTGGGTTATCCTAGGTAATCTACACATATGTTGCTAGGAATGATAATTTATCAGCTGTATTTGTGTACCTGTACCCAAATAAACTTCTGAAACCGGAAGTAACTTGAAATTGGCCTCAAAATACATAGTGGAAATATTCAGTTTTTACCGATGTTCCTGAGGACGGGTAAGGCCTCCCCCGGCACCCTTGGTCTGTTTTATGGGTTTTTACTAAGAACATACGAATGGAGGAACACTGCAGAAGGCCTACTGGCCCATACAAGGCAGGTCCTCATCAAAACCACCCCTACCCAAAACTACCCAAGAATTTACTCCCGTACCCAATGACACTAATCAAACCCAGCCCCTCCCACTCATATTTGTCCAATCTCTTTTTAAAGCTACCCAAGGCCCTAGCCTCGATCACCCTACTCAGAAGACCATTCCACGCATCCATCACTCTGTTCAAAAACCAGTATTTACCTATGTCCTTTCTAAATCTTTATCCAACTTAAATCCATTATTTCTGGTTCTTTCCTGGTTCGAAACCCTCAGTACAGTGGACCCCTGGTATTCGATGCATTATATCGCAAAAAATTTTCCTCGGTATTCGATTGAAAACCCGGTATTCGATACGATTCGTACGAGACCTGTCCACATGTGGCCTGAACTTCCCCTTGTGTGCCAGTGTTTACAAGCCAGCCAGTGTGCGCGCATCTAAGGATGGTTTAGAAAGACACGTAAGCAAACACTATAACATATTTATTAGAAAACGTTTCGGTCCTGGGACCTTGATCACTTCTAACATACAGAGGTAGAAAGACATTATATATATAGGCGGAGAGTGAGATGTGACGCACGTGACCTGAGGAATGTCATAAGAACATAAGAATGGAGGAACACTGTAGAAGGCCTACTGGCCCATGCGAGGCAGGTCCTTATCAAAACAACCTCTACCTATGATGAGGACGGGTAGACGATGAAATCATGTGACTCCCGTGTTGTTGGGTTGGTGCTGCTTAAGTATCATGTATGCCAATGTTTTTGGCATATATATATAATGTCTTTCTACCTCTGTATGTTAGAAGTGATCAAGGTCCCAGGACCGAAACGTTTTCTAATAAATATGTTATAGTGTTTGCTTACGTGTCTTTCTAAACCAACTTGTCGGTATTTATTACCAAGGTTTATAGCATCTAAGGATACATTCGGTACATTCCATATTATCCATATTATCACTGTGTTTGGTGCTTGTTTCTGCAAAATAAGTCACCATGGGCCCCAAGAAAGCTTCTAGTGCCAACCCTGTGGTAAAAAGGGTGAGAATTAGTATGGAAATTAAGAAAGATTTTGAAGGGTTTGGGGCTAACCCTGAGAAGCCTATACCAGTTGTGGAATACATTGTGCCTACTTCAAAAATTAAGGAAATGTGTGCACAGTGGGTTGAAGTGCAAACCTTTATGGATGAAAATCACCCTAACACAGCTATTACAATGACAATGTTGTAGCCTATTTTAGACAAATCGTAAAGGAACGGGAGGTACAGAGCTCTATGGACAGATTTGTTGTGCGACAGAGGTCCAGTGACTCTCAAGCTGGTCCTAGTGGCATTAAAAGAAGAAGGGAAGTAACCCTGGAAAAGGACTTGCTACCTCAAGTCCTAATGGAAGGGGATTCCCCTTCTAAACACTAACACCTCTCCCCTCCTTCCATCCCATCAATCATCACCAGACCTTCATTAAAGGTAAGTGTCAATTATTTTATTGTTATTGTAATTATTCTATTGCATTAAACTTATATTTCATGTAGTAAAATTTTTTTTTTTCATACTTTTGGGTGTCTTGCATGGATTAATTTGATTTTCATTATTTCTTATGAGGAAAATTGATATTTCGATATTATCGGTATTCGACGAGCTCTCAGGAACGGATTAATATCGAATACCGGGGGTCCACTGTACTTCATTAATATCACCTTTGTTTCTTCCCATCATCCACTTATACACCTCAATGATATCTCCCCTCATTCTGTGTCTCTCCAGAGAGTGGGGATTCAAGGCTCTAAGTCTGTCTTCATGTGGGCAATTCCTTATACAGTAAATCATTTTAGTCATTCTTCTTTGTATGTTCTCTAGTGAGTCTATATCCATCCTGTAGTAAGGAGACCAAAACTGAGTGGCATAATCCATATGAGGCCTCACTAGTGACGTATAGAGCTGTAAAATAACTTTTGGACTTCTGTTACTTACACTTCTTGAAATAAATCCCAGTAATCTGTTAGCCTTATTCCACACACTTAGGCACTGCTGTCTTGGCTTTAGATTTCTACTTACCATGACTCCCAAGTCTTTTTCACATACTGTATGATCAAGCTCTACTTCACCTAGTTTATAACTTCAAGGGTAATTTTCATTACCAAGGACTAGTACCTTACATTTATCCACAATGAACTTTATCTGCCATTTTTCAGACCAAGATGTTAATTTGTCCAAATCCTCCTGGAGTTTATTGATATCTCCTCAGAATGAATCATATGGCCTATTTTTGTATCATCAGCAAATTTGCTCATGTCACTTGTAATTCCTTCATGAAGGTCATTAATGTAAATTACGAATAAAAGAGGGCCTAAAACTGATCCTTGTGGAATGCCACTAGTGACTAATCCCCATTCAGATTTGACCCCATTAATGGAAACTCTCTGCTTTCTATTGGTAAGCCATGCCTATCCATGCTAGAACTTTTCCTCTTATACCATGAGCTGCCACCTTTCTTAAGAGTCTCTTGTGAGATACTCTATCGAATGCTTTACTGAATTCCAAATAGACAATATCATATTCTTTATTACTGTCTACTACCTCAAATGTTTTATTGAAGAACGTCAGTAAATTTGTCAGGCAGGAATGACCTCTCGTGAACCCATGCTGAGATTCATTAATCAAATTATGCTCTTCAAGATGACTTCTAATAATATCAGCTATAATCGATTCCAACAATTTGCCTACTATAGACATCAGGCTCATTGGATGATAATTTGATGGAATGGACCTATCCCCTGATTTGAATATAGGAACTACATTAGCCATCTTCCACATCTCTGGCACAACACCTGTTAAGATGGACACATTAAACACGCTCGTTAATGGCAGACTAAGTTCCGTCTTGCATTCTTTAAGTACCATGGAAAACAACTCGTCAGGTCCCGGGGACTTATTTAACTTCAGTTTGTCTATTTGTTTGATGACCATGTCCCTCATGACAGTAATATTCGTTAATCTGAATTCTTCAGGAACTGAATAATTGTTAATTTCTGGAATCTCAGTAATGTCTTCTTGAGTAAAGACTGACAAAAAATAATCATTAAATAGAGAACACATTTCCAGTTCGTTCTCCGTCAACTGTCCACTCCCAATTTTCAGAGGTAGCAACTTTAATTTCATAGTCACATTTAGCTTTCCTAATCCCCTTTTTTACTTCTCTTTTTAACTGAACATATTGGTCAGTAAGGTTAATCTCTCCTCTTTTGATGCACCTATAAATTCCCCTTTTCTCTCCTAGTAAATGCTTTAGCCTCCTGTTAACCCATTTAGGGTCATTATTATTTGACCTAATATCTCTTTGGGGAATATATATGCTTTGAGCTCATTCTACATTATTAAGAAAAAATTCATAATCACAGATCCCTTGGTAATCGTAAGTATGATCATCAGTAAAATTATTAGCTAGAATACCCCAATCCAGATTAGACAGGTGTTCCCCAAGTCCATTATAATTGGCTGAACGAAAATCAGGGACTTTTACCGTATTATGATTATTCTCGTATTCCCAGCTAAAGTTAAAAGTGATGGATTTGTGATCACTAGCACCAAGCTCTTCAGCGATCTCCAGATTATTTATGAGTGTTTCCTTATTTGACAAGACTAGGTCGAGCAAACTATTACCTCTGGTAGGGTTTGTTACACACTGCTTCAGAAAACAGTCCTGAACTACTTCCATAAAGTCACTGGACTCCAGATTACTGATCAAAGAAGTCCAGTCAATTTGACTAAAGTTAAAATCCCCTATTATCACTACGTTATTGTGTCTAGATTCAATTAGGTCCGATTCAATTATTCCTGATTATATTTGTGAAATAGGCTAAATCTTTGATTTTCTAGTGTGATGCATTCAAAATGGAAGACAATATGATTATTGCACATAGTAAATGTTCTTTTAGTAGTACCTGGAATGTTTACATTGTTTGTTTTGGACTCTATTTTTAAATTGTAATTTTTTAATATTGTGTAAAATTGGCCAAATTATCAAATTCTGTGTACTTTGTAGGGTAGTTCTGATAATTGAGTGGGTGGTTTCTTATACTCACTGGATAGAATAGAAGACATACTAGCAAAGTAGCTGAGAATTTGGTTGAATGAAGCAATGGAATTGACTTGAAATAGGACTCATTCGGCAAAATTGACAATGTGTAAAATATGCCCAGACTGTTAACTTTGTGCCTGCAAGTTTTATATCAAATTTCATGTTTTTGGTGTCATTTTCTTCAGGAAAAGATTCTTTACCTTTCAGATTTTTTTTTAAATGTGGACGGAGTGGGCATTTTTAATTTCGAGGGTATGGACAGTGTAAGGTTTAATATGCTTGATCATATACCTCATTAGATGAATAATCACTGTTACAGCCTATGTCATCTGTCTGTGAATCCATATCTTCTTAATTTCTTTCTTTCAATAAACTGGCCATATCCCACCAAAGCAGGGTGGTCCAAAAAGAAAAACAAAAGTTTCTCTTTTTAACTCTAGTAATGTATACAGGAGAAGGGATTACTAGCCCCTTCCCCCTGGCATTTTAGTCGTCTCTTACAATATGCATGGCTTACAGAGGAAGAATTCTGTTCCACTTCCCCATGGAAATGAATCTACATATGTATGTGTATTTAGTATTAACTATATTGATCAAATGACTATGTTCAGATGGAATCAAATATTTGCATAGGATTTTGCTGTCATATTGATCTACTTGAAACTGAACTTGTTTAAACTTTTTATCTTGAAACATCTATAATTAAAGATGATGAGTACTACTATTTTCCAATTTGTCATTAACCATTTTGTCTTACTCAGATGTTGATGAGCAAGATAAATCACTCCTGGAAAAAGCAGGCTTCTTAAGTGAAGAGGAGAAGGCTTTCCATAAACAGATCTTGTCTTCTATTGTCTCCATCCACAATCATGTTCCCCTGTAAGTTAATAATTAGCATACATGTCTATTTTATTTGGAATTTAAAAGTTTTTTTATAATGGATAAAAGTTATTTCAAAATAGAGGCACTGTTTTGATTTTTTTAAAATTAATAAACTAATTCACTAATTTTCTCTCCACTCTTTTACCTCTTATTTCTTACTGACATTGTTTGCAGTTCTGACATTTGTAATTGGCATTAATAGTTGGGGGTTCGTATATGCAGATATGTATAGACATATCACTGTACTCTACTTGGCAGCCAAGTGAGGTGTACAATATACCTCTACATAGGCTCTTACTGACTGGCTTCACACTCATAATTCCTGAAGATGTCTTTTGGAAAGGCTAAAATGCCTAAAGATATAGATACAAGTTTTTTTTTTTAAACTTGGTCATTTTTGAAGAACAAAGCACATGTGCAATACCCAAGAATCTATCAACTTGTCAGTACAGCAGTACCTTGCATAGTATGATTAACCCTTTCAGGGTCCATGCTGTAGATCTACAGCTTTACGTTGAGGGTCCAAACCATAGATCTACGTCACGAGCTCAGCTCACTCTGATAAGCTGTGAGCGGTAAATTTGGGCCTAGATATGGGAGAATACATCTATGTGGTATGTGTGCACCACATAAAATAAATCCTGCAGCACACAGTGCATAATGAGAGAAAAAAACTGAGACCGTAATTTTTGACTAAAACAGCGACTTTGCAGTGTTTTTTCGTATGTTTTTTATAGTTGTATTTGCGATTTCTTGGTCTCATTTGATAGAATGGAAGAGATATTACAGAAATAGAGATGATTTTGATTGGTTTTAGTACTGAAAATGGCTTGAAACTGAGCTCAAAGTAGCAGAAATGTTAAATTTTTGCCGATGTTCAAGAGTAAACAAATGACCTCACATGTCTAATACACACCAGCTGGTGGGTCTAATATACGTTCACAAATGTGGTGATATTACTTATACAATTATTACAATATTGCATAACAGTAAATCTTCTATTTTTTGGTTTGAATAAAAATTCATTATGTTAATAAAAAATCAAAATGGAATTAATTTGTAAAGCCTGAAAGCGTAACTAATGAACAGAGGAAATGTTAGTTTAGTGCCAGGAATGCCTGCATTGTTTATTCTGGACCCTATTTTGTAATTGGAATATTTTGAACTTTGTATTAAATTGGCCAAATTACCAATTTCCGATCACTTTATTTTGTAGTTAAAACAGTTGACTTGACGATTTCTTGTGCTCAATCGATAGAATAGAAGTAATACTAGTGAAATAGCTAAGAATTTGGTCAATTGGAATAATGTGATTTGCCTAAAATGGGAGTCAAATTCGGCAAAATCGCCGATGCATAAATTACGCTGACACATCAAAATTCACGAGAGCATAATTTCATCAAGTTTCAATCATATTTTGTATTTTTTGTTTTATTACCTTCAGAAAAAGATTCTCTACCATTTCATAAGAAAAAATAACAAAATTATTTTTTGAAAATTCTTGGGCCCTGGTGCACACTTTGAAATTTGGCCTCTGGACCCTGACAAAGTTAATGAATGTCAAAAAACTGCCATACTGATCAAGGTGCTATTATAATGTGTCTTAGTGTAATGGGTTCCAACAATATGATTAAATGCATTGGATTGCAAAAATATTTAGCCATTTGCTTAGTACAAATCAGTGCACACGAAACTCTTGCACACATTTGCGAATAAAAAAATTACAAAAGAGAAAAACAAACAAATAATAGTAATAAAGATTTTCATTACAGCTGTAAATAAACAGTGTACCATATATGCAGTAAAGAAAAGGATCATTTTTATTTTGAAAAATAATAGTTGAATGTAGTTTTTGTAATGCCCACCTAACTCTAATGATTCATTCAGTGTTTGGATTTGCACTCATTATGAAGTCACCAGTGTCTTCTACTTTCGCAGTTAACAATGATAATTCATCCAATGTGAATTCTTCCGAGGGCAGTACAAATGTATGTACTCTTATTAAATAGTAAAATCAATAAACTTGAAAACATAAACATGAAAAAACTATCATAAATTAATATGCAATCCTGCACACGAAAATCACTCCATATGAAAGCAAAAGACACGGCAGGAGATGCAACATTCCCCCGATGAAAAGCAGGGGCGCCACAAGTACACTGAGAGACAACACAGTAAGTGTCCGGGGCCCGAGACTGTTCAATTGCCTCCCAGCATACATAAGGGGGATTATCAATAGACCCCTGGCTGTCTTCAACAAGGCACTGGACAGGCACCTAAAGTCAGTACCTGACCAATCGGGCTGTGGTTCGTACGTCAGCTTGCGTGCGGCCAGCAGTAACAGCCTGGCTGATCAGACCCTGATCCACCATGAGGCCTGGTCTCAGACTGGGCCGCGGGGGCATTGACCCCCGTAACCCTCTCCAGGTAATCTTAGCCATACACACATTCATTTGCATGCATCAAGACAGTGAGTAGAAAGAGAACACTGCCAGTCAGGTCCAGTTCACATATGTACTGTACGTGACTTATATGAGTGATAGTGTTCTGCAAATGTTCAATTGCAGCTAAATTGACTGACATTCAAAGTCACAAAAATACTGCCAGGCACAGGTAAACTGAAGAACCATTCTGTATACAGTGGAAATCAAGTACCTCAATGGAAATCAAGGACCCCAGTGGAAATAAGTCACTTGTTTGACTTTTTTGGGTTATCATAGGTAATTTACACTTTTTTTTTTTGTTTGTGTAACTGTATTTATGTATACCTGCACCTAAATAAACTTACTAATTTGAAACCCTAAACAATGATGTAAGAAGAACAGAGGGAAATAATCTTGTTTACTGTAAAATACAGTAAATGAAATTTATATTATTAAATTTATGAACTGTATTATATCAAAACCTGTATTGTTCAAAACTGTACAATGCAAGGTATTGCTGTATTGTATATCATTTATAATATAGTTATTTTTGAAGGAGCCATTGTAGGCTAGTGGTGAAATATTGAATGAAGTGAGTCTGTTTTTCTGTATTGTGAATGGCTGTAAGTCTTGATTGCAATTAGTTTTTCAATTTAAATATGGAATGATTCTGTTAACTTAAAGCATTTAAAGGGTATAAACATTGTAGTGAAGATGAGCCTGAAGGCAATAGAGATATGCTTGACAGCAGATTTTATCCATTAAGTCTGATATCTTTTAAATCAGGCTCTGCTAAGTCAAGCTTTTTCCATAATTTTGTATTTTTGTACACTTTTCACAGGATCCGAGACAAATTGTTGGTGTTGGCTAGGAAGTGTATGCCCTATTTTCGACAGCATGTTCATCAACATGCTGTTTATACCCAAAACTTGTTACACTTGTGCAGCTTTCTTCCTCATTTGCGAGTGGGTCTTCTTGAAATTATCATCACAAAGTGAGTACTTATACACCTTTATAAGTAATCATTACTAGAATAGTCAGACATTACAGGTTGACCATCACTAATCTGGCATCATTGAGACCTGTAGGGTGTCAGATTAGTGGTTTTGCTGGATTACAAAGTGGTTAGGCTAGAATACACTTAACCCAATAGCTAACCACCTCATGCTACCTTTAAAATACCCTGTAAATCTGTACAAGTTAGTTAAGCCTTTCACTGTCGCAACCCCTGCTCACAAACTTACTCAAAGTGTCGAAGAATTTAAAAAAAAATTATTTTATTTTATGAAATGATAGACTTTTTCCGAAGGTAATGAAACCAAAAATGCAAAATTTGATGGAAACTTATGGAATTATGCTCTTGCAAAGTTAGCAGTCTCGATGATATTTATGCATCAATGATTTCGCTCACTTGATGCCCTATTTTTGGCCAATTCCATTGTTCCAATCAATGAAACTCAAAGCTGTTTTCTAGTATTCTTTCTATTCTGTCGATCGAGTACAAAAAATCACCCATTTACCTATTTCAACTACCCAATAAAGTGATCAGAAATCAGTAATTCGGCCAATTTCACACAGATTTCAAGAGATGCCAATTTCAAAATAGTGTCCAGAATGAACACTGCAGATATTCCTAGCTTTAAAAGAACGTCATGTGTCCAGACCCCTCTTATATTATGCTTGCTTTCCGTTCTGAATTTTTATTCACACAAAAAATAGATTTACTGTTATGCAGACTACTGCATTATTGTAATAATTGTACATATAAATAATGTCAACCCATTCCTGACCGCATGTTAGACCAGCCATATTAGGTTATGGGTGTTATTAGTTGTCCCACTCATCTTGCAGACAGGAAGTCTGTAGATTTGAATAAGCGTCAAACTGCAGGGATGTGCAGTATGTTTGCACATACTAAGACTAATAACTGGATACTTGAGGTACATTTTCACATTAATATGAAAATTACATACCATATACAAATAACCCGCACATAGGAGAAAGAAACTTTGATGACATTTCGGCCCGACTTGGACCATTAAGCCTTTGACGGTTTTGGTCGTATATATACGTCTTACGAGCCAGTGTTTCGGACGTATATATATACTCAATAATTCTAGTGGCTTCAAATCAAGCAGGAGAAAGCTGGTAGGCCCACATGTGAGAGAATGGGTCTGTGTGGTCAGTGTGCACCACATAAAAAAAATCCTGCAGCATGCAGTGCATAATGAGAAAAAAAATGGACCGTTTTTTAGGATTAAAACGCCGAATTTGAGGTGTATTTTCATATAGTATTTATCGTTGTATTCTCATTTTCATGGTCTCAGGTGATAAAATGGAAATCATATTGCAGAAATAGAGATGATTTTTATTAGTTTCACGATGAAAACGACCTTGAAATTGAGTTCAAAGTAGCAGAAATGTTCGATTTTTACCAGTGTTCAAGAGTAAGCAAATCACACCACACGTCCAATACATGTCAACTGGGGAGTCTGATATTCTTTCACTAGTGCACTGATATTATTTATACCATTTTTACAATAATGCAGTAGTCTGCATAACAGTAAATTTTGAGTGTGTTAGATAGGAATGAGTGGGGGCAAATGTTTTTTGGGACTTGACAAGCTGTTGGAGTGTGAACAAGGTAACATTTTGTGAAGGGATTCAGGGAATTGGTTAGTTGAACTTCCTGGAGTTGAAAAGTACACTGCCTACACTCTGAAGGAGGGGTTTGGAATATTTGCAGTTTGGAGGGGCATCTGAACTGTAGTGTCTATGTGCTTCTAGCAAGACAGTGATAAAGTGAATGATTGTTAAAGTTCCTCTCTCAGGTCAACCAGCCTTGGTGGAAGGCACCTAGTGTGTTAAAATACCTAAATATATATTTATGTATAGTACTAAATTTTCTCCATGGGGAAGTGGAACAGAATTCTTCCTCCGTAAGCCATGCGTGTCGTAAGAGGCGACTAAAATGCCGGGAGCAAGGGGCTAGTAACCCCTTCTCCTGTATAAATTA
This sequence comes from Cherax quadricarinatus, assembly GCF_038502225.1. Taxonomy (NCBI): domain Eukaryota; kingdom Metazoa; phylum Arthropoda; class Malacostraca; order Decapoda; family Parastacidae; genus Cherax; species Cherax quadricarinatus. Next base: position 3,338,684 of record NC_091365.1, read on the forward strand.
CTAAATTTAAAAAGAGAAACTTTCGTTTTTCTTTTTGGGCCACCCTGCCTTGGTGGGATACGGCCGGTGTGTTGAAAGAAGAAGAATACTAATTTTTTATTTATATAGATACATACCTATCGTTTTATTAAATTTTTGTTCTCTACAGCATGGCAACAATTGATGTCCACATACCACGCTCTGCACTGACTCCATTAGAAGATGACAATGATGAGGATGAGGAGGAGGTGGAGGAAGATGGAAATAGTGAAGACGATGAAATATTTAATATGGTGGTTCTTAAAGGATTTTATTTTATGAGATTTCCATTGTCTCTTGTCTATAATTATGTGTTAGCTTTAGACCATTATCCTTTGTTCCACGTAGTCTATATAAACACTTTTGGTACAGTACCCCATCAGCTGTAGACCTACCCAGTAAATGAATTTCCTTTGATGCTCAAAATGTTTTATTAGTCAAGATCCTCATGAAATGTCAAAGATATAATCATTATGACTTGGCTTGGGGGAATACATACACTTTACTTTTACTTGGAAAGAGATATACAGCATTAGTGCTGGAGGACATTTTCACTTTTTTTTTTTTCAACCTTACTGGCTATCTCCTACCAAGTTAGGGTGGCCCAAAGGAAGAATATTCACTGTCATTCATGCATACATAACAGTTCAAATGCTCCTCCAAACTGCAACATCCCCACTCGATTTTCTCTTAAGAGCTCAGGCACTGTACTTCTCACTCCCTGACTCAAGCCAGGCTAACTGCATTCTGTGAATTTTTTCATAAATCTTACCTTGCTCACACTAACAGAATGTGAAGCCATGAAACATTCTCTCTGCTCTAACATGCTAACACATACTTGCTAAATGCTTAAGTTCCTACACTTAAATCCTCCTTTACCCACTCATTCCAATGTTTCCTAGGACAACCCCTACCCATCCTTTCTTCCACCCAAAATTTATGCATCTAATGGATTTTTTTTTTTTTTTTATTATCACACTGGCCGATTCCCACCAAGGCAGGGTGGCCCGAAAAAGAAAAACTTTCACCATCATTCACTCCATCACTGTCTTGCCAGAAGGGTGCTTTACACTACAGTTTTTAAACTGCAACATTAACACCCCTCCTTCAGAGTGCAGGCACTGTACTTCCCATCTCCAGGACTCAAGTCCGGCCTGCCGGTTTCCCTGAATCCCTTCATAAATGTTACTTTGCTCACACTCCAACAGCACGTCAAGTATTAAAAACCATTTGTCTCCATTCACTCCTATCAAACACGCTCACGCATGCCTGCTGGAAGTCCAAGCCCCTCGCACACAAAACCTCCTTTACCCCCTCCCTCCAACCCTTCCTAGGCCGACCCCTACCCCGCCTTCCTTCCACTACAGACTGATACACTCTTGAAGTTATTCTGTTTCGCTCCATTCTCTCTACATGTCCGAACCACCTCAACAACCCTTCCTCAGCCCTCTGGACAACAGTTTTGGTAATCCCGCACCTCCTCCTAACTTCCAAACTACGAATTCTCTGCATTATATTCACACCACACATTGCCCTCAGACATGACATCTCCACTGCCTCCAGCCTTCTCCTCGCTGCAACATTCATCACCCATGCTTCACACCCATATAAGAGCGTTGGTAAAACTATACTCTCATACATTCCCCTCTTTGCCTCCAAGGACAAAGTTCTCTGTCTCCACAGACTCCTAAGTGCACCACTCACTCTTTTTCCCTCATCAATTCTATGATTCACCTCATCTTTCATAGACCCATCCGCTGACACGTCCACTCCCAAATATCTGAATACGTTCACCTCCTCCATACTCTCTCCCTCCAATCTGATATTCAATCTTTCATCACCTAATCTTTTTGTTATCCTCATAACCTTACTCTTTCCTGTATTCACCTTTAATTTTCTTCTTTTGCACACCCTACCAAATTCATCCACCAATCTCTGCAGCTTCTCTTCAGAATCTCCCAAGAGCACAGTGTCATCAGCAAAGAGCAGCTGTGACAACTCCCACCCTGTGTGTGATTCTTTATCTTTTAACTCCACGCCTCTTGCCAAGACCCTCGCATTTACTTCTCTTACAACCCCATCTATAAATATATTAAACAACCACGGTGACATCACACATCCTTGTCTAAGGCCTGCTTTTACTGGGAAAAAATTTCCCTCTTTTCTACATACTCTAACTTGAGCCTCACTATCCTCGTAAAAACTCTTCACTGCTTTCAGTAACCTACCTCCTACACCATACACTTGCAACATCTGCCACATTGCCCCCCTATCCACCCTGTCATACGCCTTTTCCAAATCCATAAATGCCACAAAGACCTCTTTAGCCTTATCTAAATACTGTTCACTTATATGTTTCACTGTAAACACCTGGTCCACACACCCCCTACCTTTCCTAAAGCCTCCTTGTTCATCTGCTATCCTATTCTCCGTCTTACTCTTAATTCTTTCAATTATAACTCTACCATACACTTTACCAGGTACACTCAACAGACTTATCCCCCTATAATTTTTGCACTCTCTTTTATCCCCTTTGCCTTTATACAAAGGAACTATGCATGCTCTCTGCCAATCCCTAGGTACCTTACCCTCTTCCATACATTTATTAAATAATTGCACCAACCACTCCAAAACTATATCCCCACCTGCTTTTAACATTTCTATCTTTATCCCATCAATCCCGGCTGCCTTACCCCCTTTCATTTTACCTACTGCCTCACGAACTTCCCCCACACTCACAACTGGCTCTTCCTCACTCCTACAAGATGTTATTCCTCCTTGCCCTATACACGAAATCACAGCTTCCCTATCTTCATCAACATTTAACAATTCCTCAAAATATTCCCTCCATCTTCCCAATACCTCTAACTCTCCATTTAATAACTCTCCTCTCCTATTTTTAACTGACAAATCCATTTGTTCTCTAGGCTTCCTTAACTTGTTAATCTCACTCCAAAACTTTTTCTTATTTTCAACAAAATTTGTTGATAACAGCTCACCCACTCTCTCATTTGCTCTCTTTTTACATTGCTTCACCACTCTCTTAACCTCTCTCTTTTTCTCCATATACTCTTCCCTCCTTGCATCACTTCTACTTTGTAAAAACTTCTCATATGCTAACTTTTTCTCCCTTACTACTCTCTTTACATCATCATTCCACCAATCGCTCCTCTTCCCTCCTGCACCCACTTTCCTGTAACCACAAACTTCTGCTGAACACTCTAACACTACATTTTTAAACCTACCCCATTCCTCTTCGACCCCATTGCCTATGCTCTCATTAGCCCATCTATCCTCCAATAGCTGTTTATATCTTACCCTAACTGCCTCCTCTTTTAGTTTATAAACCTTCACCTCTCTCTTCCCTGATGCTTCTATTCTCCTTGTATCCCATCTACCTTTTACTCTCAGTGTAGCTACAACTAGAAAGTGATCTGATATATCTGTGGCCCCTCGATAAACATGTACATCCTGAAGTCTACTCAACAGTCTTTTATCTACTAATACATAATCCAACAAACTACTGTCATTTCGCCCTACATCATATCGTGTATACTTATTTATCCTCTTTTTCTTAAAATATGTATTACCTATAACTAAACCCCTTTCTATACAAAGTTCAATCAAAGGGCTCCCATTATCATTTACACCTGGCACCCCAAACTTACCTACCACACCCTCTCTAAAAGTTTCTCCTACTTTAGCATTCAGGTCCCCTACCACAATTACTCTCTCACTTGGTTCAAAGGCTCCTATACATTCACTTAACATCTCCCAAAATCTCTCTCTCTCCTCTGCATTCCTCTCTTCTCCAGGTGCATACACGCTTATTATGACCCACTTCTCGCATCCAACCTTTACTTTAATCCACATAATTCTCGAATTTACACATTCATATTCTCTTTTCTCCTTCCATAACTGATCATTTAACATTACTGCTACCCCTTCCTTTGCTCTAACTCTCTCAGATACTCCAGATTTAATCCCATTTATTTCCCCCCACTGAAACTCTCCTACCCCCTTCAGCTTTGTTTCGCTTAGAGCCAGGACATCCAACTTCTTTTCATTCATAACATCAGCAATCATCTGTTTCTTGTCATCCGCACTACATCCACGCACATTTAAACAACCCAGTTTTATAAAGTTTTTCTTCTTCTCTGTTTTAGTAAATGTATACAGGAGAAGGGGTTACTAGCCCATTGCTCCCGGCATTTTAGTCGCCTCATACGACACGCATGGCTTACGGAGGAAAGATTCTTTTCCACTTCCCCATGGACAATAGAAGAAATAAAAAAGAACAAGAGCTATTTAGAATAAGGAGAAAAACCTAGATGTATGTATATATATATATGCATGTGCGTGTCTGTGAAGTGTGACCAAAGTGTAAGTAGGAGTAGCAAGATATCCCTGTTATCTAGCGTGTTTATGAGACAGAAAAAGAAAACCAGCAATCCTACCATCATGCAAAACAGTTACAGGTTTTTGTTTCACAGTCATCTGGCAGGACGGTAGTACTTCCCTGGGTGGTTGCTGTCTACCAACCTACTACCTAAATGCTGCAGCAAGGAGGAGGCTGGAAGCACTGGAGGTGTTGTAACTAAAGTCAATGTGTGGTTTAAATATTATGGATACGTATACTTTATTCTGCTTTATCCTTTCTGAGCTCCAAATTCATTACATTATATTCACACAGCATATTGCTCTCACATATGACATCACACCCTCTAGCCTCCTCACTGCAATGTTTAAAGTTAAGCACCCATGTAAAAGTATTAGTGTACCCTTGAACCATTTTCCTTTGTTTTTAGCATTAATAGATACTCTCTTTTCTTTCCACTTGTCTATTTTTTTCCCTTCATCTAACATGCCTCGGTGGGAGACGGCCGACTTGTTGAAAAAAAAAAAAAAAAAAAAAAAAAAAAAAAAAAAAAAAAATATAAAATTTTATTAATTTTCACAAAACATTTCTCAGTGAGAATATTTTGCTTTAGTTATGTTATTGATTATAGTATATTATTTCACATGTGAATTATATATTCATGTAATGAAAATATAAACACAGTAGACAGGAACAATTTTAAGAATATTGCAAATATTTGAACAAATATTGTCAAATATAATTAATGATGTTGCAGGTGTATGGAATAGTTAGTAAGTTACTAAATTCTGTAAAGAGTTTTTTATGAGGATAGTGAGACTCACGTTAGGGTATGTAGGAGAGAGGGAAATTACTTCCCAGTAAAAGTAAGCCTTAGACAGGGATGTGCAATGTCACCATGGTTGTTTAACATTTTTATAGATGAGGTTGTAAAAGAAATAAATGCTGGGGTGTTGGGGAGAAGGGGTGGCATTAAATTATGGGAAATCAAATTCAGAATGGGAGTTGACACAGTTATTGTTTGCTTATGATACTGTGCTTTTGGTAGATTCTAAAGAAAAGTTGCAAAAGTTAGTTTGGGAGGGTGTGTAAAGGAAGAAAGTTGAAAGGGAACATAGATAAGGGTAAGGTGATGAGGGTATTACATGAGTTTGGTAAAGAAAAAAAATTTGGACATATTGGAAGGAGGGAGTATGGAAGAAGTGAATGTGTTCAGATATTTGGGAGCAGACTTGTCAGCAGATGGGTTTATGAAGGACTAGGTAAACCATAGAATTAATGAAGGAAAAAGAGTGGGTGGTTCATTGAGATATCTGAGAAGACAAAGAACATTGTCCATGAAGGCAAAGAAGGGAATGTATTAGAGTATATTGGTACTAATACTCTTATATGGGTGTGAAAGATGGGTTGTAAATGCTGCAGCAAGGAGGAGGCTGGAAGCACTGGAGGTGTTGTAACTAAAGTCAATGTGTGGTTTAAATATTATGCAGAGAATTTAGTTTGGAAATTAGAAGATGTGAGTTACTAAAAGTATTGTTCAGAGGGAAGGAAAGGTAGGGGTCATCCTAGAAAAGGATGGAGGGAGGGGGTGAAAGATGTTTTGTGTGCAAAGGGCTTGGACATACAGCAGAGCACATGTTAGATAAGAGTGAATCGAGATGAATGGTTTTTGGGATTTGACGAGCAGTTGGAGTGTGATCAGGGTAATACTTTGTGAAGGGATTCAGGGGAAATTGGTTAGCCAGACTTGAGTCATGGTGGTGGGAAGTACAATGCCTGCACTTTAAAGGAGAGGTTTGCATTATTGGCTTTTTTGGGTCACCCTGCCTTGGTGGGAGATGACTGACATGTTAAAAAAAAAATGAAAAGGATTTTTATAAAATAGTTTATTGGAAGGAACGATTGAATGACATGTTTCTGTTTTTAATAATTCATGTTTAGTACTGTACACTGTCTGTGAAACAGCAGAGATATTGTTGTGGATATCTTACCTCACTGTGTTGACTTTGCCAAATGTGGTAGATACAGTATTGTTATTTGGTTATTTGCAATGTAGCATCTGAAACCCTTCATTACAAGGGCTTTTTTCTTCCACTGAATTAATATTAATGTATAAAAATATTTGAGACCATTCCTACTTTATTAAATTCCTAAGGTACAAACATTTGCACTAAAAAATGAGGCACTTAAAAGTTCTTTTTTTAATCATTAAAGTTTTTTTTTTCAGACACTGGAATGTGAGAGCAAGGAACAAATGAAGATAGAAAAGGATGATGATGAAATTATTTTGAAAACAACATTCACTATCATGGATAACAAGGATGGAAATACATTGGATGTACTGATGATCATTATGCTTCAGTATGTTCATAATGTTTGTCATGGCATTATTGAGCCTGGAAAACCCACAGAACTTGGCAAGAATAGTTTGCAATTAAAATACACATGGGAACCATTACAGGACGGTAAAAAAAAGTGCCGTGCAGGGTCAGTCAGGTTAAGTAATGGTGGTGAAAATAGAACAATAGGATGTGAATGTGGTGGAAGTGAACATGACATAGAAGCAATAAAACTTCTTTTTACTGAACTAAAAGAAGTGTTCTCCAACATCATTTTGTGTACTCATTCGTCATCACATGTTCAGTTTCTGTTGTTTTACCTCCTTGCCTTAAGACCAGGTTTGGCTACTATCTTCCTAGATTTTTTAAGAATTAAAAAATTTGAAAATCCCAGTTGTTCAAGAGATATTAGACGAAATGCCATGGCTTATATTGGTAGCCTCTTAGCCCGAGGAAAATACATACCATTTATTCATGTTAATTCATGCCTGGAGTTAATCTGTGCATGGTGCAGCACTTATCTTGAAAACCAGGTAAGTTGCTTGAGTTAGATATTACTAAAATGTTCAGTAGCACTAGTTAACAAAAACATGAGCCACCAAGCAGAGGGAAAGCAAAGCATGAGTGGGCAAAGGATTACAATTTTTTTTTGTATATCACATCATGTGGGATTAGTTATCAGGTAAAGACAGTCATGTTTCTTAACTTCCTCCTGTTTCAGAGGTGTATAACTTTATGGGTTTAGTGTTTGCCCATGAATGTAGTAATGTGTTTCCCAGTATGTGAGGTCAGAAGTGGTGCAGTTTGGAAAACTTTGTTCTGCTGAAAATGCTTTAAGGTAAGAGTAAGTTAAAATACCTTAGATGAAACAATTCAAAATTCTATTTTTTTTAAGGGATTTAATTTTGACCTTCAAAAGGTGGCTGCTTCTTGGAACTGCCATCTAAATGTTTAGTTTCCACCACCTCAAACTTCACTTGGTGTTGCACCACCATTGATTTCATTTACTGCACCACCATTGACTTCATTTGCTGCACCACCTCTGATTTCACTTGTCTTTAGAAAATTATAAATATCTGTAGATAAGAAACAGATCGTAACTAATGAGCCTTACAAAATACTGTATTGTAATCCTCCCATCACTTTGCTCATCCCTGCTTAGTAGGTTATGTCTACTCTTCGCTTCTCTCTGTAGAGTTATTCTGATATTCTCAAAATGCATCATGCTTATCATATATGGCATTTTAATATATTTGCAGATAATTTTATTGTTTTGTGTAAAGGAAGAAAGTTGAAAGTGAATATAGATAAAAGTAAGGTGATGAAGGTATCAAACGAGTTAGGTAAAGAAAAATTGAGTATCAGATTGGAGGGAAGGAATATGCAAGAAATGAATGTGTTCAGATATTTGGGAGTAGACTTGTCAGTGGATGGGTTATTGAAGGAAAAGGTAAACCATAGAATTGATGAAAGAATAAAGGTGGGTGGTGCACTTAGGTATCATTGGAGACAAGAACATTATCCATGGAGGCAAATAAGGTAATGTATGAAAGTATAGTGTTACCAATACTTACATAAGTGTGAAGCATGGCTTGTGAATGTTACAGCAAGAAGGAGGCTGGAGGCAGTGAAGATGTCATGTCTAAGGGCAGTGTGTGGCATAAATATTATGTAGAGAATTCGTAGTATGGAAATTAGGAGGAGGTGTGGAGTTACTAAAAGTATTATTCAGAGGGCTGAGGAGGGGTTATTGAGAGGATGGAACACAATAGGATGACTTGTATAAATTTGTGGTGGAGGGAAGGAGGGGTAGGGGTCATCCTAGGAAAGGATGGAGGGGGAGGGGATAAAAGAGGTTTTGTGTCCAAGGGTCTTGGACATGCAGTAGGCATATATGAACATTTTAAATAGGAGTGAGAGGAGACGAATGGTTTTTGGGACTTGATGAGCTGTTGGAGTTTAAGCAAGGTAATATTTTGTGAAGGGATTCGGGGAAACCAGTTGGTCAGACTTGAGTCCTGGAGGTGGGAAGTACAGTACCTGCACTTTAAAGGAAGAGTTTGGGATATTTGTCATTTAGAGTAACATCTAAACTGTTGTATCTGTGCACCTCCTTCAAAGACAGTGATAGTGTGAATGATTGTGAGTTTCTTTTTTTTTTGGGTCACCCTGCCTTAGTGGGAGATGGCCAGTGTGTTGAAAAAAGAAAAGAAAAATTGTTTGTCCTTTAACATTATACTGTACTGTGCTTATTTATTTTCATTCAGATTTTCAACTATATATATTTTTTTGTGATTTAATTAGAATTAACAGCTGAATCTTTTATTTTCTTTCATAAAGTGCCTGAATATTTTTGTGCTACACTAAACTTTTCCATTTTGTTTGATATTACTCTAATTTACCTTGCATATCACAACATCTTTGTCCAGGCTTATTCCTTGGGTCTTCGAGACAATCTGCTGCTCTTCCTTGAAAATTTCTTGAGGGAGAGAGACTTTTGTGTCTGGGTTAATATGTTATTCCCTTTGTCCAGGCTAAAGGCATCCCTCAGGGTTGTGTTCATAACACCTCCTTGTTTCTGCTTGCTATTAATGACCTTGCCTCTGTTCTTCCATCCGATACTTGGTCATCACTTTGCCAATGATTTTGCCATAGCTCATGCATGGCTTACCTGGTAGCAGCCTTTCTCCAGAATGCAATTGACTGGGCCATCTCTCGTGGGTTTAAATTTTCTGTTACTAAAATGCATCGGATTACTTTTAGGGACAGTAGGGCATCTTGTAATTCCACATTATACTGTATGGTTCCTGTATCCATGAATGAGATATGGTCAAATTCCTCAGCCTTCTGAGGAATTTGACCATGTTCTGGAACCCTTGTATAACCTCCATGAAAGCAGTTTGCCATAACCAACTGAACCTCTTTAAAACTCTTGTCCATCTTTCTTTGAGACTGATAGAAGATCTCTTCATCTTCATTGTACTGTAAATCTTATCTAAATTGGAGTATGGCAATCTGCTTTATTCTTCAGCCTCTCTCACTACTCTTTGAACTATTCTGCTCATCATCAAGGGTTATGTTTGTGTCTAGGTGCTTTTCGTTGCCTAGCACCAGGCATTACAATGCATGACTGCAGCTGCTTAGTGCTAGGCTTTACAAACAAGAGTGCAGCTGGCTAGTACCAGTGTGTGCATATTATACTCTCATGTGCACACACACTTACATAAATACAATAGAGATGTCATGTTTGAGGACAGTATGTGATGTAAATATTATGCAAAAAATTTGGAACTTGGAGATTAGAAAATGTGGAATTACTAAAAGTATTATTTAGAGGGTGGAGGGGGATGTTGTTGAGTGGGTTTTGACATTGAGAGAATGGAGCAAAATAGGATGACTAGGAGGATGTGTAAATCTAGGGTAGAGGTAAAAAGGGGTAGGGGGTCTTCCCAGTAAGGATTGGAGGGATGGGGTAAGGGATGTTTTGAGTGCTGGGAGCTTGGATGTCTCATAGGCTAGTGTGAATGTGTTAGGAGTGAGTGGAAGTAAGTGGCTTTTGGGGGTGGGGGCTTGCTGTTGGAGTGTGAGTAGACTAACATGGTGATTTAGGGAAACTGGTTAGCAGGATTTGAATCCTGGAGGTGGGAAGTACATTGCCTGAACTGTAAATGAGGGGTGGGGATGTTGCAGTGCAGGAGGTCATCTGAGCTTTGATGTCATTCACAAAACAGTGTTTGAATGAGTGATGATGAAAGTATTTTTTTATTTAAAAATATATTTATATTTTTTCAGGGGAATAATTTTTTAATGAGGTAATTTGTTATCTCTAGCTATAGTACTGTATTTTTAGTTTATTTTTTTTAGCTGATCGTTTTGCATTACCCAGCATTCTTGTGTCCCCCTTGGCCAACCTTCCTTGTGAATCCCTGATTAACCAAGCTGTTGTGATTTGCAGCTAGGGGTCCATATAGCCTTTACAAGGAGGCATATGTAGCACATTCTGTGGAGGCATGCTTTAGTTTCCTTTTGAAGACTTCCGTTGTACCAGTAATATGCTGGTACCAGGTTAAGAGTTGTGGATTTTGAATATTGGCACTCTTCTTCATTTGTGCTTATGAGACCGTTGCTTATATTTTAAGTTTATTCTACCGTTTGTCCTATATCTCTCTCTAGTATGTTATTCTCATTAAGTACTTTTAAGAGGATCATCACTAACATGACTTGCTTCCAAAGTTTTTGTAATCCACACTTATTTTTCCTCATCTTGGCTACATTTGCTTTGCTCCTAAATCTTGACCTGTTTCTTTCATTCTATAACCAAGTCTGACTGCATTTCATATCCTGTAATTGTTTTGAGATTTTTATCATTTTGAAGTAGTTGGAATTTTCTATTGTTAAATATGAGTTATTTTCTCTTGCCCAAATAAGTGATTTTGTTGTCATTTTGTAGTTTTTCAATGACCTGCTAAAGTAATTTTCATGCTTATTTTGGTATTCACATAAGATATGAATGTGTGGCGTGCATTTTTATATTTGATGAGATTGAGAAAGGGTTAGGGTAGAAATGAGCTTTTTACCTGTATAGCACTCTTAGTAGGATTTATTTTTGCTTACCATCACTGTGATTTGTTTGTTAACCCTTTCAGGGTTGAGAGGCCCTCTCCTAAACTTGTTCTCAGGGTTGGAAATTTTTCAGAAAAAAAGTTATTTTTTCTTATGAAAAGATGATCTTTTCCCGATCATAATGACACCAAAAGTATGAAATTTGATGGAAAACTTATGGAATTATGGTCTCGCGAAGTTAGCGGTCTCGGCGATGTTTACACATCAGCGATTTCACCCAATTTGAGCCCTACTTTCGGCCAGTTCCAGGGTACTAGTCGACAAAAATCATAACTATTTCGCTATAACTCCATTTTTTCTATCGATTGAGTACAAGAAACCACCCATTTTCTGATTTTAACTATCCAATAAAGTGGTCAGAAATTAGCAATTTTGCCAATTTCACACAAATTTCAAAAGATGCCAGTTTCCAAATAGGGTCCAGAATAAACAAGACAGACATTCCTGGCACTAAAATAACATTTCCTCTGTTCATTAGTCATGTTCCCCAGGCCCCTCTTACATTTCTTTTGCTTTCCACTTTGAATTTTTATTCTCACAAAAAATAGAATATTTACTGTTATGCAGACTACTGCATCAGTGTAGAAATGGTATAAATGACAAAAAAAGGCACAATACCGTGACTGGAACGATACACAAATATCCCGCACATAAAAGAGAGTAGCTTACGACGACGTTTCGGTCCAACTTGGACCATTGACAGAGTCACACTCAGTGTGACTTTGTCAATGGTCCAAGTCGGACCGAAACGTCGTCGTAAGCTTCTCTCTTTTATGTGCAGGTTATTTGTGTAGAAATGGTATGAATAATATCAGGGCACTTGTGAAAGCATATTAGACTCACCAGTTGACGTGTATTGGACGCGTGGAATGATTTGTTTACTTTTGAACTTTGGCAAAAATCAAATATTTCTGCTACTTTGAGCTCAAATTCAAGGTACTTTTTATTGTGAAACCAATCAAAATCATCTCAATTTCTGTAATATGTCTTCCATTCTATAAGATGAGACCAGGAAAACTAGAATACAACCATAAATACCGTACGATAATACATTGCAAAGTTGCTGTTTTAAACCAAAAACACTGTCAAAGTTTTTTTTTTTTCTCATTACGCATTGTGTGCTGCAGGATTTTTTTTTACACTGTGCACACTGACCACATAGACCCATTCTTTCATATGTAGGCCTACCAGCTTTCTCTCGCTAGATTTGAAGGCGCTAAAATTTACGCGTATTAGTATGTCAATAACCCTGGTGCGTAAGCCAGTATGTCGGAAACCCTGAAAGGGTTAAATAATTGAATATCCACATCCCTATTTTTCCTTTTATACTCTGAATCTTGCATTATTAGCTATCATTCCATCATCACATTTTTCAAACACTTTTGTAAAATGCCTAAACTGCATCTGCCGGGTTTTTCAGTGTCTAGGTAATTTTGTCATGGTGATCAAGTGGTTGCAAGAGACAGGATCTTGCTTAAGAATAATGTTGAATTGGGTTTTATATCTTGTACTTTTCTGTAAGCTCAATAAGTTGATGTTGTGGTAATACCTTTGTCTTTCATGAAATGTGATGGTATTGCTGATGGTTAGTATTTTTTTTTGCCATTGCTTTGCTTCCTCTATTGTGAAGGTGGTATGTGTCTACAATCTTTTGGGCCTTGGGAACTCAATGTTACTGCTGCCATTATTATTTATATGGCTTTTTAAAACCGGAAATAAAGTACTCTCTAATGGTCACACCTTTAATGTAGGTTCTCTGATGTCTTAATTGTCTCTGATTTACTGTATCAACTGCTAGTGCCCTTTCTTCAACACACTCACCTTCCTTCTTGCACCATTTCTCTCACCTCTGCTATTTAGGATTGTATGACCCTTATGGGTTTAGCTCTTTCCATGAATATAATAATAATACTATGTATTACATGTATCACCAGGAAAGAATGCAGACAAATTACTATGAGGACCTACTGCTTCATTTGCCTTTCTACTATGCCTGTCAGACTGTATTCTATGTGTTTACCTTCAGATATCGAGAATATACAGAAAACAGCAAAAGTAAGTACAGTATCAGCTTAATCTCATGTGAGAGTATCTAATTAATTTATTTTTAGGTCCTGGAAATTATGCTGTAATAGAAGTTTCATTGTCATTTATTAAGAGTCTGTTGCTTTGTGTCTACTCTCATCCTCTTCCTTTCTACTTATTTTGTGCAAGATAACAATATTTACTTTTGTGATTGTATTTTATTTTTGAAGGCTAGTTTTAGCTTGATTGGTAACGTGTGTGTATACCTTTTTATTAATGACAAGGTACTGAATGAACTCAGGCTCATGTGCTTTTTAAATATTACAGCTTCCTTTCCAACACCCATCCAGCCCTGACCAACCATAATCAGGAAGCCACAAAACAAAAGGGAATACACATCCAAGTAATAGTAATGTACATACGCATAGATAACATCTCAAACAAGACCACATAGATAAAATTATGAAGTACAGGAATGCTTATTTCATCAAAATATGAAGTACAGGAATGCCTATTTCGTGAAAATAAGATGTCATAATGTAGTCATCATACAGAAACAACTGCCAGGTCAGCAAGCACTCTTCAAGAGAGTTGCCTTGATGCTGGTGAAAGTTTTTTTTATCCAAAGAGTTGGAGCTGCTCTCCCCTTCCTTAGATCAATCCTGATTGCCTCTCATTCCCTGGGATATTGTATGACCCTTACAGGTGTAGCATTTCCCATTACTTTAATATTCATTCACAGTGAAATATGTACAGCACTTGCATAGTGAGTGAAGCAGTGCAATTTTTTTTTTTTCCCCAGAAATGCTGGAAAGCTACAATTACTTTCGTACACACTCGTAGAGAAGTGAGAAATAAAGCACCACTCTTTCACTTGCCAGTGCGAGGATACAATATTCATTTATACTGTACAATATACTGAAAACAATAAGGAAGTAAACCAGAAATAAGCTGCTTTCAGGAAAAGAGCATATTAGATTAGAAGTAATAAACTTGAAAGTATTGTGGGCATACACTGTAATAGTATTAATAATTCATTTAATAGACCTTCATTGATTTATTCATTTTCATTCTTATGTTTCATATCTTATATTTTGTAATATGATCATTCTCTTTACCTATTATTAAAGAAACTGTTTACAATAGTGAGGGTGAGCCAGTCTGGAGGTTATACACAACAGTTCTTGTGTGTGGTGCTTAGCATTTTATTATATTGGGAATGGATCTAACTTGTATAACAATTGTATTGCCTAATTTCTCATGGCCATGTATAATTCTGATCTAATGGTTAATGTATTCACATGAGTTTTCTTCCTACCCAGGACTGGAATTAGCTCGTAAACTCAACTTGGAGCGACTCGTCATGAACCAGTTGAATCCTCTGCGAATGTGTGCCGCCCCTATTGTAAACAACTTTGCAGTAGTGGCACGTCGCTTCCAGCTGGCCTACTGCTATACTATCATGGAAAACAATAAACGACTGGGGATCCCCTCTGCACATGTGGATGGAGGAAAATACACAGGAAACATGACGCTTGACATGTTCTTTCCATTTGATCCCTATCTTTTGCAGAGGTATGTCCTGCTTTTGAATTCCTAAGAAGGTTATGCTATAAAATATATACAGGTGCTCCTTGACTTAAGATGGGATTATGTTCCAACCCCTTCAGGTTATCATACAATTCAGTTTTCGACCACTTTTTTTGGTGAAATTTCCCAATTTTCATACATCCGCTCGGAAATCGTCCGTATCAGACGTGTCCACCTGCCTGGGGGGATGCGGCTGCTCATACGTTCATGACTCAGTCTGCCTTTGTTACTTGTTCACTGAGAGTGTCCCTCTAGTCTTAATGCCATAGTAATAATACATGTACTAATAAGTAATGATAATCATTCTTGGGCACATTCAAATGTCTTATTTTATGTTAATATAGACATTTTCATTAATCCGTCTATGATATTTTCTTCAAAATTATATAAGAAACACATAGCATATAAACATGAAGTGTTTGTACTACGGAGGGGTGGTAGTCAGGTGGAGGGAAAACATTACGTTTTCTCCGGTCCACCACCAGAGAAAACGTATGTATATGAATCTGCGTTGGCCCACTCACCTCCCTTAATACATAACACTTTGTTTATTATTCTCGGCATGAATTATTCATTACTTCTCCCTTTGTTTATGATGGCATCTAAAGGTAGTTGTTAGAAACGCTTAAACTCAGTGAACATGGTATGTCGATGGTAATAATATGGTTCTGGGCCGCATTAAATGTCGTGTAGCTATGTAAGTAGGTGTAGGTGTGTAGCCCAGGTGGACTACATGCCTGCATCTACCGGCTACATACACCTGACTTCCTACAAATAAGTACTACTCACCTTTTGCCCTACATTAAGACTAAAAATATTTTAAGGTAAGTAATGAATGTACTGTGTATGTATTTTACTTTTTATTGTGTTTTTTCATGCCTAGTTCTATTACTAACTTGATGTAAGTTAGTGTAAACTTGACAACCTTATGCCTGTTGTTGAATCTATTGTGGCTTTGGGGAAATCCATGGGGTTGGATGGGAGTGGCCAGGATGTGAAAGAGTTAGTGGACGACCACAGGGAAGAGCTAACCATTGAAGAGCTGCAACATTATAGTTATTCTCTATAAAATTTATTTTTTGTTAATATTTTTGGGTGTCTGGAACGGATTAACTGGATTTACATTATTTCTTACAAAAATATTATACTTCAGTTTTCGTACAAATCAGTTTTCGGCCAATCTTCTGGAACGGATTAAAGACAAAAAACAGGGTTCCACTTTATATTCTTCCTCCGTAAGCCATGCATGTTGTCAGAGGTGACTAAAATGCTGGGAGCGAGGGGCTAGTAACCCCTTCTCCTGTTTACATTACTGAAGTTAATAAGAGAAACTTTCAGTTTTCTTTTTGAGCCACCCTGCCTTGGTGGGATACGACCGGTTTGTTGAAAAAAGAAGAACTAAATTCCAGTATACATTTACTAAAAAAGAGAAGAAGAAAAACTTTATAAAACTGGGATGCTTAAATGTGCGTGGATGTAGTGCGGATGACAAGAAACAGATGATTGCTGATGTTATGAATGAAAAGAAGTTGGATGTCCTGGCTCTAAGTGAAACAAAGCTGAAGGGGGTAGGAGAGTTTCAGTGGGGGGAAATAAATGGGATTAAATCTGGAGTATCTGAGAGAGTTAGAGCAAAGGAAGGGGTAGCAGTAATGTTAAATTATCAGTTATGGAAGGAGAAAAGAGAATATGAATGTGTAAATTCAAGAATTATGTGGATTAAAGTAAAGGTTGGATGCGAGAAGTGGGTCATAATAAGCGTGTATGCACCTGGAGAAGAGAGGAATGCAGAGGAGAGAGAGAGATTTTGGGAGATGTTAAGTGAATGTATAGGAGCCTTTGAACCAAGTGAGAGAGTAATTGTGGTAGGGGACCTGAATGCTAAAGTAGGAGAAATTTTTGGAGAGGGTGTGGTAGGTAAGTTTGGGGTGCCAGGTGTAAATGATAATGGGAGCCCTTTGATTGAACTTTGTATAGAAAGGGGTTTAGTTATAGGTAATACATATTTTAAGAAAAAGAGGATAAATAAGTATACACGATATGATGTAGGGCGAAATGACAGTAGTTTGTTCGATTATGTATCGGTAGATAAAAGACTGTTGAGTAGACTTCAGGATGTACATGTTTATAGAGGGGCCACAGATATATCAGATCACTTTCTAGTTGTAGCTACACTGAGAGTAAAAGGTAGATGGGATACAAGGAGAATAGAAGCATCAGGGAAGAGAGAGGTGAAGGTTTATAAACTAAAAGAGGAGGCAGTTAGGGTAAGATATAAACAGCTATTGGAGGATAGATGGGCTAATGAGAGCATAGGCAATGGAGTCGAAGAGGTATGGGGTAGGTTTAAAAATGTAGTGTTAGTGTGTTCAGCAGAAGTTTGTGGTTACAGGAAAGTGGGTGCAGGAGGGAAGAGGAGCGATTGGTGGAATGATGATGTAAAGAGAGTAGTAAGGGAGAAAAAGTTAGCATATGAGAAGTTTTTACAAAGTAGAAGTGATGCAAGGAGGGAAGAGTATATGGAGAAAAAGAGAGAGGTTAAGAGAGTGGTGAAGCAATGTAAAAAGAGAACAAATGAGAGAGTGGGTGAGATGTTATCAACAAATTTTGTTGAAAATAAGAAAAAGTTTTGGAGTGAGATTAACAAGTTAAGAAAGCCTAGAGAACAAATGGATTTGTCAGTTAAAAATAGGAGAGGAGAGTTATTAAATGGAGAGTTAGAGGTATTGGGAAGATGGAGGGAATATTTTGAGGAATTGTTAAATGTTGATGAAGATAGGGAAGCTGTGATTTCGTGTTTAGGGCAAGGAGGAATAACATCTTGTAGGAGTGAGGAAGAGCCAGTTGTGAGTGTGGGGGAAGTTCGTGAGGCAGTAGGTAAAATGAAAGGGGGTAAGGCAGCCGGGATTGATGGGATAAAGATAGAAATGTTAAAAGCAGGTGGGGATATAGTTTTGGAGTGGTTGGTGCAATTATTTAATAAATGTATGGAAGAGGGTAAGGTACCTAGGGATTGGCAGAGAGCATGCATAGTTCCTTTGTATAAAGGCAAAGGGGATAAAAGAGTGTGCAAAAATTATAGGGGGATAAGTCTGTTGAGTGTACCTGGTAAAGTGTATGGTAGAGTTATAATTGAAAGAATTAAGAGTAAGACGGAGAATAGGATAGCAGATGAACAAGGAGGCTTTAGGAAAGGTAGGGGGTGTGTGGACCAGGTGTTTACAGTGAAACATATAAGTGAACAGAATTTAGATGAGGCTAAAGAGGTCTTTGTGGCATTTATGGATTTGGAAAAGGCATATGACAGGGTGGATAGGGGCGCAATGTGGCAGATGTTGCAAGTGTATGGTGTAGGAGGTAGGTTACTGAAAGCAGTGAAGAGTTTTTACGAGGATAGTGAGGCTCAAGTTAGAGTATGTAGGAAAGAGGGAAATTTTTTCCCAGTAAAAGTAGGCCTTAGACAAGGATGTGTGATGTCACTGTGGTTGTTTAATATATTTATAGATGGGGTTGTAAGAGAAGTAAATGCGAGGGTCTTGGCAAGAGGCGTGGAGTTAAAAGATAAAGAATCACACACAAAGTGGGAGTTGTCACAGCTGCTCTTTGCTGATGACACTGTGCTCTTGGGAGATTCTGAAGAGAAGCTGCAGAGATTGGTGGATGAATTTGGTAGGGTGTGCAAAAGAAGAAAATTAAAGGTGAATACAGGAAAGAGTAAGGTTACGAGGATAACAAAAAGATTAGGTGATGAAAGATTGAATATCAGATTGGAGGGAGAGAGTATGGAGGAGGTGAACGTATTCAGATATTTGGGAGTGGACGTGTCAGCGGATGGGTCTATGAAAGATGAGGTGAATCATAGAATTGATGAGGGAAAAAGAGTGAGTGGTGCACTTAGGAGTCTGTGGAGACAAAGAACTTTGTCCTTGGAGGCAAAGAGGGGAATGTATGAGAGTATAGTTTTACCAACACTCTTATATGGGTGTGAAGCGTGGGTGATGAATGTTGCAGCGAGGAGAAGGCTGGAGGCAGTGGAGATGTCATGTCTGAGGGCAATGTGTGGTGTGAATATAATGCAGAGAATTCGTAGTTTGGAAGTTAGGAGGAGGTGCGGGATTACCAAAACTGTTGTCCAGAGGGCTGAGGAAGGGTTGTTGAGGTGGTTCGGACATGTAGAGAGAATGGAGCGAAACAGAATGACTTCAAAAGTGTATCAGTCTGTAGTGGAAGGAAGGCGGGGTAGGGGTCGGCCTAGGAAGGGTTGGAGGGAGGGGGTAAAGGAGGTTTTGTGTGCGAGGGGCTTGGACTTCCAGCAGGCATGCGTGAGCGTGTTTGATAGGAGTGAATGGAGACAAATGGTTTTTAATACTTGACGTGCTGTTGGAGTGTGAGCAAAGTAACATTTATGAAGGGATTCAGGGAAACCGGCAGGCCGGACTTGAGTCCTGGAGATGGGAAGTACAGTGCCTGCACTCTGAAGGAGGGGTGTTAATGTTGCAGTTTAAAAACTGTAGTGTAAAGCACCCTTCTGGCAAGACAGTGATGGAGTGAATGATGGTGAAAGTTTTTCTTTTTCGGGCCACCCTGCCTTGGTGGGAATCGGCCAGTGTGATAATAAAAAAAAAAAAAAAGTTATGGACTTACTGCCTTCATGTTCGGTATTATCTTAAGTTTCATCTCCAAAGTAATTGGTTTTGTACCATTGTAAAGTTGAAATATCTTAAGTTGAGTCATAATGAGTCGAGGAGCACATGCATATCTATAAATTTTTTAATATAAACATCTATTTTGTCTCTCACATTCAATTTATAACTTAATTAGAAAAAGTTGATCAAGCCTGTCAAAAAATTAAACACTTAACAATTCATGATTATTAGCTTGATGGCTCATAGTATCGGTGGCAGTCAAAAATCACAGAGGTGCATAGTAGGTCCAGGGACTGAGCCCTAGCATTCTCTTAGCTAAGCATGTTACAGTAGTAGTGAGAAAATGGATTCAGTTGCATTAATTCTGTAATGTGTAGGTTACACTATAAATTCAGTCACATAAACATTACATTAGAGCATATTCAATATTTTGGAGAGAATTTTCTGATTAAGCAAGTTACATTGGTTACGAGTTTTTGTACAGTGGGCAAAGTTAGGGCATTTGTATAGAAATTTTTGTCATTTATTAGGCATTTCTTAAGACCTTGGATTCTCATTAAGTTTGTTCACTTTTTCTGTTGTTGACAGTGTTTGTACAGGATTGTTTCATTATAAAGACTAGCACAAGTTCCTGTAGTATTTTTCAGGTATATATTATATTATGATGAATCTCTTCCATCTCTCAGTGGCATTCCTTTGCCTTGTGAAGAACTTGTGTGACCCAATTTGTTTTGATTAAAAAGAATAAAGTATAATATGAAATGAGAAAAAACTTTGTACAATTGCATATATAAGCTAGTATTTTACTGATCAGTATTAAACAATGAGTGAAAAATGTTTCAAATGTGCTTACCTTTGTTAAAACAAAATATTTTTTTTTATTTCAGGTCGAAAGTGTACATTTCAGACCATTACCGAGAATTTGATGGTTTACCAGAAGATGTGTCTCAGAATGAAGACATGGATGTTAATGCAGATGAAGCGCTTGACATAATCATGTCCCCAAAAACTAGTGACTTTTCTTATAGTTTATCACCTGGATTCAAAAAATGGCACAGTGAACCCTTTTCAGTAGACAGTTCATTTGGATTCATTCCATCCTGAACACTTTCACCTCTCCATAGTTTATGCATGTTACAGTGGATGAATCATGAGAATACTTTTTTAAATACAAGTGGACCCTCGGTTTTCATGTTTAATCTGCTCCAGAGAGATCGGTGAAAACAAACCATTTTCCCCAAAAGAAATAATGTAAATCCAATTAATCCATTACAGACACCCAGGAGTATTAACAAAAAAAAAAAAATTTTACCCTAAAGATAGATTTACATGCACAAAAGAATGAACATTCAACATGGTACTTACCTTTATTGAAGGCTGTTGTTGGTGGATGGAAGACAGGGAAGAGGGGAGAGGGAAAAGAGGTTATTCTTTGGAAGGTAAATCCCCCTCCATAAGGACTCTAGGTACTAAGTCCTTATCCAGGGTCACTTTCCTTCTTTGTTTTTTAATGTTACAGATCTTTCCATCCTACTCCACATTGCACAAATTTCCATTACTACCACCCTCTTCCACCATCACTACTACCCTCTACCACCATCACAACCACTACCACCATCATTACCATACTCTACCATCACAACCACTGCCACCCTCTACCACCATCACTACAACCCTCTACAACCATTACCACCCTCTACCACCACAATCACTACCACTCTACCACCATTGCTACCACCCTCTACCACCATCACAACCACACACTACCACCATCACAATCACTACCACCCTCTACTACCATCACTACAACCCTCTACAATCACTACCACCCTCTACCATCACTACCACCCTCTACCACCATCACAACCACTACCACCCTCTACCCCCATCACTACCACCTTCTACCACCAACACCACTTTCGTATTTTTCTACAGACTTTTTCTTGAATTCTATCATGTTTCTCACATTCTTTACCAAAGGGCTGGCACTAGAAGCTTTCTTTGGGCCATGGTGGCTTATTTAGCAGTCACACACAATAAACAAGTGCCAAAAACAATGGATTATTACGAAATGTTTCGTATGACCTCGCAGGATATGTTTGCTCACCGAGAAACAACACGACACTACCTGAGAATGCTTGTGGGAGGTGGCTTTGCGTGCGCTCTAGGCAGTGGACAGGTTCCATACCATTGATGAAAATGGAACCAATATTTTGACAGAAAAAGTTGGCAAAAAAGGAAATTGGCAATAACGGAGATCAGTGAAAAGGGAGGGTCCACTGTACCTTGTTTAATATTTATCTCTGAAGTTTACCTAATATTTATTAGCATTGCATAGGTTTTGTATATAAAATGATTGAAACCTGTCATTTATTGATATTTGAAACAGGTTCTAAGTCAAATTGGTGTCCAGATAATATAATTTTATATTTATGCTGGACAAACTTGCATTGACTACTGTATTTTTTCAACTTATGTAAAGTTGATGTTTGTGAGAAAGGGGCTAAATATGTTTTTGTATCTATTTAACCCGTAAACGGTCCAAGCAGATCTACGTTCACATGTGTAGTGCTACAAAAGTAGATCTAACTTTTTTTTACATATTTTCAAATATAACAAAAAAAAAAGTAAATCAAAGTTTTTTTTACACATTTTCAAATGTAGAAAAACAAAAAGATCTACTTTTTTACATACTTTCAAATGTTGAAAAAACGTATATATACGTTTGGACCGTTTACGAGTTAAATACATATCCTTTCCTTTTATTCAAAGTTGTCAGAGGCTTGGATTAGTGTTTGGCATTTACTTTAATTACTCTACTAGTTTTTCCTGACACTAATACTTATTGTAAGGGTAATTGTTTTGGAATCTATAACATTTAAATGAAATAAATTATTTAGCATTTTCTGATTATTTTTTCAACCTAACTTCTTGCATATGTGCACTGGCCATCTCCCACCAAGGTAGTGTGACCTGAAAAAGAAACCTTTTCACCATCATCATCACTATCACTGCCTTGCCAGAGGTATGTAGATGTGACAGTTCAAATGTCCCTCCAAACAGCAAATATCCCTACCCCTCCTTTAATGTGTAGGTACACAAATAACCCGCACATAAAAGAGAGAAGCTTACGACGACGTTTCGGTCCGACTTGGACCATTGACAGAGTCACACTAACCAGAAGTGGAGCAGGACGGCTATATATAGGCAGGAAGAGGTGGTGGTAGTAGTAGTAGTACAAGAATGGTATATAATACCGACAAGATGAAATTAAGACACATGCGCAACACCCGGACATCCCTATCGTAGACGTTTCGCCTTCCAGCCAGCCACTGGATGGCGAAACGTCCACAACAAAGACAACCAGATGCCGCACATGTGTCTAAATTTCATCAGTAGTTGTAGTAGTAGTAGAAGAGGTAGTAGTAGTGGTAGAAGTGGGAAATAAGGAGGACGAGCCAGTCAAATACAAAGGAAGGGGAGCACTGCAAGAGAGCTAGGTGCCCACTGAGGGAGAGCAAGCGCACAGAGGTGCGTGAAAGGGGAAGTGGTGAAATAAATGAAGAAGGGACAGAAGAGAGAAAGACAACCCAGAGGAGAAAGGGGAAGAGGGAGAAGAAGAAAAAGAAAAAGAAAAAAAAAAATAATGAGGAGTCAGGTTAAGTCATGGGTGTTCTGAAGTTTGGAGCATTTTACAATGTAGTGGGAGAGGAAGGCATCTACAGAGACGAAGCCAGGGCTAAGGTTCATACAAGGAAAGTTGTTTATTAGAGAGGATTCAACTAGACGGCGACTGTTCGAGTTGGAAGTAGGGAAGACAGTTTTAGCAGAAGACCAGTCAATAGGATGGCTATGATCTCTGACGTGACAGAAAAGAGCATTGTTAGTGTCGGCAAGCCTAACACTATTTTTGTTATTTAATGTGTAGGAACTGTACTTCCCACCTCAAGGACTTAGATCATGTTAACTGGTTTCCCTGAATCCTTTCACAAAATATTACCTATGCAATTCTGTGTAAGGAGTTCTCAGGACTGATTTAACATTATTACTCAATGCAAAACCTATCTTATTGTTTCTTAACCTAACCAAGTCTACCGTACTAAGTTTGCTGGAACATAAATAAAAATTAGGCATACTTAACTGTTACTTTATTGCCAAAGTTTTTTCTGCAAAAAGATTATTAATCTTTTTAATACTTCTTACTTCCTGAATAATTATATAGCAGGTTCAGCAAAGTTCAGTAAAAAAATGGAGAATTAAAATATTTTGTAATTTTATTTGTATGACCCTTGAGAATTTAACACTTAGTTTTGATTGTAATAATAAGTGTAGCACTGTATAGCCCTTGTGGTTTAGCGCTTCTTTTTGATAATAATAGTAATAATAATTGTAGGTTTTATCTCCTTCAAGGGGAATATCCTTTCCTGTGAAAAGGGGATCCTAATCACAGGAACTGGATTTGCAGTTCCCTTCCTTGGATTAAATCTCAATATCCCAATCCTCCCCTTTCTTCATATGGCCTCGGTGAATAAATTTCCACCTTTTGTGAAATCCAGTGAAATGGAGGAAAAAGGTATCACTGTCAACCCTATTCTACCATAGCTTCCATCAGCAGTGCTATAATGATCTTGCCACTCCACTAGATGGAAAATGGATTATTTTGAAGCATGTCAGGCAGTACTGTATGACCCTAGTGGGTTTAGTGCTTAGAGAGTGTTAAAGGAATGTAAAGAGGAACTTAGCATACCTTTGGCTAATCTTTTCAATACATCACTACAAGCAGGCATAGTGCCTGACAAGTGGAAAATGGCAAATGTAATACCTATTTACAAGGCAGGTGACAGGTCCTTAGCTTTGAACTATAGACCAATGAGCATTACCTCCGTGGTTTAGCGCTTCTTTATTATTATAATAAGCCTTACCTCCATAGTGGGAAAATTTATGGAATCAATAATTGCTGAAGCAATTCGTAGCCATCTCGAAAGGCATAAATTGATTAAACTCTTTACCGGGCGGTGCCTCTCGGCACAGCTTTAAAAAGGGGCGCTCCTGTCTTACAAATTTACTAACTTTCTTTACTAAAGTATGTATTTGAGGAGGTAGATCATGGTATTGAATATGATATTGTGTATATGGACTTCAGTAAGGCTTTCGATAGAGTTCCACATCAGAGGCTATTGAGGAAACTTAAGGCACACGGAATAGGAGGAGAAATTTTTTCCTGGGTTGAGGCATGGTTGACGAATAGGCAGCAGAGAAATCGGAATGGGGGCAAGTCACAAGCGGTGTTCCACAGGGGTCAGTGTTGGACCCCTTGTTGTTCACAATCTACATAACGACATAGATGAGGGAATGCATAGCGACATAAGCAAATTTGCCGATGACTCCAAAATAGGCCGTCCAATTCATTCTAATGAGGACATTAGAGCACTCCAGGATGATTTGAATAGACTGATGTAGTGGTCGGAGAAGTGGCAGATGCAGTTTAATATAGACAAATGCAAAGTTCTAATGTTGGACAGGAAAATAACCATGCCACATATAAACTAAATAATGTAGATCTTAATATTACGGATTGCAAAAAGGATTTAGGAGTTCTGGTTAGTAGTAATCTAAAACCAAGACAACAGTGCATTAGTGTTCACAATAAAGCTAACAGAATCCTTGGCTTCATAGCAAGAAGTATAAATAATAGGAGGAGTCCTCAGGTTCTTCAACTCTATATATCCTTGGTTAGGCCTCATTTAGATTATGCTACGCAGTTTTGGTCACCGTATTACAGAATGGATATAAATGCACTGGAAAACGTACAAAGGAGGATGACAAAGTTGATCCCATGTATCAGAAATCTTCCCTGGGAGTGATCATGTCGGAGGATCTCACCTTCAAGGACCATAACATTGTATCAATCGCATCTGCTAGAAAAATGACAGGATGGATAATGAGAACCTTCAAAACTAGGGATGCCAAGCCCATGATGACACTCTTCAGGTCACTTGTTCTACCTAGGCTGGAATATTGCTGCACACTAACAGCACCTTTCAAGGCAGGTGAAATTGCTGACCTAGAAAATGTAAAGAGAACCTTCACGGCGCGCATAACGGAGATAAAACACCTCAATTACTGGGAGCGCTTGAGGTTCCTAAACCTGTATTCCCTGGAACACAGGCGGGAGTGATACATGATTATATACACCTGGAAAATCCTAGAGGGACTAGTACCGAACTTGCACACGAAAATCACTCACTACGAAAGCAAAAGACTTAGCAGACGATGCAACATCCCCCAATGAAAAGCAGGGGTGTCACTAGCATGTTAAGAGACCATACAATAAATGTCAGGGGCCCGAGACTGTTCAACTTCCTCCCAGCATACATAAGGGGGATTACCAACAGACCCCTGGCAGTCTTCAAGCTGGCACTGGACAAGTGCCTAAAGTCGGTTCCTGACCAGCCGGGCTGTGGCTCGTACGTTGGTTTGCGTGCAGCCAGCAGTAACAGCCTGGTTGATCAGGCTCTGATCCACCAGGAGGCCTGGTCACAGACCGGGCCGCGGGGGCGTTGACCCCCGGAACTCTCTCCAGGTAAACTCCAGGTATGAGGATAGACTGAGGCCCTGAATCTGCACTCTCTAGAAAGGCATAAAATTAGGGGGATATGATTGAGGTGTATAAATGGAAAACATGAATTAATAAGGGGGATGTGCTTAGTGCTTCTTTTTTATTATAATAATAATAATAAGAGGGATGTAAATAGCGTGCTAAAAATATCTAACATAGACAGGACTCGTAGCAATGGCTTTAAATTGGAAAAATTCAGATTCAGGAAGGATATAGGAAAGCACTGGTTTGGTAATAGAGTTGTGGATGAGTGGAACAAACTCCCAAGTACCGTCATAGACGCTAAGACGTTGTGCAGTTTTAAGCTGTTTAGCCCTTGTGGCTTAGCGCTTCTTTTTGATTATAATAATAATAATGTGCGCAGTTTTAAAAATAAGTTGGATAAATACATGAGTGAGTGTGGGTGGGTGTGAGTTGGACCTGACTAGCTTGTGCTACTAGGTCGGATGCACTGCTCCTCCCTTAAACGAATAAATGAGAGAGAGAGAGAGAGAGAGAAATAGGTTCGCGAGTTATGTAAACAAATCAGCCAGACGCGTATGGTTTTAGTAAGTTTATTCAGGTATACACAAATACAGTTACATAGAATTATCATACATAGCAGCATATGTGTAGAGAACCTAGGATAACCCAAAAAAGTCAGACAGAGTGACCTATTTCCATTGGGGTCCTTTTACCTTATTATAATATAAAAGTTATAATATTTTCTTATTATTCTATAATGAAGATAACATCTTATTATCATACTAAAAAGACTATCTACTACACGAGGGTCATTAAGACTATCTACAATACGAGTCATTACTAGGAATAAGGTAAAATTTACACGTATGTTAATAATAATATGTTAATTATACTAATGTGGGTATGTAGTCTGCCTGGGCTACATACCTACACCTACTTACATAGCATGTTTATATGCTTTGTAATATGTTTCTTATATAATTTTGAAGGAAATATCATAGAAGGTTTAATGAAAATGTCTATATTAACGTTTTATACAATATTTAATAAGCCTCAGAGTGATTATTATTGTGTTATCGTTATTAACATTATTAAGTGACGTGTCTGACCTCATTAGGTCAAAGCACTGGCTTAAGCCGGTACGAGTATTGGAGATGCCTCGCATAGGCCAGTAGGCCTGATGCAGTGTTCCTTCTTATGTTCTTATGATTATAATAATAAGGCATGTCAGGTGAACCCTCGGTGAGACATGTTTGCCCTCAAACGACAAGTATTTCTGGATCCTGGAGTGGATCCTGGAGTAGCAACTGAAGGTTGCTACTCCAGGTTGCAACTTTCACTCCTCCAATTCGATTTATCATTATGCAGTTTTCAATGATAATATTCCCACATTATCACTATCACCTTCACTGCCCCACAACCTACATGGTCTGATTCAGACGAGCCTTCAACACCTTGTATGACCCTTATTCCTTCAAGGGAGGTTACTTGATGCCAGTGAGTAGCTGTTGATCCAAGAAATTGAACCGGACCTCCCTTCCATAGGTCGAACCTTTTTGCCTCTCATTACCATAGGCATTGTATAATCATATCAGGATTTATTGCTCTCCCAATTAATATAATAATAATCTTTCCTCAATACCTATCAACAACACTACCATTCCTTCATAACTACATGCTCTGATCAAATACCTAGATAAAAAAAAAATTGACCACTGCTGTATCTATCGGTGAAATACATAGGTGCACCCCTCATCCCCTGCATTCTTTCTCTATCTCCAGATACAAGAAGTTGGTCCTGCCTATATGGACTCCTGCATCACTTAAGTCAACCGGTCTTTAACAACTCCCTATGCCCTTTATAGCCACAAATGTCTGTACCCCCATCCCCTTTCTGGCCACATGTTACCATTCCTCATTCTGTTTTGCCACCTGCATTTGCACCCTAAATTCAGACTATTTCTCATGGCCTCAAAACCCCACAGTGAAGCTCTCGCTTCACACGGCGAGGGCCTGGGTTCGATTCTCAGCCAGATTAGAAACATTGGGCGTGTTTCTTTCCACCTGTTGTCTATGTTCACCCATCAGTAAAATGGGTACTTGGGTGTCAGTCGACTGGTGTGGGTCGCATCCTGGGACACTGACCTAATTTGCCCGACATACGGAGCATAACACGGGGCTTTCTATATAGTAGTATGTCATTGTTGTCAGCTAGGCCTGTATACCATGTACATGTACTTGTAGTAAATAAAGATATTATTGAACATTAAAATGGTATAAAATACCGACAGGTTGTTAGGTAAGACACATATGCAACAGTTAGGTATCTTTATTTCGAAATAAAGATACCTAACTGTTGCATATGTGTCTTACCTAACAAAGATATTATTATTATTATTATTATTATTATTATTATTATTATTATTATTATTATTATTATTATTATTATTATTATTATTATTATTATTATTATTATATTATAATGCCTTATATCAATTTTGTAGATTACTCCAGTCCATAACCACTTCTTGTTTCCCTCTCCTATTGGGAATTAAGATCTCCAAATGCTGGTAGTCCCAGTGTCTTCAAGAACCTGAACTAAGTAATGTAGAGGGATTTCCTGTCTCTGGGTACATTCTTTTATAATAATTGATACTCCATTTTATAATCATTGATACTCCATTTTATAATCATTGATACTCCATTTTATAATCATTGATACTCCATTCATACTCCACTATACTGCAGCCGATGGCTGCAGTATGTAATATACAATACTTTATTTTATTTCAACCTTACTTATGCCCCTTTCTTAATAAACAATATTAACTCCCATCACCTCCTCTCAGGAGGATCACATTGTGACCCTAGGCCTAGAGGTAACTAGTTAAGTCTTTCCTCAACCCCTTCCCCACCCTCTCTCTCTCTCTCTCTCTCTCTCTCTCTCTCTTTTACACAGGGTTTGACAAGGTTAGGTTAAGGATCCCTAGCTTTATTGACAAGCTATTTACAGGTTAAGGATTCCTAACTTTATTGACAAGCTAAGAACTGTTACCTACATCAGCTCATTTGAAAGCATTTTTGGTGTTATGAAACATACAAGTAGGGAACAGGATGAAGCTGGAGCCATCTGTGGGCCAGCATTTTCAGCTGATCAACTGACTTTATCTCGTTGACATCATAATGTTGTACGAATGTGTTCCAGACTCGAGTCATCGTGGGGATAAATGATCTCAGATGAAGTGATGTTCTGGAGAAGGGTACAGCCAGAGTGAAGTTGCTGCTTTCTGCCCGTCTTGTGGTATAGAAACTTGCCTCACGCTGTCCTCGAAGTGGATCCAAGTGTGGTAAGATAAGATAAGATTTCGTTCGGATTTTTAACCCCGGGGGGTTAGCCACCCAGGATAACCCAAGAAAGTCAGTGCGTCATCGAGGACTGTCTAACTTATTTCCATTGGGGTCCTTAATCTTGTCCCCCAGGATGCGACCCACACCAGTCGACTAACACCCAGGTACCTATTTGCTGCTAGGTGAACAGGACAGGTGTAAGGAAACGTGTCGGAATGTTTCTACCCGCCGGGAATCGAACCCGGGCCCTCCGTGTGTGAAGCGGGAGCTTTAGCCACCAGGCCACCGGGCCACTTTGACAATACTGGTCTTGTACATAACAGTAAGGCCACCCACATCCCTCCTGTGTTGAAGACTCTGCTGAAATGACAGATCTATCCAGGATGGGTCCAGGCGAGAGATGAGACGTCTTGCTCTGTTCTCTACTCTGTCAAGCAGTCGCAGATGAGAAAGGCGGGCAGGCGAACCAAGAAAGTGGAGCATACTCTCACTCTCTCCATAGAATTTGTAACCTCTTTTATGGATCTCGCTATTTGCTTTTCCTTGACACCACCAGAATTTTATTGGACAGTAATAAATGATCTATACGACAATAATCATTTCCATCTTCTCATTACTCATCAATCTCGGTGACATTTTGATATGTAAAGTGGGTTGTCTATGTACACCACATTTCTTTTCTTGATCCTCCTGCCAACTCCTCTACAGACGAGCTATATCTCTTTGTCACCTCGGAACATTGTAACTGTTTACCATATCTCACAACTCAGTTAAATATCTTCGGAAATGTGTCCTCTGGTGGTCTCGACAGTGCTCGTGCAGCTCGTTTGAAATTGTACATGAATGGTATACAATACCGACAAGATGAAAATTAAACACATATTCAACATCTGGGTATCTTCATTGTAAACGTTTCGCTATCCAGTGGTTTTATCGATACAAATTCTAGGACATAATTGGAAGACAGTAGAAATATATACAAAAGATGAGCTAATCAGTCCCTCAGCCTTGGAGTTGGTGTGAAGAGCACCGTAGTCGTGAAGATTCTACGCATGTTAGTGCGCGAAAGATATATTTATTTAAATTAAGAGCGTCAATGATGTCATTATATGAGGAGCCTCATTGTGTGTCTAGACCCCAGTGTTGGACCCCAGTATATCTTCCATCTACTTGTATATGTGTCTAGACCCTAACATACAATAGAGTCTTCCCTCTATTGTATGTTACACTGAGGGGGATACGGTGGGTGGGGGGGGGGGGCTAAATGCTGGTGGCGGGCTAGTATTTCCCGGATGGTATATCACCCGTACGAATTTCACGTTCTCCAAGGAAAGGAGGTGCCCAGATGTGGTGACAAACTTGCATTCCTCAGGTGATGTATATCTCCTGAGCACGGATTCAGCATATTCGAATGAATATATTGAGCTCTGGTGTAATAAATGTGAATACAATAGGTGAATTATAGTTAACAAAGCAGAAAATAATCCAATAACTGATAAAAGATGCACTACAAAGAAAAATCATTACTATCTCATCTTACCATTTCAGTCAAGAACATTTAAGACACCTGCTGTCCCTGTTCACCCATCAGTAAAATAGGTACCTGGGTGTTAATCAACTGGTGTGGGTCGCATTCTGGGACAAAATTGACCTAATTTGCCCGAAATGCTCTGCATAACAAAGGACTTTCTATATAGTAGTATGTCATTGATGTCAGCTAGTCCTGTGTATCTTATACATGTACTTGTAGAATTAAAGATATTATTATTATTATTATTATTATGTCTGGCTTTTAGGCTCTAATATATACCAGGAGGGTATATATTAGGAATCACAAAAAAAACTAGTAAGGTGGCCATTACAAGCGCCAGTCAGCAGCAAGCATCTTACCGCACCATTTTAATAATATTCACGGTGAAACAGACTATTGAAAATAAAGATCTCAGTTGAAATTAAGATTGTATATTAAAGTAATAGAATAAAAGCCGTAGTCGAATGGTGTGGGTGGCTTCCTGGGGGACAAGATTAGAGGACCACATTTGAAATAAGACAGACAGTCCTCGATGACACACTGACTTTCTTGGGTTATCCTGGGTGGCTAACTCTTCACCGGTTGAAAAATCCCAACTAATCTTAAGGTAAGGAAACGCAACATTCCCCCAATGAAAAGCAGGGGCGCAACGAGTACATTGAGAGACATAATAAGTGTCCGGGGTCCAAGACTGTTCAACTGCCTCCCAGCCTACATAAGCGGGACTACCAATAGACCCTGGCTGTTTTAATAAGGCACTGGACAGGCACCTAAAGTCAGTACCTGACCAACCTGGCTGTGGTTCGTACGTCAGCTTGCGTGCGGCCAGTAGTAACAGCCTGGTTGATCAGACCAGGCCTCACGGTGGATCGGGGTCTGATCCACCGTGAAGCCTGGTCTCAGACCGAGCCGCGGGGGCGTTGACCCCCGAAACCCTCTCCAGGTAATACAAGCCACATAGAGAAGTGCTCATACGCAGCACCGTGGAGGCTGCTGGTCAACTTGGCCAGATTAGCCAAGACACCTTGACGGGGGGAGGGGAGGGGAGGATATTATGGGGGAGGAACTAGGATCAATGTTTAGTGGAGATAAACACCAGGATTTTCATGTCTTTTGTATAGCTTTAATAGTTTCCCTCAGTATCCAGATCATGTCTTCTGAGATTGATAGGCCAATAAAGTGTTATTTTCAATAAGTGTTATTTTCAGTAAGTGTTATTTACAATAAATGTTATTTACAATATGTTTTACTTACAATAAATGTTATTTACAATAAGATTTATATCCAATAAATGTTATTTACAATAAATTTTATTTACAATTGGCTAAGCTTTAAATAATAAGATACTACAAGGACCATAATGGAAATAAGTTACCTTGTCTAAATTTTTTTAGGTTATCCTTCTGGGTAATTTACATACATGTTACTGATAATTATAGTACTTAGATCTGTACTTATGATAATTATAGTACTTAGATCTGTACTTATGTGTACCTTTATCTTAGTAAACTTACTTACGTTATTTACTGAGTAGGTTTATAAATAGGTTGAGCAGGTACAGAGGACCCCAATGGAAACACAAGGACCCCAATGGAAATACAAGGACCTCAATGGAAACACAAGGACTCCAATGGAAATACAAGGACCCCAATGGAAACACAAGGACTCCAATGGAAACACAAGGACCCCAATGGAAACACAAGGACTCCAATGGAAATACAAGGACCTCAATGGAAATACAAGGACCTCAATGGAAATACAAGGACCCCAATGGAAATACAAGGACCTCAATGGAAATATAAGGACCTCAATGGAAATACAAGGACCTCAATGGAAATACAAGGACCTCAATGGAAATACAAGGACCTCAATGGAAATACAAGGACCCCAATGGAAATACAAGGACCTCAATGGAAACACAAGGACCCCAATGGAAATACAAGGACCCCAATGGAAATACAAGGACCCCAATGGAAACACAAGGACCCCAATGGAAATACAAGGACCTCAATGGAAATACAAGGACCTCAATGGAAATACAAGGACCCCAATGGAAATACAAGGACCCCAATGGAAATACAAGGACCCCCAATGGAAATACAAGGATCCCAATGGAAATACAAGGACCTCAATGGAAATATAAGGACCTCAATGTAAATACAAGGACCTCAATGTAAATACAAGGACCTCAATGGAAATACAAGGACCCCAATGGAAATACAAGGACCTCAATGGAAACACTATTACCCCAATGGAAATACAAGGACCCCAATGGAAATACAAGGACCCCAATGGAAATACAAGGACCCCCCAATGGAAATACAAGGACCTCCACTGGAAATACAAGGACCTCCAATGGAAATACAAGGACCCCCAATGGAAATACAAGGACCTCCACTGGAAATACAAGGACCTCCAATGGAAATACAAGGACCCCAATGGAAATACAAGGACCTCCACTGGAAATACAAGGACCTCCAATGGAAATACAAGGACCCCCAATGGAAATACAAGGACCTCCACTGGAAATACAAGGACCTCCAATGGAAATACAAGGATCTCCAATGGAAATACAAGGACCCCAATGGAAATAAGTCACTGACTTTTTTGGGGGGTTATCCTAGGTAATTTACACTATGTATGATAATTGTACTTGTGTGTACGTGTGTCTAAATAAACTTAATAGCCTTCTTAATATGGGATTAGTTCTATTATATTGTTTCTTCCACTAATCTTGTCTTCATGTACTGGTACAACGATGATATGCAGAAATATTTTTATATGGCCAATGAGTCTCGAATAAGAAGAAAATTTACATAAAAATCCTTAGGCGTGATTTATATTAATTAAAAAGGCAGAAAACAATTTGGTTAGATGGGATTTTTTAAAATATTTATGTTCCAGGTGCATCTTGATTTAGAAAAATTTCACTCTGAGGTTTAAATAATAATTCATTTTATGGATAATAAATAAAGATTTTAATTTGCCAGCTCGCATTTTTTTTTATCAGTATAAAATACTACTATATTGCAAATAAAGCAATTTATATTAAAATAGTTTACACCATGCATGTAAATAATTACGTAACTACCAAATGTAAAAAACAATGTTTTTAATTAGTTCTGAATAATAATCAGAGTTAAAGTCCGAAAGTTGGAATTATGTTATTATTATTATTATTATTATTATTATTATTATTATTATTATTATTATTATTATTATTATTATTATTATTATTATTATTATAAATTAAAAATAAGCCCTAAATCTACAAGGATAAAGATCATGGAGCAGATAGTAGCGGCCAGCGAAGAGACGGGGCCAGGAGCTGTAAATCGACCCCTGCAATCACAAATAGGTGAGTACAAATAGGCTAATACAGCGCTGCCAAGTCCTAAAATTGGATGGACATATGTTCAGCAGTGAGGTTACTTATCAGAGTTATCTGGCAACTCTGCTTCAGTTATGGCGAAGCGCGGGAGAAGTTGCAAGGTGCGGTGTAATCCAGCCATAACAGCCATAGTTGGGATCATCCCTGCTCATGGATGCCGGATTATCCTCCAAAAGGATCTCGGTGGTTATTGCAACGACTAACAGAATAATTTAAGAGCTGTTTAATGACAGATGATGCCAAGAAAGAAAGGATGACTTATTGCATCTCCACCACCACGTCAGGTAAAGTTCTGGCCAAACATTTAGTGCTTAATTCGTGACTTACATGAATTCTTCGCAGAATATAGTCATAATACCGTGGCTGAAACAATTTACAAATAACTCACACTTAGAGGAACCTTAAGACAACGTTTCTGTCCTTCCTGGACCATTATCAGTTTACGATTGTGGGTTATTTGTGAGTGTTTTGATAGGGTTTTCATAGGATAGCATAAGTTCGTCGATGTTGACTAAGGTTACCTCTTGATCTAAGGAATTTAACATGTATACCCCTTTCTTGGATCGAATCTGTATGCCTCCTATTTTCCCCCAGGTGCTTTATTACCCCTCGGGTTTAGCGCTGCCTCCATTAACAAGCAGATGTACTCGGTTGCTTAGCAATCAAAGAAAGTTATCCCAAATACATGAGGTATTCATTAATTATTACATATGCTAATGTTAATTTATTCAATAAAAATGGCAAATTAGGTCAAACAGCCCCAAATTAATTAAAACATTCCACTAAGAAACACCAGTTTTGAAGCCAAACTTTAAGAGGCAATCTCTTGATATATCAAGAGACCAAAATCCAGAAATATACTAGCACATTATGTTTGAAGCCGCTGAGAACTTGCTCTCTCAAGTTATCTGAGTTGAAGGGTAGTCAGTCCAAACTTTCGTAAGATTGACCAGCGTTTAAGGTTTAATTATGCATATCCCCTCAAGGAAGGTTCCTTGATGTTGGTGAGGGGCTCTTGATTTAGGGAATTGGATCTGTGCTCCAGTTCCCCGAATTAAGCCTGAATGCCTTCCACATCCCCCCCCAGGCGCTGTATAATCCTCCGGGTTTAGCGCTTCCCCCTTGATTATAATAATAATAATAATTAATTATGCATATAAGAAGGTTTTAATTATACTTTACTATATAAGGTACAATTTTTTTTGTAATTGGTCTTAACGCACATATTATGGGAACATAACAGTGAATTATGTAGGTTTAACCTAGTACATATAACCTAGTGAAGTCACTGACTTGTATCTCTGATCAGAAGAGAGATTCTTTATTTCACACACACACAAAAAAATAAAATTGGTACATTAAAACTTGCACAACTTAAAATCATGGCGAAGCTTTAATAAATCTCATCGGCACTGAAAGTTTAAAGCCGGCCACAAGATTTGCATCTAAACCTAAACCCAAAAAATCGTTCACACATAAGATGCATCAGCCATTAAAGATTGATGCCGTTCAGAATTGTATTTTAATCGGGAAAGCGCTAAACCAGTAGGGATTATATAGCACCTGTGGAATGAGAGGCATTCAAATTCAATCCAAGGAAGGGGAGTACAAGGCCAGTTCCTTGGTTCAAGAGCCCCTCACCAGCATCAAGGGAAAATGGTGCAATAATGTAAAATAATACCATACCATTTCCATATTAAAAGTGGGAAAATGGCACCTATTCGCTCCATTAACAATATAAACCTTTATCATAGTAACATTCACGAGTATTGAAATTGAAATTTTAAAGTCTGTTCATTGGGTTTATAATTATCACATGGAAACAGTTCGGGAATGGTCTATATAAAACTCAGTAGAGGGCAGCTATACTTAATTGTTGCACGAACCTTTATCTAGTAATAGTTGGTCGTGTTGAACTTTTGAAGGTGATCAAGTAAGGCATTCTGAAGTTTTAAACGGAAGCCTTCTATGAAATTAATGGAAGAGTATTACTATTATTATTATTCAACGGGAATCCGTTGACGGTAAAAGGATATGATCCATGTAACTGGAGTCAGCCTTCCGTTTCCTTAGATCAAACTTAATTACCTCGAACTCTCCAGTGATAACAATAGCGCTAAGAACAGAACATCAACAAAGATATAAATAAAGCAGTGTAGTAAGTCTCCTTATCCTGATGGAGAGTTCGACAAGATATAGTCATTTATTTCAGAGATTTCAAATACTTTTAAGTTTCGCAAACTGCTCATATGTTCCGCGATCTGGACGATAACTTCAACAAAAACTGATAGCATGATTTACTTTTTCGTGTAGCAATA
The DNA here is from genome assembly GCF_038502225.1 of Cherax quadricarinatus. Taxonomy (NCBI): domain Eukaryota; kingdom Metazoa; phylum Arthropoda; class Malacostraca; order Decapoda; family Parastacidae; genus Cherax; species Cherax quadricarinatus. Next base: position 3,375,474 of record NC_091365.1, read on the forward strand.
ACCGAGTATTTCATATCAGGGACGTTGATCAGGACTAGCAAGTACACGAACACTCTTGCAACATGAAATATATGCAAAAAAAAAAAAAAAAACAGATTTTTCCTTATTAGTAATATCTTATCAGTGTAGAAACGTTAGGCTATATAATTTTCCTTCCGGGTAATAGGCACGTCAAGAGTTTCTTGATTATTCACAACGTGTTATTCAATTCAAACAAAATGGCGACTGTCCTGTCTGCGCAGGCGCAGGTCCGGTTTCCCATTTTCCATAATATAATTCTTTTAAATACAGCATGACCATCTATATACATATAAATACTGAATTTCTGGAAAATATATACAGTATTTTCCACATATATAATATATATATATATATATATATATATATATATATATATATATATATATATATATATATATATATATATATATATATATGTGTGTGTGTGTGTATATGTGTGTGTGTGTGTGTGTGTGTGTGTGTACTTACCTAGTTGTGGTTGCAGGGGTTGAGTCTCAGCTCCTGGCCGCTACTCAGTCACTACCCGCTCCGTGAGCTTTATCATACCTCTCCTTAAAGCTAGGTATATATCCTGCCTCCCATACATCACTTCTCGGACAATTCCACTTCCTGACAACTCTGCGACTGAAGAAATACTTCCTGACATCCCTGTGGTTAATCTGAGTCTTCAGCTTCCAACTGTGACCCCTTGTTGCTGTGTCCCATCTCTGGGATATCCTGTCTCTGTCCATCTTTTCTATTCTTCTCAGTATTTTATATGTGGTTATCGTGTGTGTGTGTGTGTGTGTGTGTGTGCGTGAGAGAGAGAGAGAGAGAGTATGCGGTATATTAAAATCATGGGGAAGGGATAAACCCAGAACTGGAAATGTTGAAGGTAATCAGGTGTGATCCGAGGAAGAGAGTTGCAGCTTCAGTTTCTTCAAAGAAGACAACCCTTCGCCAACATGAAGGCACATTATTCCCTGGAAGAAAAAAGGGCCGAGCACCAGCCCTTAATAAAATAGTTAATAGGAAAGGAGTACACTTGGATAAAAATTATTCCCAATTTAATGATTATCGATAACCTAGCGATTTATGCTTTTCTTTTTGGAAATGCTAACACGATATTTGACGTAAAAGCCGTACAGCGCTGGGGGAGGGGGGGGGGTAATCATGCTTGATCCGAGGAAGGAAATTGAAGCTTCAGTACCTTGAATCAAAAACCTGTAACTAGCTTCGAGGCACCACTCCTGAAGAGCAATGATTTTTCAGAAGTTACAAGGAAAGGAGTACCCTTAACATGTTTACTAGGTGTCGTCGTCACTACTTTACTGTGAACTTCTTGTGTTAATAAGTATAATTTCTCATCTGTTTTGTGCTACTTGAAACCCAACACTTAAATATTAGACAGCCATATATGACTAAATAAGGTAATGCTGTCTTATGCACCGTTGACAATAATTTGTCATACAAAGTGAGATAAACTGAGTTGAACTGAGCAGCTGTGTTGTCTGATGACTTTGAAATACACACATTTAGTAAAAACTTATTGCTGGAAATATATTATGGGTGTGAACGCAGTAAAACACAATATTGTTTGAAATGTATTGTGGGGTTGAGAGCAGGATTGTTGTGGGTGAGGAGCGGCGGGTGGAACTGCAGGAGGAAGGTGAGGGACGGTGGGTGGCAGGTGAAGGGCAGACGGGCGGGCGGGTGGCAGCCCGCAGGTGAAGACTAGCGGGTGGAAAGTAAGTTTAGTAAAGAGTAACTCCACTCAACCCTCGCCACACTAACAAAAAACGCTACCAAGAAAATGCATTTGACGATAGAGAAACTAACGCTGCTGCTGCTTCTGGAAAAGCCTCGCATTATACTATTCTGCCGTAGTCAGCTGCAATTTAAGATATGTATCACATTGGCAGCTGCATGTGATGATGGCAAGTTGTGTAAATATTAGTGGAGGCAAGAGGGCGAACACTTACCTGCGCATTGATTACCTGGATTTGATCCCGGTAAGGCCCCGTCTTCATTATAATTCATAGGGAAGCACTAAAACCATACTGACCATTCATTACTCGAGAATCTGAGGTTTGAACCAAGAAATGGGAGGGTCACTCGGAGTTTATTTTACATTAAGATTCCTTAACCGACATCAAGGCACCCCTTGGAATGGCCCTTCACACATCACTGGGCACATTGGGACGCCCGGCAACGCCTCGGGAGTGCTTGGTGGCAACTACCTGGTCTCTACACCTCTACCTCCACACTCACTGACCTCTTGTTACTAGCCTTATTGCCCTGCACACTAAGGTAGTATTAACAGTTGCAGGGTGAGGGGTAGGGTAGGGTTGCAGGGTTGGGGTGGTAATGTGCCAGAATGAGGGACGGCAGTGGTAGAGTTGCATAGGAACAGGGGTAGGATTGCAGGGAGCGTCGGCCAAGGTTGGGCAGTGGTAAAGTTGCAAGGTGAATTGAATAGGGTAGGATGGTTGCAGGGTGAGTGGAGCAGGGTAGGACGGTGAAAGGAGGAACGGGGCAGAGTAATAGGAATTGGGACAGGGTGGAAGAGTGAGGAAGGGTTTACTCTTGTGTGAGAATAAATAACAACGTGGGTCTGGTGAGGACCACACTCCCTGTTTGTTGTTCTTGCGACTAAGAAAACACGGGGTACATCCACCAGCACATTATGAACGCTCATGAGATTGTAACATTATTAATTAATTCAACTAAATACTAGAAGTATTATAATTGATTTTCTGCAATTCCGTCACTATCCTATGTAAATACCCTGAACTGTAACTAACCAGACTCTCCAGAGTCTGATTAGTTATAGTTAGTACGCTCTTTCCTCCTTTCAAAGGGGAAAAGGAGCATACCTCAATGCTGGTGTAAGGCTGTTGATCTAAGCAATTCTAGCTTCCGCCTCCTTCATTGCCTCAACTCTGATAACCTTCCATTTCCCATGAATATAATAATAAACATAATCTTAATGAAATCATCAGGCGTCTTGTCTCCTATGGTTACATTGAGCGGTGCCTATCTCGGTGTGTGTTCACAGTATATATACACTTAGAAGTGCGTATCAGTGTAAATACTGAGAGTCGATAAAATTTTTATTTTAGGGATTCAAATTTTTTTATTTATTCTTATACAAATGAAATGCATTCTTAGGCCTACACGCAATCAATAAACTTACCTAACAGACTAACTTACGGTTATGAATACAAACTAATATCACGTGCACTGACTGCTCAAAGATTAATCATTGTAACTTAAGTGTTCAAGTGAGCAGGGAAGATCAGTTCGTAGCTACAAAACCACATTGAAGTTCATCCGATGTGTTGAAACACATCGTACACTTATATAAGCCCAGCCAAGCTGCCTTTATGCTGATGAAGGGCTCTTAGGAGTTTGAACTACTCACACTTTGGATCAAATATGATTATCGCATATTTCCTAGGTTCTGTATGCCTCCCTGGTTAGCGTTTCCCCGTGAATATAATAGTAGAAGTGGGAGAAGCAGCCGCCTTCGCCACCCACTAATATAATCCCAGCTAAGATGCCTTGCTTCTTACTGCACGATAATACTATTATAAACAAGAGATAACACATGCTGCTCTTGGCTCTCCTCTCAGAAAAAAGATGTAGATGACTAAAACAGAAACTACAGATTTTATATGATAAAAATAAATGGTTCTTACATGGAGTTAGTGTGTTAGGTTTAAAAGAAATTGACTACACAAGTGAACCTGGGTCATTAAAGGCCACCTTTCACCCGTTCTTTAAAGTAAAAGTAAACATGCAAATAAATAAGTTATCATGCCTTGATGGTATGTAGAGCATGTACGATAGTGGATCGCACGTTTACCTTCAGGACATCTTTGAGAGAGTCCCAGCTGCGTGTGAGCGGGCTGCTTTGAAAATATTTTAATTCCTAATATAGAGATTAAGTGGACTCTTAATGTACATAATACTGAAATATCTATATGCTGTATAGCCCTTGTGGCTTAGCGCTTCTTTTTTTTATTATAATAATAATATATCTCAGTATACATAAATATCCATACTCACTGGTGCCCAGGTTTTATATTTAGTATGAATGTGGAGTATGACAGGAAAACCGTCTTTTGTGATGGAATATGACAGGAAACCCGTCCTTTGTAATGGTGTTTGAGAGGAAAATTCTTGTGATAGAGTATGAAAAAAAAATCCTTTGTGATGGGTTATAAACAAGAAAACTATGCTTTGTGATGGAGTATAACAAGAAAAATATAAGTTTTAAAGGAATATGACAGAAAACCATCCTTTGTGATAAGGTTTAGCAAAATCCACTCAGCGTGATAGAGTATGACAGGAAAATCATTCTGCGTGATGACTGTAAGGTAAACATTATTTGTTCTAACCTAGTAAGATATTAGATACATGAAAATAGCTACACAATGGAGAATCTAATTTGGATAAAAAAATATTTCTGTAATGTTAAGTCTTCTAGTTATTGTGGGATCACCAGCGATAAAAATTAGCGTTGTATGACCCTCATTTGACGGAGTCAGTATTATAAAAGCCAAAATGTAAATGTTTTTGTTTGTGATAGCTGCAAGTGAAGGTTGGTTAATGTAGTTACCAGAGGGAGAGAGACGCACCACCAAATACCAACCTCGGCTACAAACAGCCACACATTATTATTATTATTATTATTATTATTATTATTATTATTATTATTATAGTTGTAGTTGATGAAACATTAAACCAGTAGGGTTCATACAGAGCCTGGGGTATTTAAGGTAATCAGGTTTATCTAGTGAGGGGGAGTGTGGCTTAATTCCTTGGATAAAGAACTTCTCTTCATTGAAGAGGACCCATTCACAGTAATGGGAGCCATAATACTGAAATATTCTAATTACTATATAGTATTATGGAATATATTTTCTTTTATTTCGAGGCAGTTATTTTCACCGTACAAACATAAAATAACTCCAGTAATAAGTGACAAGGAGGGATATGTGGCGTGAGAGTCAAATAGAATCTTAAAAGTCAGCGTAACATCCTCCATCACTGATATTGACCAGACGAAGATGTAAAGAAATTAAGAGAAGTGGTGAGTTAAAAATGCTATTTGGGGCTTGATCCTAATAGACATTAGGCATTGTTGGTACGTCCAGAAACTGATATGGGAAATCGTGTAAGAAATTAGTAAGATGATGATAGATGTCTCGGGGAGAGGTCCTGGTAGGCTGGCTCTTGGAAAGTTTTGCTAAATACCGTATGCCTCGAGGAAAATAAACAGGCGTCATTAGAAATTGTTAATACAATAGGCACAAAAATACCACCCAACTGGAAATTGGTACAGTATTAGGATAAAATGATTACTAAACTCATTCTAGCTAAGCACCAGGAGCCCTTCCCTCTCTTCTCCCCCCCCCCCTACAGGTGTAGCGGTGGTTTGCGAGGACATTTAAAAAAAATGATTCTTGATTAGGCTATCTTTTTTTTAAAGAAGCTATATAAACCATAAGGAATTTACGGCTTTCATGTGAATATAATAACAATAATTTAAACCGTGTATAGTAATTTATAGTAGTGGTTAATTAAGAGGAATCTGGCAGGAACTCTGTCGGAGTTGATAGTACTACACATGCTTGTAAAAATTCAGATATTTTGTATAATTTTAGTTTAAACACATACTCTTATAACTTTAATATTTTCTTATCTAAAGATAACTTTAGTTGTTTTGCATATTCTTGTGTATATTTTAATAGTTCTAAGCCGAAACTTACATAAAAGCATATACACCTGAATGTACCATGACTCGATTTTTTTTTAACTTCCAGCACCTGCTACACTAGGCAGCCTCTTGCCGTAACCTATTATTAGCCTCCACAACCTTCTCTAGTTATTTACCAAAATTAAACTTACAAAAAAATCACAAGATCAAAAGTACAATACTGACTTGTATTAAAAACAATAATTTCGTGCTCATTCTTTGGTTAGTCTAGTGTTTCTTACATTAAAACTTTCTACAGTCCTCTTTAGATACATTTTAATAAATAATTAGCAGACAGCGTATTTTAAATCCAGAAATTTAATAAAAGACAAAATCCCAATCAACGTTACACCAGCAATTGGAACTAGCCTCCTTGGATCAAACATGATTATCTTACATTCCCCAAGTGCTGTATAACCCATACAGGTTTAGAGTTTTCCCATTAATAATAAAGTCATTGATACTGATTTTTTTAGATATAGAGAAATATACTCCAGCTCACTCCTTTCAAGGGGATTACACTATGCTGGTGGAGAGCTGTTGACGCAGTGAACTTGGGCTACCCTCGCCTTCCTTGGATGAAGCCTAATTAATTTCTGTTCGTCAGATGTTGTAACCCCCCCGGGGTTACATTGAAGCCCAGCCCCATCTTTGGTATACTATCACCTCCTAGGATGCCACCCACAGTGACTAACACCTATGTACCTATTTATTGTTGGGGGAACAAGGTCAGCTGATGTAAGATTTTCCCAGACGCCTCGACAATCAGAAAATCGAACTCAAAGTTCATTTTTAAAAGTCAAATGGTCTCTATCACTGAAGAATTGAGACACTTATGCAGCATATGGGAATCTTTATTGGAGAAACGTTTCACCACACAGTGGCTTCATCAGTCCAATACAAAGCAGGAAGGTATAAAGAGACGAGGAGTTTGAGGTAATCAGTCCCTCAGCCTGGAATCGACGTGTTCAGTCCATCACTCTTGTAGGAAATACAGCACAGGGCCAGAGAGGTGGCTTATATACTGCAGTCAGGTGAGTGGAAGCAGGAGGCAGGGGCGGGATCATAGTGGGACCATCCACTAGTGTAAGTAGGTCTTCGTCCAAAGGTTGGACAAGTGTTGAAGAATTCCTTGTATCAAGATCCCATGATGTTCTAGTGTCTGACAGATGTGATGAATGGTTTCGAAAACCGACAATTTTTTTTTCAAAACCATTCACATCTCTATCACTGAGTTTACAGGTCTCGCAGATCAGTTTACTTATTCACATATTTCTAATTAATTGTTGGTATGCTCGTTCTAAGTTTTAAGAATTATCTATGAAATTAGACACACATATTCGTGTGATCCACACAAGGGAGTGTGGTGAATATAAATCTTAAGAGACACTATAATTAAGGCTGTGAATAATGGGAGTTACTCCTTACTTGTCTGTCATGTTGGTCGCCACGACTGCTGCTCCTGTGACAAAGATACCGCCGCGGCCGCCCACACTTATGTCCGTCACGCTCTTCTCTTTGGGATAAACGCACGCACGCACACACGCACACGCGCACACGCACACACGCACACGCACACGCACACACACACACACACACACACACACACACACACACACACACACACACACACACACACACACACACACACACACACACACACAGGGAGGAGGGGTTGCACTGCTCATAAAACACCGATGGGGATTTGAGGAAATGGAAGGCATGGACATGATTGGAGAAAGAGACTACATTGTAGGTACAATTCAGTCCGGAGAACATAAAGTAGTCATTGGAGTGATGTATAACCCACCACAGAACTGCAGGAGGCCAAGAGAGGAGTACGAAGAAAACAACAGGGTGATGGTGGACACACTGGCTGAGGTGGCAAGAAGAGCTCACTCGAGCAGAGCAAAGTTACTGATAATGGGCGATTTCAACCACAGGGAGATCGACTGGGAAAACCTGGAGCCACATGGGGGTCCCGAAACATGGAGAGCCAAGATGATGGATGTGGTACTTGAAAACCTCATGCATCAACATGTCAGGGACACAACCAGAGAGAGAGGGGAGGATGAGCCAGCAAGACTGGATCTTGTGTTCACCCTGAGCAGTTCAGACATTGAGGACATCACTTATGAGAGGCCCCTTGGAGCTAGCGATCATGTGGTTCTGAGTTTTGACTATATAGTAGAGTTACAAGTGGAGAAGGTAACAGGAACTGAAGGGGACAGACCAAACTATAAAAGGGGGGACTACACAGGTATGAGAAACTTCCTGCAGGAGGTTCAGTGGGACAGAGAAATGGTAGGAAAATCAGTAAACGAGATGATGGAATATGTGGCAACAAAGTGCAAGGAGGCAGAGGAAAGTTTTGTTCCCAAGGGAAACGGAAATAGGAAGACCAAAACGAGTCCTTGGTTTACCCGAAGGTGTAGGGAGGCAAAAACTAAGTGCAACAGAGAATGGAAAAGGTACAGGAGGCATAGGACCCAGGAAAACAAGGAGATTAGTAGAAGAGCCAGAAACGAGTATGCATAGATAAGGAGGGAGGCCCAGCGACAGTATGAAAACGACATAGCATCGAAAGTCAAATCTGACCCGAAACTGCTGTATAGCCACATTAGGAGGAAGACAACAGTCAAGGACCAGGTGATAAGGCTGAGGAAAGAAGGTGGAGAACTCACAAGAAACGATCAAGAGGTATGTGAGGAGCTCAACACGAGATTTAAGGAAGTATTTACAGTAGAGACAGGAAGGACTCTGGGGGGACAGACCAGATGGGGACACCAGCAAGGAATACACCAACAAGTGTTGGACGACATACATACAGATGAGGAGGAGGTGAAGAAACTGCTAAGGGACATCGATACCTCAAAGGCAATGGGACCAGACAACATCTCCCCGTGGGTCCTTAGAGAGGGAGCAGATATGTTGTGCGTGCCACTTACCACAATCTTCAACACATCCCTGGAAACTGGGCAACTACCTGAGGTATGGAAGACGGCAAATGTAGTTCCCATTTTTATAAAAGGAGACAGAAAAGAGGCACTAAACTATAGACCTGTGTCATTGACGTGTATAGTATGCAAAATTATGGAGAAGATTATCAGGAGGAGAGTGGTGGAGCACCTGGAACGGAACAGGAGTATAAATGCCAACCAGCACGGATTCACGGAAGGCAAATCCTGTGTCACAAACCTTCTGGAGTTTTATGATAAAATAACAGAAGTAAGACAAGAGAGAGAGGGGTGGGTTGATTGCATCTTCTTGGACTGCAAGAAGGCCTTTGACACAGTTCCTCACAAGAGATTAGTGCAGAAGCTAGAGCATCAGGCGCATATAACAGGAAGGGCACTGCAATGGATCAGAGAATACCTGACAGGGAGGCAACAACGAGTCATGGTACGTAATGATGTATCACAGTGGGCACCTGTGACGAGCGGGGTCCCACAGGGGTCGGTCCTAGGACCAGTGCTATTTTTGGTATATGTGAACGACATGACGGAAGGGTTAGACTCAGAAGTGTCCCTGTTTGCAGATGATGTGAAGTTAATGAGGAGAATTAAATCTGATGAGGACCAGGCAGGACTTCAAAGAGACCTGGACAGACTGGACACCTGGTCCAGCAAATGGCTTCTCGAATTTAATCCTGCCAAATGCAAAGTCATGAAGATAGGGGAAGGGCACAGAAGACCACAGACAGAGTATAGGCTAGGTGGCCAAAGACTGCAAACCTCACTCAAGGAGAAAGATCTTGGGGTGAGTATAACACCGAGCATGTCTCCGGAAGCACACATCAGATAACTGCTGCAGCATATGGGCGCCTGGCAAACCTGAGAACAGCATTCCGATACCTTAGTAAGGAATCATTCAAGACACTGTACACCGTGTATGTCAGGCCCATACTGGAGTATGCAGCACCTGTTTGGAACCCGCACTTGATAAAGCACGTCAAGAAACTAGAGAAAGTACAAAGGTTTGCGACAAGGTTAGTTCCAGAGCTAAGGGGAATGTCCTATGAGGAAAGATTAAGGGAAATCGGCCTGACCACACTGGAGGACAGGAGGGTCAGGGGAGACATGATAACGACATATAAAATACTGCGTGGAATAGACAAGGTGGACAAAGACAGGATGTTCCAGGGAGGGGACACAGAAACAAGAGGCCACAATTGGAAGTTGAAGACACAAATGAGTCAGAGAGATAGTAGGAAGTATTTCTTCAGTCATAGAGTTGTAAGGCAGTGGAATAGCCTAGAAAATGACGTAGTGGAGGCAGGAACCATACACAGTTTTAAGACGAGGTTTGATAAAGCTCATGGAGCGGGGAGAGAGAGGGCCTAGTAGCAACCGGTGAAGAGGCGGGGCCAGGAGCTAGGACTCGACCCCTGCAACCACAAATAGGTGAGTACAAATAGGTGAGTACACACACACACACACACACACACACACACACACACACACAAGAAACGACCGAGAGGTATGTCAGGAGCTCAACACAAGATTTAAAGAGGTATTTACAGTGGAAACCAGTAGGACTCCAAGAAATCAGAACAGGGGGGCACACCAGCAAGTGCTGGATGAGGTACATATAACCAAGGAGGAGGTGAAGAAGCTGCAATGCGAACTTGACACCTCAAAGGCGGTGGGACCAGACAACATCTCTCCATGGGTCCTTAAAGAGGGAGCAGAGATATTGTGTGAGCCATTAACAAAGATCTTCAACACATCATTTGAAACTGGGCAACTCCCTGAGGTATGGAAAATGGCAAATGTAGTCCCAATTTTTAAAAAGGGAGACAGACATGAGGCACTAAACTACAGACCTGTATCACTAACGTGTATAGTATGCAAGGTCATGGAGAAGATCATCAGGAGGAGAGTGGTGGGGCACCTGGAAAGAAACAAGTGTATAATTGACAACCAGCACGGTTTCGGGGAAGGAAAATCCTGTGTCACAAACCTACTAGAGTTTTATGACAAGGTGACAGAAGTAAGACAAGAGAGAGAGGGGTGGATCGACTGCGTATTTTTGGACTGCAAGAAGGCCTTCGACACAGTTCCTCACAAGAGGTTACTGCAAAAGCTAGAGGACCAGGCACACATAACAGGAAAGGCACTGCAATGGATCAGAGAATATCTGACAGGGAGGCAACAACGAGTCATGGTACGCGACGAGGTGTCAGAGTGGGCGCCTGTGACAAGCGGGGTTCCACAGGGGTCAGTCCTAGGACCTGTGCTGTTCTTGGTATACGTGAACGACATAACGGAAGGGATAGACTCAGAAGTGTCCTTGTTTGCAGATGATGTGAAGTTAATGAGAAGAATCGAATCGGACGAGGATCAGGCAGGACTACAAAGAGACCTGGACAGGCTACAAGCCTGGTCCAGCAACTGGCTCCTTGAATTTAACCCTGCCAAATGCAAAGTCATGAAGATTGGGGAAGGGCAAAAAAGACCGCAGACACAATATAGTTTAGATGGCCAAAGACTGCAAACCTCACTCAAGGAAAAAGATCTGTGGGTGAGTATAACACCGAGCATATCTCCTGAGGCGCACATCAATCAGATAACTGCTGCAGCATACGGGCGCCTGGCAAACCTACGGATAGCGTTCCGATACCTCAGTAAGGATTCGTTTAAGACTCTGTATACCATCTACGTCAGGCCCATACTGGAGTATGCAGCACCAGTTTGGAATCCACACCTAGTCAAGCACGTCAAGAAATTAGAGAAAGTGCAAAGGTTTGCAACAAGACTAGTCCCAGAGCTACGGGGATTGTCCTATGAAGAAAGGTTGAGGGAAATCGGCCTGACGACACTGGAGGCCAGGAGGGTCAGGGGAGACATGATAACGACATATAAAATACTGCGCGGAATAGACGAGGTGGACAAAGACGGGATGTTCCAGAGATGGGACACAGACACAAGAGGTCACAATTGGAAGTTGAAGACTCAGATGAATCAAAGGGATGTTAGGAAGTATTTCTTCAGTCATAGAGTAGTCAGGCCATGGAATAGCCTAGAAAGTGATGTGGTGGAGGCAGGAACCATACATAGTTTTAAGGCGAGGTATGATAGAGCTCATGGGGCAGGGAGAGAGAGGACCTAGTAGCAATCAGCGAAGAGGCGGGGCCAGAAGCTGTGACTCGACCCCTGCAACCACAAATAGGTGAGTACAAATAGGTGAGTACATACATACACACAAAATCGTTCAAGATTCTGTACACCGTGTACGTCAGGCCCATATTAGAATATGCAGCACCAGTATGGAACCCACACCTGGTCAAGCACGTCAAGAAATTAGAGAAAGTGCAGAAGTTTGCAACAAGACTAATGCTGGAGCTAAGGGGTATGCCCTACGAGAAGTTAAGGGGAATCGACCTGACGAAAGTGGAGGACAGGAGCGATAGGGAGGACACGATAACGACATATAAAATATTGAAAGGCATTAACAAGGTGGATAGGGACAGGATGTTTCAGAGATGGGACACAGCAACAAGGGGTCACAACTGGAAGTTGAAGACTCAGGTGAGTCACAGAGATGTTAGGAAGTATTTCTTCGTTCAGAGTTATCAGGACATCGAACAATCTGGAGAGTGACGTAGTGGAGGCAGGATCCATACATAGCTTTAAGAAGAGATATAATAAAGTTCATGGAGCAGGGAGAGAATGAACTTAGTAGCGACCAGCGAAGAGGCAGGGTCAGGAGCTGTAAATCGACCCCTGAAACCACAAATAGGTGAGTACACGCACACACACACTCACACGCACACACACAGGATTTTGTTTACATATTTTGTATTTAGATCAACATTGCTCTACAAGCTTCGTTATTCCACCTCAGCACATTTACAAACTAAGAGCTGTTAGCCTACCAAAGCGTAGCCCTAACAAGGTGTGCATGGTGTACCAACCACAGGATACACAACCCACACGTAGGAGAGAGAAGCTTATGACAACGCTTCGATCCGACTTGGATCATTTACGAGTCACACCTCAGGATGTCGCTCGCAGCAATCGACGAGGAAAAAGACGACTTTCTTCAGGTTATTAGTGGAGAATCCCATGAAAACTGATGAACTTATTTCAGTACAAGCGTGAGCCGATGGTTGTGGAGTGAGTCAGTCACAGGGGCGGCGCCAGAATTTCTATACTTGGGGGTTGAGGGCTTAGGGGTGGATGTGGATGGAAGGAGGGGGGGGGGGTGGCTAGGAGACTTGCTTTGAGGCAGCCAGTGGCGGCACCCTAGTTGGCGCCGCCTCTGTCCAGTCAGGTCCACAACCTGTTAGGTGCTCTCAGTGCTCGAGAAAATTTAGGATTTAGGCCAAATGGGCGATGTATGAGTATATACTCGGACTAATACTGCGTGAAGTAACGATATTTTGGAAGCGTTTCGACCACCAGGGGCTTTATCAATACAATATTCACCTGCTTTTGTCTGTATTGGGTTGATAAAGCCCCTTCGAAACGTTACGTATCTATTACACATCTGTGAGCTATGTACCTTGGGGAGACTCATCTTGCATTCTTGCATTGCTGTAGTTTTGCTGACTGTAGTACTTGGACCAAAGCAACAACAAAAAAAAAAAATGCCCACAATTCCTCTTCAATAGCTCTTGATAAAAAAAGAAAGAGTGAGGTCTTGCACGCTGCAAGACTCAAGTGAAATGGACAGGAAAACGATGGTCAAGTAATGAATAGGTGAAACAGGGACGACCTTCAACTTACACGAAGCTCATTGATCAGAGTCATGAGGGACCACACACACATTCTCAAGGACTAGATGAGGCCACACACATTCTGGAGGACCCTGGAGGTGACCACACATCATGAAGGACCCTAGAAGTGACCATACATAATGAAGGACCTTAGAGATGACCACATCATGAAGGACCCTAGAGGTGACCACATCATGAAGGACCCTAGAGGTGGCCACATCATGAAGGACCCTAGATGTGACCACATCATGAAGGACCCTAGAGGTGACCACATCATGAAGGACCCTAGATGTGACCACATCATGAAGGACCCTAGAGGTGACCACATCATGAAGGACCTTAGAGGTGGCCACATCATGAAGGACCCTAGATGTGACCACATCATGAAGGACCCTAGATGTGACCACACATCATGAAGGACCCTGGAGGTGACCATAAACATCTTGAAGGTCTCGTTAAGACGTTTCATCAAGTATATCCAGATGTACAAGACGGTCGCTCGTCTCTCCACTTGTGTACAATGGTTGAACAGAATCAGTTACAATATTACTGAATAATATAATGCTTTGTCCGGCGGCAGTAATGTGCCACCGCTGCCAGCAACCGTCCTTGGAGACTTCTGCTGCCAGCCACCGTCCTTGGAGACTTCTGCTGCCAGCCACCGTCCTTGGAGACTTCTGCTGCCAGCAACCGTCCTTGGAGACTTCTGCTGCCAGCCACCGTCCTTGGAGACTTCTGCTGCCAGCAACCGTCCTTGGAGACATCTGCTGCCAGCCACCGTCCTTGGAGACTTCTGCTGCCAGCCACCGTCCTTGGAGACTTCTGCTGCCAGCAACCGTCCTTGGAGACTTCTGCTGCCAGCCACCGTCCTTGGAGACTTCTGCTGCCAGCCACCGTCCTTGGAGACTTCTGCTGCCAGCCACCGTCCTTGGAGACTTCTGCTGCCAGCAACCGTCCTTGGAGACTTCTGCTGCCAGCCACCGTCCTTGGAGACTTCTGCTGCCAGCAACCATCCTTGGAGACTTCTGCTGCCAGCCACCGTCCTTGGAGACTTCTGCTGCCAGCAACCGTCCTTGGAGACTTCTGCTGCCAGCCACCGTCCTTGGAGACTTCTGCTGCCAGCCACCGTCCTTGGAGACTTCTGCTGCCAGCAACCGTCCTTGGAGACTTCTGCTACCAGCAACCGTCCATGGAGACTTAAGCTGCCAGCAACCGTCCTTGGAGACTTAAGCTGCCAGCAACCGTCCTTGGAGACTTCTGCTGCCAGCCACCGTCCTTGGAGACTTAAGCTGAAGGCAACCATCCTTGGAGACTTCTGCTGCCAGCCACCGTCCTTGGAGACTTAAGCTGCCAGCAACCGTCCTTGGAGACTTCTGCTGCCAGCAACCGTCCTTGGAGACTTCTGCTACCAGCAACCGTCCTTGGAGACTTCTGCTGCCAGCCACCGTCCTTGGAGACTTAAGCTGCCAGCAATCGTCCTTGGAGACTTCTGTTGCCAGCCACCGTCCTTGGAGACTTAAGCTGCCAGCAACCGTCCTTGGAGACTTCTGTTGCCAGCCACCGTCCTTGGAGACTTCTGCTGCCAGCAACCGTCCTTGGAGACTTAAGCTGCCAGCAACCGTCCTTGGAGACTTCTGCTGCCAGCCACCGTCCTTGGAGACTTCTGCTGCCAGCAACCGTCCTTGGAGACTTCTGTTGCCAGCCACCGTCCTTGGAGACTTCTGCTGCCAGCCACCGTCCTTGGAGACTTAAGCTGCCAGCCACCGTCCTTGGAGACTTCTGCTGCCAGGCACCGTCTTTGGAGACTTAAGCTGCCAGCCACCGTCCTTGGAGACTTATGCTGCCAACCACCGTCCTTGGAGACTTACGCTGCCAACCACCGTCCTTGGAGACTTATGCTGCCAGTCACCGTCCTCGGAGACTTCTGCTACCTGCCATCGTCCTTGGAGACTTCTGCTGTCAGCCACCGTCCGTGGAGACTTATGCTGCCAGCCACCGTCCTTGGAGACTTATGCTGCAGCCACCGTCCTTGGAGACTTCTGCTGCCAGCCATCGTCCTTGGAGACTTATGCTGCCAGCCTCCGTCCTTGGAGACTTATGCTGCCAGTCACCGTACTTGGAGACTTCTGCTGCCAGCCACCGTCCTTGGAGACTTCTGCTGCCAGCCACCGTCCTTGGAGACTTCTGCTCCCAGCTACCGTCCATGGTGACCTCTACGGTCAGCAACTATTCTTGTTAATCACTGCTGCTGGTGACCGTCCTTGTTAACTACTGCTGCCAGGGGCCGTCCTTGTTAACCACACAAGTGAATGTCCTTATTAACCACTGCTGTCAACGACCATCCTTGTTAACTACTGCTGCCAGCGACCATCCTTAACCACTACTGCCAGCGACCATCCATGTTAACCACTACTGCCAGCGACCATCCATGTTAACCACTACTGCCAGCGACCATCCATGTTAACCACTACTGCCAGCGACCATCCTTAACCACTACTGCCAGCGACCATCCATGTTAACCACTACTGCCAGCGACCATCCATGTTAACCACTACTGCCAGCGACCATCCTTAACCACTACTGCCAGCGACCATCCATGTTAACCACTACTGCCAGCGACCATCCATGTTAACCACTACTGCCAGCGACCATCCTTAACCACTACTGCCAGCGACCATCCATGTTAACCACTACTGCCAGCGACCATCCATGTTAACCACTACTGCCAGCGACCATTCATGTTAAACATTACTGTCAGCAACCATCCTTGACAGCCATGCACACTGACGCATCTGATCCCACATCAGCTTAACTCTTGTGGAAATGAATTCTGAGAAGCATGAGTTTAATAAGCCGCATGTTTATTAACGAGAAATGTCCAATTTTATGCGATTAATCTAAAGGCTGAGGTTACATAAATCTGTAAAATTATATATTTACCCACAAGTAATCAGATGACTGCCGCGGCGCGTCTGGCAACGCGGTGACTTAGCAGGCATAGGAAATGTTCAGATTTTGACGAGTATCTGAGTGGGTTGGTATGAGGTAGTGACACGGTGATCAGCCAAAACTGGTGGGAGGACGTATATAAACATAACCTATAAATGATCAGCTAACAGATATACAACATTAAATAATAATAATAATAATAACTTTCATTTCTACAAAGTACAATATACAATTGATTTAGGAATGGTGGACTAATATTGTTGACATATTTTAGAGAAATCCTCTGGTTATGCAGAGAACTTAGCGAAGCCGTAGATAACATTGCCAAGTCATATATTTACATGGGTTGACAGCACATAAGCTGCTTTTTTTTTTGCACATTACTTGTGATAAATTAATCAAGTTTCCTGCCTCGTTCTTTAGTAAATTTATTAGCAAGGTGAACTCAGTAAATTTGTTGGTGCTAGATACAGAGTTTGGGATATTTCCAGCAAAAAAATCGCTCGCTTGGCTATTGGAACTTGTAATATTACTGGGTAGGCTTGGTCCTATAGTAGAAAGTCTTCTCATCAACGTTATAGCGAAACGACATTAAGTGAGGACTTCCTGTACTGGCCAGTTTTCATTACAATTTTATTTGAATGTTTGGATATTGTATGAATGATAGGGTATTGTATGAATGTTTGGGTAGTATATAAATGCTTGGCTACTGTATAAATAGTATCTTGTGTTACCTATTGGACACCAGGTCATTGGACCCAGTCCGCTCTGATACACATGGCCACCTAGGGCACTGTCCGTGTCTCTAGGCACAACCCGGCCCCTAGGGCATAGCCCAGCCTCCAGGACACTAACCGGTCCCTTATGGCACTGCCCGACCCCTCAATTAACCGCCTGCTACTCATACATTTCGAAAACGATGATGAAATACAACACCAACAGTTTAATGAAAGCGGTAGTAGCAGTCAGTGGTTGTGAAATAGAGGGAGATGTATGTTAACTGTGAGGGGCGAGCAACACTGTGCTTCCTTGTATATTAAGTGTGAGGGGGCGAGCAACACTGTTTCCCTGTATCTTAAGTGTGAGGGGCGGGGCGAGCAACACTGTTTCCCTGTATGATAAGTGTGAGGGGGCGAGCAACACTGTTTCTCTGTATGTTAAGTGTGAGGGGAGGGCGAGCAACACTGTGTTTTCCTGTATGTTTAGCGTGAGGGGGGTGGGGGAGGGCGAGCAACACTGTGTCCCTGTTATGAGATGATGAATGGGTAGAGGCGGATAGATAAGGTAATAGTGGCTGATGTTAAGTGGCATTGACATACCACACACACCCTCTTGCTTCCACCACACTCCTCGTTCCCCACACAGGTCATAACACACTCCTCACTCCCCACACAGGTCATAACACACTCCTCACTCCTCACACAGGTCATAACACACTCCTCGTTCCCCACACAGGTCATAACACACTCCTCGTTCCCCACACAGGTCATAACACACTTCTCACTCCCCACAAAGGTCATAACACACTCCTCGTTCCCCACACAGGTCATAACACACTCCTCACTCCCCACACAGGTTATAACACACTCCTCACTCCCCACACAGGTTATAACACACTCCTCGTTCCCCACACAGGTCATAACACACTCCTCACTCCCCACACAGGTCATAACATACTTCTCGTTCCCCACACAGGTCATAACACACTCCTCACTCCCCACACAGGTCATAACACACTCCTCACTCCCCACACAGGTCATAACACACTCCTCGTTCCCCACACAGGTCATAACACACTCCTCGTTCCCCACACAGGTCATAACACACTCCTCGTTCCCCACAGGTCATAACACACTCCTCACTCCCCACACAGGTCATAACACATTCCTCACTCCCCACACAGGTCATAACACACTCCTCACTCCCCACACAGGTCATAACACACTCCTCGTTCCCCACACAGGTCATAACACATTCCTCGTTCCCCACACAGGTCATAACACACTCCTCACTCCCCACACAAGTCATAACACACTCCTCACTCCCCACACAGGTCATAACACACTCCTCACTCCCCACACAGGTCATAACACACTCCTCACTCCTCACACAGGTCATAACACACTCCTCGTTCCCCACACAGGTCATAACACACTCCTCGTTCCCCACACAGGTCATAACACACTCCTCGTTCCCCACACAGGTCATAACACACTCCTCGTTCCCCACACAGGTCATAACACACTCCTCACTCCCAACACAAGTCATAACACACTCCTCACTCCCCACACAGGTCATAACACACTCCTCACTCCCCACACAGGTCATAACACACTCCTCACTCTCCACACAGGTCATAACACACTCCTCACTCCCCACACAGGTCATAACACACTCCTCACTCCCCACACAGGTCATAACACTCCTCACTCCCCACACAGGTCATAACACACTCCTCACTCCCCACACAGGTCATAACACACTCCTCACTCCCCACACAGGTCATAACAGACTCCTCACTCCCCACACAGGTCATAACACACTCCTCGTTCCCCACACAGGTCATAACACACTCCTCACTGCCCACACAGGTCATAACACACTCCTCGTTCCCCACACAGGTCATAACACACTCCTCACTCCCCACACAGGTCATAACACACTCCTCACTCCCCACACAGGTCATAACACACTCCTCACTCCCCACACAGGTCATAACACACTCCTCACTCCCCACACAGGTCATAACACACTCCTCACTCCCCACACAGGTCATAACACACTCCTCGTTCCCCACACAGGTCATAACACTACTCACTCCCCACACAGGTCATAACACTCCTCGTTCCCCACACAGGTCATAACACACTCCTCACTCCCCATACAGGTCATAACACACTCCTCACTCCCCACACAGGTCATAACACACTCCTCGTTCCCCACACAGGTCATAACACACTCCTCACTCCCCACACAGGTCATAACACACCCCTCACTCCCCACACAGGTCATAACACACTCCTCACTCCCCACACAGGTTACAACACACTCCTCACTCCTCACACAGGTCAAAAGACACTCCTCACTCCCCACACAGGTCATAACACACTCCTCACTCCCCACACAGGTCATAACACACTCCTCACTCCCCACACAAGTCATAACACACTCCTCATTCCCCACACAGGTTACAACACACTCCTCACTCCCCACACAGGTCATAACACACTCCTCACTCCCCACACAGGTCATAACACACTCCTCACTCCCCACACAGGTCATAACACACTCCTCACTCCCCACACAGGTCATAACACACCCCTCACTCCCCACACAGGTCATAACACACTCCTCACTCCCCACACAGGTTACAACACACTCCTCACTCCTCACACAGGTCAAAACACACTCCTCACTCCCCACACAGGTCATAACACACTCCTCACTCCCCACACAGGTCATAACACACTCCTCACTCCCCACACAAGTCATAACACACTCCTCACTCCCCACACAGGTTACAACACACTCCTCACTCCCCACACAGGTCATAACACACTCCTCACTCCCCACACAGGTCATAACACACTCCTCACTCCCCACACAGGTCATAACACACTCCTCACTCCCCACACAGGTTACAACACACTCCTCACTCCCCACACAGGTCACAACACTCCTCGTTCCCCACACAGGTCATAACACACTCCTCACTCCCCACACAGGTTACAACACACTCCTCACTCCCCACACAGGTCATAACACACTCCCCACACAGGTCACAACACACTCCTCGCTCCCCACACAGGTCACAACACACCCCTCACCCCACACAGGTCACAACACACTCTTCGCTCCCCACATAGGTCACAACACAAATGTGATACCTATTTTCAAAACAGGTGACAGGTCCTTAGCTTCGAACTATAGACCAATAAGCCTAACCTCCATAGTGGGAAAATTTATGGAATCAATAATTGCCGAGGCAGTTCGTAGCCACCTTGAAAAGCATAAATTAATCAACGAATCTCAGCATGGTTTTACTAAGGGGCGTTCCTGCCTTACGAATTTATTAACTTTTTTCACTAAGGTATTTGAGGAGGTAGATCATGGTAATGAATATGATATTGTGTATATGGACTTCAGTAAGGCTTTTGACAGGGTCCCACATCAGAGACTATTGAGGAAAATTAAAGCACATGGAATAGGAGGAGAAATTTTTTCCTGGATAGAGGCATGGTTGACAAATAGGCAGCAGAGAGTTTGCATAAATGGGGAGAAATCAGAGTGGGGAAGTGTCACGAGCGGTGTTCCACAGGGGTCAGTGTTGGGCCCCCTGCTGTTCACAATCTACATAAACGACATAGATGAGGGCATAAAGAGCGACATCGGCAAGTTTGCCGATGACACCAAAATAGGCCGTCGAATTCATTCTGACGAGGACATTCGAGCACTCCAGGAAGATTTGAATAGACTGATGCAGTGGTCGGAGAAGTGGCAGATGCAGTTTAATATAGACAAATGCAAAGTTCTAAATGTTGGACAGGACAATAATCATGCCACATATAAACTAAATAATGTATATCTTAATATTACGGATTGCGAAAAAGATTTAGGAGTTCTGGTTAGCAGTAATCTGAAACCAAGACAACAGTGCATAAGTGTTCGCAATAAAGCTAATAGAATCCTTGGCTTCATATCAAGAAGCATAAATAATAGGAGTCCTCAGGTTGTTCTTCAACTCTATACATCCTTGGTTAGGCCTCATTTAGATTATGCTGCACAGTTTTGGTCACCTTATTACAGAATGGATATAAATTCTCTGGAAAATGTACAAAGGAGGATGACAAAGTTGATCCCATGTATCAGAAACCTTCCCTATGAGGATAGACTAAGGGCCCTGAATCTGCACTCTCTAGAAAGACGTAGAATTAGGGGGGATATGATTGAGGTGTATAAATGGAAGACAGGAATAAATAAAGGGGATGTAAATAGTGTGCTGAAAATATCTAGCCTAGACAGGACTCGCAGCAATGGTTTTAAGTTGGAAAAATTTAGATTCAGGAAGGATATAGGAAAGTACTGGTTTGGTAATAGAGTTGTGGATGAGTGGAACAAACTCCCAAGTACCGTTATAGAGGCCAGAACGTTGTGTAGCTTTAAAAATAGGTTGGATAAATACATGAGTGGATGTGGGTGGGTGTGAGTTAGACCTGATAGCTTGTGCTACCAGGTCGGTTGCCGTGTTCCTCCCTTAAGTCAATGTGACCTGACCTGACTAGGTTGGGTGCATTGGCTTAAGCCGGTAGGAGACTTGGACCTGCCTCGCATGGGCCAGTAGGCCTTCTGCAGTGTTCCTTCGTTCTTATGTTCTTATGTTCTTAACACACTCCTCGCTCCCCACACAGGTCACAACACACTCCTTTCTCCCCACACAGGTCACAACACACTCCTTACTCCCCACACAGGTTGCAACACACTCCTCACTCCCCATACAGGTCACAACACACTCCTCACTCCCCACACAGGTCACAACACTCCTCACTCCCCACACAGGTCACAACACACTCCTTACTCCCCACACAGGTTACAACACACTCCTCACTCCCCATACAGATCACAACACACCCCTCACTCCCCACACAGGTCACAACACACTCCTCGCTCCCCGCACAGGTCACAACACACCTCGCTCCCCACACAGGTCATACACTCCTCGCTCCCCACACAGGTCACAACACACTCCTCACTCACCACACAGGTCATAACACACTCCTCACCACACAGGTCACAACACTCCTCACCACACAGGCCACAACACACTTCTCGCTCCCCACAGAGGTCATAACACACTCCTCACTCACCACACAGGTCACAACATTTCTTGCTCCCCTCACAGGTCATAACACACTTCTCGCTCCCCACACAGGTCATAACACTCCTCACTCACCACACAGGTCACAGCACACTCCTCACCACACAGGTCACAACACACTTTTCGCTCCCCCACGGGTAACAACACACTCCTCACTCCCCACACATGTCGTAATAACTCCTACTCACCTCACAGATAACACATTCTTCACTCTCCAGACAAGACATACCACTCCCTGTTGCTCCTAACACACAACACACACCTTGTTGTTCTCCAACACTCAGTACACTTACCACAGGTCACATTTCCCCGGCTGCTCCCACTAACACTGGTCTCACTACTCACACAAGCACCATCACTCATTGACTTTTTCCGTAACACACTCCAAAGTGCTCATACGTCTCTTTAACTTCTTTAAACACTTCCACACAGGTGCTACACTCTTACACAGGTTGCAAAACTTTTACAGATGTTGCTACACCGTACATACCCGGAGTCTACCTGAAGGGTGTTCCGGGGATCAACGCCTCCGCGGCCCAGTCCTTGACCAGGCCTCCCGGTGGATCAGGGCCTGATCAACTAGGTTGTTACTGCTGCTGCTAGGTTGTTAAGGCTGGTCCAACGAACGAACCACAGCCCGGCTGATCCAGTACTATAGGTATCTGTCCAGCTCCCTCTTGAAGGTAGCCAGGGGTTTCTTGACCCCTGGATGTGTGACACTGAGACCTCCTTGTGTGATATTGTGGTGATGGCTGAGGTGGTGATGGGTATAGGAGCCGCCGTGGAGAGGGGTATGTGCCCACTCATCAACCCACTCCCTGACACCGCCCTCTCTTTCTTCTTGGGCCGTTGGGTCTATTGGTAATTCCCCTTATGCCTGGTGGGAGGCTGTTAAACTGTCTTGGGCCCCGGATATTTATTGTATTGCTGTACTCCAACACAGGATGCTGTACTGTAACACAGGTTGCTACATTCTAACAAGGGTTGCTACACTAACACATTACAACTCTTAACATCAGGTACAACGGAAAAAAAAAGTTTGTCTTGGATGATCTCACTGCTCTCACCAGAAAAGTATTACGGATGGCTCAGGCTAGGATAATTGCCTATTGTTGTTGCATGACCTTCAATGAGTCTGTGTATAATTCCTGCTCTTTCTTGACCAGTTGTATAAATATGGTAAACCGTGTTAATAATAAATTACATTAAGTTACTGCTAGATGAGTTTGCCTGGATGAAACAGGTCAAGATCTGTGCCATGGGTTGTAAGGCGGCACTGTGATTGTCAACAGGCTCACTGAAGAAGCAGGGAGTGGGAGTGATGAACAGACAGCCTTTAAATTGGGTTGTGATACTTCCCTCACTCCCAGTAGTTCCTAACACATTCCATCACATCAACGCTCCCAACACACCTCAACTCTCACCAACATAGACAGCATAACCAACACTCCCCTGCACACACTAACACACGCTAATATTACTCAGTACACTCTAACATACTGCAACATTCGCCAACACTTCCCAACATTCCAATACCCTAACACTTCCCAACATTCCGATACTCAACAACTCATTCCAACACTTACCAACACATTCCAGCACTGAAAAATTCACAAACATATCGCAACACTCCCCAACATTCCCCAGCTCAACAGCACCATCACTCACCCGCTCTCAAACACATGTATAAATTGAGGGTTTTAATAAAGCGTGTAGGAGGGTGGAGGCGGCACTCTTGCCCCAGCCTCCACAACGACGTCTGCCCATCAAACAATTCCAACTGTCAAAACAACTCAACATTTGCCGCTTAAACGTAATTTTGAACAATAGAGAGTTATAAGATAAGGAGAAGTTGTTCTGGTAGAGCTAGCTTGAGAAGGAGGAGCATGTTCTCGGAAAATATGAATTACTTTTAACATTAATAATGGTGGTTTATCTGCAGTTTCAAGGAGACTCAAGGCGCAGCTGTTTCACATGATGCGCAGCTCTCTAATATATCTCTAAGAACAGTGCAGGGAAACGAACACCTGCAGCTGCAGCCTGAACTCTGATGTTAAGAAGTCCCTTAATGTTACCACTACTATGTGATCCTCCACCGTGGCCCCCATCGTGGTTCTTCACCATGACCCCTATCGTGGTTCTCCACCGTGGCCCCCATCGTGGTTCTCCACCATGGCCCCTATCGTGGTTCTCCACCGTGGCCCCTATCGTGGCTCTCCACCGTGGCCCCTATCGTGGTTCTCCACCGTGGCCCCTACCGTGGCTCCTGTCGTGGTTCTCCACCGTGGCTCTTATCGTGGATCTCCACCGTGGCCCTTATCATGGTCTTCCAGAAGGACCCTTATCATGGTCCTCTAGCAGGTTCTTTATCATGGTCGTCCAGCAGGTCCCTTATCGTGGTCGTCCAGCGGGTCCCTTATCGTGGTCGTCCAGCGGGGCCGCTATCGTGGCCTTTCACTGTCTTTATCGTGGTCCTGCAGCTGGGAGCTTCCGCAGTATAACGTATATGTTTTATGTATTTAAAACATATATGACACCCATATTCCTCTTGTTACAATAATAATTTTAGGCCAGGTTAGTTATTAATTAGTCTTATAATCTGTATCTAGTATTATATAGATGATAAATAAAACAAACATTACTTTTGTAAGATAGACTCTTACACAAGCCGGAGGATGATTGTTTAAGGTAGATTTACAGCAGACTAAAGGATGCTTGTGTAAGGTAGATTTACAATAGACTAAAGGATGCTTGTGTAAGGTAGATTTACAACAGACTAAAGGATGCTTGTGTAAGGTAGATTTACAGCAGACTAGAGGATGCTTGTGTAAGGTAGATTTACAATAGACTAAAGGATGCCTGTGTAAGGTAGATTTACAACAGACTAAAGGATGCTTGTGTAAGGTAGATTTACAACAGACTAAAGGATGCTTGTGCAAGGTAGATTTACAACAGACTAAAGGATGCTTATGTAAGATAGATTTACAACAGACTAAAGGATGCTTGTGTAAGGTAGATTTACAACAGACTAAAGGATGCTTATGTAAGGTAGATTTACAACAGACTAAAGGATGCTTATGTAAGGTAGATTTACAACAGACTAAAGGATGCTTGTGTAAGGAAGATTTACAACAGACTAAAGGATGCTTGTGTAAGGTAGATTTACAACAGACTAAAGGATGCTTGTGTAAGGTAGATTTACAACAGACTAAAGGATGTTTATGTAAGGTAGATTTACAACAGACTAAAGGATGCTTATGTTAGGTAGATTTACAACAGACTGAAGGATGCTTGTGTAAGAAAGATTTACAACAGACTAAAGGATGCTTGTGTAAGGTAGATTTACAACAGACTAAAGGATGCTTGTGTAAGGTAGATTTACAACAGACTAAAGGATGCTTGTGTAAGGTAGATTTACAACAGACTAAAGGATGCCTGTGTAAGGTAGATTTACAGCAGACTAAAGGATGCTTGTGTAAGATAGATTTACAACAGACTAAAGGATGCTTGTGTAAGGTAGATTTACAGCAAACTAGAGGATGCTTGTGTAAGGTAGATTTACAACAGACTAAAGGATGCTTGTGTAAGGTAGATTTACAACAGACTAAAGGATGCTTGTGTAAGGTAGATTTACAACAGACTAAAGGATGCTTGTGTAAGGTAGATTTACAACAGACTAAAGGATGCTTGTGCAAGGTAGATTTACAACAGACTAAAGGATGCTTATGTAAGATAGATTTACAACAGACTAAAGGATGCTTGTGTAAGGTAGATTTACAACAGACTAAAGGATGCTTATGTAAGGTAGATTTACAACAGACTAAAGGATGCTTATGTAAGGTAGATTTACAACAGACTAAAGGATGCTTGTGTAAGGAAGATTTACAACAGACTAAAGGATGCTTGTGTAAGGTAGATTTACAACAGACTAAAGGATGCTTGTGTAAGGTAGATTTACAACAGACTAAAGGATGCTTGTGTAAGGTAGATTTACAATAGACTAAAGGATGTTTATGTAAGGTAGATTTACAACAGACTAAAGGATGCTTATGTAAGGTAGATTTACAACAGACTAAAGGATGCTTGTGTAAGGTAGATTTACAACAGACTAAAGGATGCTTGTGTAAGATAGATTTACAACAGACTAAAGGATGCTTGTGTAAGGTAGATTTACAACAGACTAAAGGATGTTTATGTAAGGTAGATTTACAACAGATTAAAGGATGCTTATGTAAGGTAGATTTACAACAGACTAAAGGATGCTTGTGTAAGGTAGATTTACAACAGACTAAAGGATGCTTGTGTAAGGTAGATTTACAACAGACTAAAGGATGCTTGTGTAAGGTAGATTTACAACAGACTAAAGGATGCTTGTGTAAGGAATGATACTTGAGGGTTTATAAGGACAAGTGACTAGTAAACACTTGCACATATTTACTGCAAAACGTTTCGGTTCTGAGACCCAGTACCGAAATATTTTTTAATAAATAAAAGCTAGTGTTTGCTCACGCGTTTTGTTTTTTTCAACCTCTGTCGGTATTACTTACCAAGGTTTATATCATCAAGGATTTCTGACTCAATGAATTGGAGCTACCCTCCCCTTCCTTGGATCAAGCCTCAGCATCTTCCATACCCTTACAAGTTTAGCGTTTACCTTTGAATGTACTAACAAAAATAACTTTCAGTGTAGAACACAATAGCAAATAAAATTGCATTGGATGTATTGATGCAGGTGAAACATGTTATAAACAGTTTCTCCCGACCAGCAGTACCCAGGGATATTGATGCAGGTGAAACATGTTATAAACAGTTTCTCCCGACCAGCAGTACCCTGGGATATTGATGCAGGTGAAACATGTTATAAACAGTTTCTCCCGACCAGCAGTACCCTGGGATATTGATGCAGGTGAAACATGTTATAAACAGTTTCTCCCGACCAGCAGTACCCTGGGATATTGATGCAGGTGAAACATGTTATAAACAGTTTCTCCCGACCAGCAGTACCCTGGGATATTGATGCAGGTGAAACATGTTATAAACAGTTTCTCCCGACCAGCAGTACCCTAGGATATTGATGCAGGTGAAACATGTTATAAACAGTTTCTCCCGACCAGCAGTACCCTGGGATATTGATGCAGGTGAAACATGTTATAAACAGTTTCTCCCGACCAGCAGTACCCTGGGATATTGATGCAGATGAAACATAAACAGTTTCTCCCAACCAGCAGTACCCTGGGATATTGATGCAGGTGAAACAGTTTCTCCCGACCAGCAGTACCCTGGGATATTGATGCAGGTGAAACAGTTTCTCCCGACCAGCAGTACCCTGGGATATTGATGCAGGTGAAACAGTTTCTCCCGACCAGCAGTACCCTGGGATATTGATGCAGGTGAAACAAACAGTTTCTCCCGACCAGCAGTACCCTGGGATATTGATGCAGGTGAAACATAAACAGTTTCTCCCGACCAGCAGTACCCTGGGATATTGATGCAGGTGAAACAGTTTCTCCCGACCAGCAGTACCCTGGGATATTGATGCAGGTGAAACAAACAGTTTCTCCCGACCAGCAGTACCCTGGGATATTGATGCAGGTGAAACATAAACAGTTTCTCCCGACCAGCAGTACCCAGGGATATTGATGCAGGTGAAACAAACAGTTTCTCCCGACCAGCAGTACCCAGGGATATTGATGCAGGTGAAACAAACAGTTTCTCCCGACCAGCAGTACCCAGGGATATTGATGCAGGTGAAACAAACAGTTTCTCCCGACCAGCAGTACCCTGGGATATTGATGCAGGTGAAACAAACAGTTTCTCCCGACCAGCAGTACCCTGGGATATTGATGCAGGTGAAACAAACAGTTTCTCCCGACCAGCAGTACCCTGGGATATTGATGCAGGTGAAACAAACAGCTTCTCCCGACCAGCAGTACCCTGGGATATTGATGCAGGTGAAACATGTTATATAAACACCTGTGGTGTACCTCTAATTAATTCCATGGATGCTCCTGGCATCGTCCTTATTGTGATAGAACTTGAAATAGCATAGTTGTCCATCTCATTGTATATTGTTCTGGGATGATGCTGGCCTCTTGCATTAATCTCAACATTACCAATGGCGTATGCTTGGCTACGATAGCAGCGTTAATTCACTAATTAAGTATTGTCATCTGTATACACAATTAGCACGCACATAGGTGAATGAAACTTATGGCAACGTTTCGGTCCGACTTGGACCATTAACTAGTTAATGGCCCAAGTTGGACCGAAACGTCATATATATATATATATATATATATATATATATATATATATATATATATATATATATATATATATGTCGTGCCGAATAGGCAGAACTTGCTATCTTGGCTTAAATTGCAACGTTCATCTTGCCATATAGGACAAGTGAAAATTTGTGTATGCAATAATTTCGCCAAAATCATTCTGAACCTAACGAGAAAAATATATTTCACTGTGTTTGTTTAGTATTAAATTACTGTAAACAAATTTAAAATATATATAGTTGGGTTAGGCTAAAATAAATTGTTCTTGTTATAATAAGGTTAGGTAAGTTTTCTAAGATTCCTTTGGAGCAAAATTAAAATTTTTTACATTAACATTAATTAAAAAAATATATCTTTAAACGTATAAGAGAAAATTTCAGAAAGGACTTAATTTTAAATGAGTTCTTGCTAATTGACCAGTTTTACATATTCGGCACGACATATATATATATATATATATATATATATATATATATATATATATATATATATATATATATATATATATATATGTATATTTATATATATATATATATATATATATATATATATATATATATATATATATTTATATATATATATATATATATATATATTTATATATATATATTTATATATATATATATATTTATATATATATATATATATATATATATATATATATATATATATATATATATATATATATATATATATATATATATATATTTTTATATATATATATATATATATATATATATATATATATATATATATGTATATATATATTTATATATATATATATATATATATATATATATATATATATATATATATATATATATATATATATATATATGTTTGTGTGTGTGTGTGTGTGTGTGTGTGTAAGTAAGTAAATTTACTGTAAACAAATTTTAAATATATATAGTTGGGTTAGGCTAAAATAAATTGTTCTTGTTATAATAAGGTTAGGTAAGTTTTGTGTGTGTGTGTGTGTGTGTGTGTGTGTCG
Organism: Cherax quadricarinatus; assembly: GCF_038502225.1. Taxonomy (NCBI): domain Eukaryota; kingdom Metazoa; phylum Arthropoda; class Malacostraca; order Decapoda; family Parastacidae; genus Cherax; species Cherax quadricarinatus. The sequence continues at coordinate 3,405,062 of NC_091365.1, forward strand.
TGCCGAATAGGCAGAACTTGCGATCTTGGCTTAAATAGCAACGTTCATCTTGCCATATAGGTCAAGCGAAAATTTGTGTATGCAATAATTTCGCCAAAATCATTCTGAACCGAACGAAAAAAATATATTTCATTGTGTTTGTTTAGTATTAAATTACTGTAAACAAATCTAAAATATATTTAGCTGGGTTAGGCTAAAATAAATTGCTCTTGTTAAAACAAGGTTAGGTAAGTTTTCTAAGTTTCTTTTGGTGCAAAATTAAAAAAATTACATTAACATTAATGAAAAAAATATATCTTTAAAAGTATAAGAGAAAATTTTGGAAAGGACTTAATTTTAAATGAGTTCTTCGTAATTGACCAGTTTTACATATTCGGAACGATATATATATATATATATATATATATATATATATATATATATATATATATATATATATATATATATATATATATATATATATATATATATATATTATTGTGACCACGAACGAGTGGTATTGATCAATAACAACACTGCACTAGCCAAGGACTTGAACTCATGCTGCTTTGGCCTGCCTCAGAGTCATCCACACCATCGTGTGTCCTTGGGTAGCGAGTACAGCATTCAGTGCCGCTGGATGCGCTACTCTTGAGGATCGTATGGTCCAGTGGATTAGGGCGTCATGTGTTTTCGCCCAGCATGAGGCAGGTCAAAGCAGCATGGGTTCGAGTCCTTGGCTAGTGCAGTGTTGTTATATATATATATATATATATATATATATATATATATATATATATATATATATATATATATATATATATATATATATATCTGGCCTACTACATGATATATATATATATATATATATATATATATATATCATGTAGTAGGCCAGATATATAATCGATTCACAGGGCGATAACCCGGAACTATTAAGAGATGTAACAGATATCAATTTCATTCCGTTGCACCTTTATATACAACTATATTATGTAGTTAATGATTTTGTGTTAATACAATACGAAGGCTGAACTAGGAGTGTAGAGTGAGCCCCTCGTCTTGTCATGTACTCTGCTGTCAGTGTGTAGAGTCCCTTAAGAGAGTTTTCTTAGCAGTCTGACAATATACAGTGTAGGAGGATTGTGTATGAGAGAGATTTAGTGTTGGGTGGACGTGGTGTAATCAGGGTAGCCGCAGCCCCAGCTGGACACAAGGTTTCTCTATGGCCCACTGCCTACACATACTCACACACTCACACAGAGCTTGCCTACATGTGCACATCGGATGCCTACATACATGAACATCCTCGCTGTCGACGGATTTACGAGGAAGCTGGTCTTGTAATCAATCCTTTATCGACTGTAAACTCTACCAGATATCTGGGTAAGCAACGTGTGGAGCCTGGTGTCAGGCAGCTGCGCTTATGTAGTGCGTGAAGCCGGGTGCTAGAAAGCTGCACTCATGTAGTGCGTGAAGCTTGGTGCTAGGTAGCTGCACTCATGTAGTGCGTGAAGCTTGGTGCTAAGCAGCTGCACTCATGTAGTACGTGAAGCTTGGTGCTAGGCAGCTGCACTCATGTAGTGCGTGAAGCCTGGTGGTAGGCAGCTGCACTCATGTAGTGCGTGAAGCCTGGTGGTAGGCAGCTGCACTCATGTAGTGCGTGAAGCCTGGTGGTAGGCAGCTGCACTCATGTAGTACGTGAAGCTTGGTGCTAGGCAGCTGCATTCATGTAGTGCGCGAAGCTTGGTGTTAAGCAGCTGCATTCATGTAGTGCGTGAAGCCTGGTGGTAGGCAGCTGCATTCATGTAGTGCGTGAAGCTTGGTGCTAGGTAGCGCACTCATGTAGTGCGCGAAGCTTGGTGCTAAGCAGCTGCATTCATGTAGTGCGTGAAGCTTGGTCCTAGGCAGCTTCATTCATGTAGTGCGTGAAGATTGGTGCTAGGTAGCGCACTCATGTAGTGCGCGAAGCTTGGTGCTAAGCAGCTGCACTAAAGTAGTGCGTGAAGATTGGTGCTAGGTAGCGCATTCATGTAGTGCGTGAAGCTTGGTCCTAGGCAGCTTCATTCATGTAGTGCGTGAAGCTTGGTCCTAGGCAGCTTCATTCATGTAGTGCGTGAAGATTGGTGCTAGGTAGCGCACTCATGTAGTGCGCGAAGCTTGGTGCTAAGCAGCTGCACTAAAGTAGTGCGTGAAGATTGGTGCTAGGTAGCGCATTCATGTAGTGCGTGAAGCTTGGTCCTAGGCAGCTTCATTCATGTAGTGCGTGAAGCTTGGTGCTAGGCAGCTGCACTAAAGTAGTGCGTGAAGATTGGTGCTAGGTAGCGCATTCATGTAGTGCGTGAAGCTTAGTCCTAGGCAGCTTCATTCATGTAGTGCGTGAAGCTTGGTCCTAGGCAGCTTCATTCATGTAGTGCGTGAAGATTGGTGCTAGGTAGCGCACTCATGTAGTGCGCGAAGCTTGGTGCTAAGCAGCTGCACTAAAGTAGTGCGTGAAGATTGGTGCTAGGTAGCGCATTCATGTAGTGCGTGAAGCTTGGTCCTAGGCAGCTTCATTCATGTAGTGCGTGAAGCTTGGTGCTAGGCAGCTGCACTAAAGTAGTGCGTGAAGATTGGTGCTAGGTAGCGCATTCATGTAGTGCGTGAAGCTTGGTGCTAGGCAGCTGCACTCATGTAGTGCGTGAAGCTTGGTGCTAGGCAGCTGCACTAAAGTAGTGCGTGAAGCTTGGTGCTAGGTAGCTGCACTAAAGTAGTGCGTGAAGCTTGGTGCTAGGCAGCTGCACTAAAGTAGTGCGTGAAGCTTGGTGCTAGGTAGCTGCACTAAAGTAGTGCGTGAAGCTTGGTGCTAGGTAGCTGCACTCATGTAGTGCGCGAAGCTTGGTGCTAGGCAGCTGCACTAAAGTAGTGCATGAAGCTTGGTGCTAGGCAGCTGCACTCATGTAGTGCGCGAAGCTTGGTGCTAGGCAGCTGCACTAAAGTAGTGCGTGAAGCTTGGTGCTAGGCAGCTGCACTAAAGTAGTGCATGAAGCTTGGTGCTAGGCAGCTGCACTCATGTAGTGCGCGAAGCTTGGTGCTAGGTAGCTGCACTCATGTAGTGTGTGAAGCCTGGTGGTAGGCAGCTGCACTCATGTAGTGCGTGAAGCTTAGTGCTAGGCAGCTGCACTCATGTAGTGCGTGAAGCCTGGTGCTAGGCAGCTTCATTCATGTAGTACGTGAAGCCTGGTGGTAGGCAGCTGCACTCATGTAGTGCGTGAAGCTTGGTGCTAGGCAGCTGCACTCATGTAGTGCGTGAAGCTTGGTGCTAGGCAGCTGCACTCAGGTAGTGCGTGAAGCCTGGTGCTAGGCAGCTGAACTCATGTAGTGCGTGAAGCTTGGTGCCAGGCAGTTGCACTGATGTAATACGTGAAGCTTGGTGCTAGGCAGCTGCACTCATGTACGTGAAGCCTGGTGCTATGCAGCTGCACTCATGTGCATGAAGCCTGGTACTAGACAGCTGCACTGATGTAGTGCGTGAAGCCTGGTACTAGGCAGCTGCACTCATGTAGTGCGTGAAGCTTGGTGCTAGGCAGCTGCACTTATGTAGTGCGTGAAGCCTGGTACTAGGCAGCGCACTCATGTAGTGTGTGAAGCCTGGTGCTAGGCAGCTGCACTTATGTAGTGCGTGAATCCTGGTACTAGGCAGCTGCACTCATGTAGTGCGTGAAGCTTGGTGCTAGACAGCTGCACTGATGTAGTGCGTGAAGCCTGGTACTAGGCAGCGCACTCATGTAGTGTGTGAAGCCTGGTGCTAGGCAGCTGCACTTATGTAGTGCGTGAATCCTGGTACTAGACAGCTGTACTCATGTAGTACGTTAAGCCTGATGCCAGGCAGCTGCACTCATGCAGTGCGTTAAGCCTGGTGTTAGGCAGCTGTACTCATGTAGTACGTTAAGCCTGATGCCAGGCAGCTGCACTCATGCAGTGCGTTAAGCCTGGTGTTAGGCAGCTGCGCTTATGTAGTGCGTGAAGCTTGGTGCTAGGCAGCTGCACCTATCCACAAACTACTCTAGGCTCTCCTGTTTCCCAGACGCTGCTTAACCCCCTACGAGTTTAGCGCTTTCCCCTGAATATAACATGGAAGACATATGTTACTGGCGCTCACCACCTTAAAATACTGGCTCTCCTCACCCTGTTATTTATTTTGACTGAATATAATGTGCAATGTGAATTTGCATATACTCTTTTTAACCTTTAAAGGCCTAGTTCTAACTTTTTTGTGTGTATCCTTATGCTCTAGTTGTACTACTATCCACAAGATAGATATGGGACATACTACATTAAACTAGTACTTGCCTCTTTCATCCACTGGATGGTTTGGTAAACTGACTTCTATTCGCAGGATTTTTTTTTATTACACAAATCAGTTTTACAGACTAAGAGCTCTTATCATACCTCAGCTTATTGCAGAGCCCAGCACTATCTAAGGTACACTTCCACCGACAACAGTTGATTAACACCTAGGTACGTACTTACTGTTAGTTGAACAGGGGTAGTATTTGTAAGGAAAAATGCCCAACGTTTCCACCCATGCCGGGTATCGAACCACGGACACTTAGTATGTGAGATGAGTGCGCTGCCAACGGAGCCAAGGGACACCATAACCATCCCCAGGATGGTTATGGGGTGTACAGTAAGCTAGCCTATACCATCCCCAAGATGGTTATGAGGTGTACTATAATCTAACTCCTTCAGTGACAAAATCGTGTTTCTATTTTATCCGCGGAGATATGTTGAGGTAGCAATTAATGTCTGGTTTATTATCTGGGTCCTAGATAGAAAATATGACAGCTGATAAACTAGATATATTGGATGAGCGAGGTCAGAAAGGCATTTCTAACACTCCAGTTCCCTCTTATCTCAACCCATGCAAGAGGTATACCATTGGTTGAACCTCCCGACCTTCATGAGTCAGAGGGATTGTAGATTCTCCCTGAAGAGACCTAGGAGCTGTAACTTAATCTTTCCGAGTGGTCCAGGAGCTGGAGATCAACACCTTGAAAGCCCCTCAAGCAAGGTGCTTCGATGCCAGTGAGGGGTCATAATTCAAGGAACTGGATCTGACTTTCCTTACCTTGGATATAACTTTATTGCTTACCATTCTTCCAAGAGCTGAATAACCTTTACGAGGTTAGCGTTCTCCTCACGATAATAATAATAATAGTAATAATAATAATAACACCTGGAAGAGGACCAGGAGTCTTAGCTCGACACACTAAAGAAGTCTAGCACCTGTAGCTTAACATCTTCAAAAGGCTCAGAAGCTGTAGTTCAACGCTCTTAAGAGAGCCAAGAACTGGTAGTGGTGCTCTCTTGTTCTCTTTAGTGTCATCTGATGGTGGTGTCAAGGCTGTGTAACAATTGCTTGGCCTAGAGTTCTGGATATGCTGTGGCTGCCTGACTTGTAGAATGGTGTTCGGATTTTTAACCCTTCAGGGTTAGCCACCCAGGATAACCCAAGAACAGTAGTGCGTCATCGTGGGACTCTAATTTCGATTAGGGTCCTTAAATCTTGTGTCCCAGGATGCGACTCATACCAGTCGACTAACACCCAGGTACCTACTTGCTTGCTAGGTGAACGGGACAACAGGTGTAAGGAAATACGTCCAATGTTTTCACCCTTGCTGGGAGTCGAACCACCGACAGTATGTAAAGTAAAAGGACACAAGTGCAACTAATGTGACATTTTATTGTGGCAACGTTTCGCTCTCTAGGAGCTTTGTCAAGCCGTTACAAACAATACATGGACACAGAGTACATATAGGCTCAAAGTGAGGTGTAATACTAGTGGTAGTAGTAATAATATAAGCTATATTACTACTACTACTGGTAGTAGTAATATAAGCTATATTATTACTACTACTGGTAGTAGTAATATAACTATATATATTACTATATATTACTACTACTGGTAGTAGTAATATAAGCTATATTACTAAGTTATATTACTACTACTACTACTACTACTACTACCACCACTAGTATTACAGCTCATTTTGAGCCTATGTGTACCCTCTGTGTCCATGTATTGTTTGTAATGGCTTGATAAAGTTCCTGGAGAGCGAAACGTTGCCACAATAAAATGTCACATTTGTTGCACTTGTGTCCTTTTACTGTACACAGACAATCTGTGTGTGAGGCGAGAGCGTTGCCTACCAGGCCACGGGCCACCTTTGATTTGCTTCACATGTCATCATCAGAGGGCATCTGTACATGCGGATAGTTGTATGAATTTTTTCCTTGCTACGGGAACCTGCGTTGAAAATTTGAAGCCAGTCAGATGAGGCGTTCTCATTTTATAAAAGAAAGCTTTGAAGAAAGAAAAATTGAGGCACCCATTTAGAGGTAGTTTGTTCATTCTGACTTTAATCTTCCTTCCATGGCTTCATTTTGGTGTCCCATTTTCCATATTCAGGTTTATTCTAGTGTTCTATCTTTCTTATATGGGATCATTCTGATGTTCCTTATATGGGTTGGGATTGTATCAGTGTTAAGAGACAGACAGCGGCGCCTGTTGGTTCCCCTGAGTCAGACTCCACTGTCCCCTCCCTCTTCCCCACCTCTAAGAGTGACACTACCGACTCTGTGTCGCCACCCCTTTCATCCCCACCACTCCTCACCCCTCCTTCCAAACAAAAGAAAACAAACACCTTTATTTCTGTGTAATAAATGGTTTGGTTTAGAAAGACACGTAAGCAAACACTATGACATATTTATTAGAAAACGTTTCGGTCCTGGGACCTTGATCACTTCTAACATACAGAGGTAGAAAGGCATTATATATATAGGCGGAGAGTGAGGTGTGACTCACGTGACCTGAGGCGAGACAGGCAGAGATCTTGCAGTCCGCTTGAATGAGCATCGAAATGCCTCTAACAGAGACGATGTAAGGTACGCCTGTGTCCTCCACAGAGACTCCACGGGACATTTGATGAACTGGAATGAGGCACAACTCGTTCTCACCGAACCAGACCTCAGACGCCGACGGTGCCTAGAAGCCTCACTAATCGCAGTCACCGACACTATAGAACGCAACACTGGAAACTACAAAATTTCAAAAACATTGGCATACATGATATTTAAGCACCACCAACCCAACATCACAGGAGTCACATGATTTCAACGTCTACCCGTCCTCGTCGTAGGCAGAGGTTGTTTTGATAAGGACCTGCCTCGCATGGGCCAGTAGGCCTTCTACAGTGATCCTCCATTCTTATGTTCTCATGTTCTTATGACATTCCTCAGGTCACGTGCGTCACACCTCACTCTCCGCCTATGTATATAATGCCTTTCTACCTCTGTATGTTAGAAGTGATCAAGGTCCCAGGACCGAAACGTTTTCTAATAAATATGTCATAGTGTTTGCTTACGTGTCTTTCTAAACCAACTTGTCGGTATTTATTACCAAGGTTTATACCAATAAATGGTTTAAAACCGACAAGTTGAAGATGGAGACACTTATGCAACGTATGGGAATCTTTACTGAGGAAACGTTTCGCCACACAGTGGCTTCATCAGTCCAATACAAAGCAGAAACGTTTCCTCAATAAAGATTCCCATATGTTGCATAAGTGTCTCAATCTTCAAGGTATAAGGAGACGAGGAGTTTGAGGTAATCAGTCCCTCAGCCTGAAATCGATGTGTTCAGTCCATCACTTGTAGGAAGTACAGCACAGGGCCAGAGAGGTGGCTTATATAGTGCAGTCAGAAATCGATATATTCAGTTAAAGAGAGAAATAAAAAAGGGAATTAGAAAAGCAAAAAGAGATTATGAGGTTAAAGTTGCAAAAGAATCGAAGACTAACCCAAAAGGATTCTTTCAGGTATACAGAAGTAAGATCAGGGACAAGATAGGCCCACTCAAAAGTTCCTCGGGTCAGCTCACTGACAGTGATAAGGAAATGTGTAGAATTTTTAACACATACTTCCTCTCAGTTTTTACACAGGAGGATACCAGCGATATTCCAGTAATGATAAATTATGTAGAACAGGACGATAATAAACTGTGCACTATTAGGGTCACAAGTGACATGGTCCTTAGGCAAATAGATAAATTAAAACCTAACAAATCCCCAGGCCCTGATGAACTGTATGCAAGGGTTCTAAAGGAATGTAAAGAGGAGCTTAGCACACCTTTGGCTAATCTTTTCAACATATCACTACAAACTGGCATGGTGCCAGATAAGTGGAAAATGGCAAATGTGATACCTATTTTCAAAACAGGTGACAGGTCCTTAGCTTCGAACTATAGACCAATAAGCCTAACCTCCATAGTGGGAAAATTTATGGAATCAATAATTGCCGAGGCAGTTCGTAGCCATCTTGAAAAGCATAAATTAATCAACGAATCTCAGCATGGTTTTACAAAGGGGCGTTCCTGCCTTACGAATTTATTAACTTTTTTCACTAAGGTATTTGAGGAGGTAGATCATGGTAATGAATATGATATTGTGTATATGGACTTCAGTAAGGCTTTTGACAGGGTCCCACATCAGAGACTATTGAGGAAAATTAAAGCACATGGAATAGGAGGAGAAATTTTTTCCTGGATAGAGGCATGGTTGACAAATAGGCAGCAGAGAGTTTGCATAAATGGGGAGAAATCAGAGTGGGGAAGCGTCACGAGCGGTGTTCCACAGGGGTCAGTGTTGGGCCCCCTGCTGTTCACAATCTACATAAACGACATAGATGAGGGCATAAAGAGCGACATCGGCAAGTTTGCCGATGACACCAAAATAGGCCGTCGAATTCATTCTGACGAGGACATTCGAGCACTCCAGGAAGATTTGAATAGACTGATGCAGTGGTCGGAGAAGTGGCAGATGCAGTTTAATATAGACAAATGCAAAGTTCTAAATGTTGGACAGGACAATAACCATGCCACATATAAACTAAATAATGTAGATCTTAATATTACGGATTGCGAAAAAGATTTAGGAGTTCTGGTTAGCAGTAATCTGAAACCAAGACAACAGTGCATAAGTGTTCGCAATAAAGCTAATAGAATCCTTGGCTTCATATCAAGAAGCATAAATAATAGGAGTCCTCAGGTTGTTCTTCAACTCTATACATCCTTGGTTAGGCCTCATTTAGATTATGCTGCACAGTTTTGGTCACCGTATTACAGAATGGATATAAATTCTCTGGAAAATGTACAAAGGAGGATGACAAAGATGATCCCATGTATCAGAAACCTTCCCTATGAGGATAGACTAAGGGCCCTGAAACTGCACTCTCTAGAAAGACGTAGAATTAGGGGGGATATGATTGAGGTGTATAAATGGAAGACAGGAATAAATAAAGGGGATGTAAATAGTGTGCTGAAAATATCTAGCCTAGACAGGACTCGCAGCAATGGTTTTAAGTTGGAAAAATTCAGATTCAGGAAGGATATAGGAAAGTACTGGTTTGGTAATAGAGTTGTGGATGAGTGGAACAAACTCCCAAGTACCGTTATAGAGGCCATAACGTTGTGTAGCTTTAAAAATAGGTTGGATAAATACATGAGTAGATGTGGGTGGGTGTGAGTTAGACCTGATAGCTTGTGCTAACAGGTCGGTTGCCGTGTTCCTCCCTTAAGTCAATGTGACCTGACCTGACTAGGTTGGGTGCATTGGCTTAAGCCGGTAGGAGACTTGGACCTGCCTCGCATGGGCCAGTAGGCCTTCTGCAGTGTTCCTTCGTTCTTATGTTCTTATGTTCTTATGCAGTCAGGTGATTGGAAGCAGGAGGAGTCGGGATCACAGTGGTACCATCCACTAGTGTAAGTAGGTCTTCGTCCAAAGGTTGGACAAGTGTTGAAGAATTCTTTGTATCAAGATACCATGATGTTGCACTGTCTGACAGATGTGATGAATGGTTTTGAAAACAGACAAGTTGAAGAACTGAGTCATGGAAAATATGGGAATCTTTATTGAAGAAACGTTTCGCCACACAGTGGCTTCATCAGTTTCTTAATTTGGCTGTGACTACTGTAGCAGAGTTCTGACACACGTCTGTTAACAGTTCTTACAAACACATGTGAGAGAAGATGTGGGTTCTTTTCTTTCAATTCTCTAGCAGTTATCTTAGGTGTACTCTCTAATTGCTTCTTTATCACAGTTAAAGTACGAACAGATGTCTTCTTCGAGGGGCCAAGCCGAGGTTTGGCACACGGTAACTCGATACCGCCACCAGCCTTGAAAGGCTGCACCCAGTTCCTCACTGAACGCTCACACACCAATTTGTGAAGCCCTGTGATTTGAGCTATAGTTTCAGGTGTTAAAGACTTCCTTTTACCCATAATCAAACATGTATAGCCCCAAAACCAAAGGGAACACCAGACAAAAGATGGGGCGGATGAGAGACAAAAGTGCAACATTTCCTCTCACCACGGCAGCCACGTGAGCACTGAGGAGTCACTGTGGAGTGTGACCCCTCAAGGAAGGTTCCTTGATGTTGGTGAGGGGCTCTTGATTTAGGGAATTGGATCTGTGCTCCAGTTCCCCGAATTAAGCCTGAATGCCTTCCACGTCCCCCCCCCCCAGGCGCTGTATAATCCTCCGGGTTTAGCGCTTCCCCCTTGATTATAATAATAATAATGTGGAGTGTGACGGCAGGCCGTGACGTCATGCTAACGGCTGCTACCCGGCACAATGCACTGACGAAAACAGACCCCCCTGTATGTTATGCCTTTCATTTTTGTGACGGCATTATGCCGGGGTGCTCACGCGGCATAATGTCGTGACTAGCATTGTATATATATATATAATATATCAAGTTTAGGATATGCTTATGAAGAACGTTTGTAATCCTTTGATAGAGAGTTTCAGATTTTATGACCTTTTATGCCTACTGAGTTTCTCCTTAAGTTCAGTCGAATACGTGGGGTATCGAGGAGGTATTTATTTCTTGAATTTCCCAATTACTCATTCTGGTGGGATGATACACCAGGCACGCAGACACTGATGGTGTGGTGTTTTATTTGTCAGGAAAAAATTCTGACTCGGGTGTTTAGTCACATGATGATCCGCTAAGTGACTAAGCAATCACTGACGTAACTGTGTTAGGATCCTCATATGCTTGACTGTTTACCTACTGAGCGTTATAGAGATAGACAGTATAATAACCTATGTGATAAGATACCAGACATACTAAGCAAATATCCTAAATTTGCTTGCATCACATAAGACATAATCTGTCTCTATATATTTAAATGTACTCCCGTTAACCCTTTTGGGGATTAGATCCTTGACATGTTTATATTCATGTGGTCTTGCGCTACCAATCGCAGGATGGATGTAAGGTGCACAATAAATTATTCGTTTCGGCAGCAAACTCTAATCCTAGTTTTATAGGTAAAATTTCAAAAATGTGTTTTGTTTTGAACACTAGTTGTGGGTCCCAACCAGTCTGACTCACGCTTCTCACTCACACTTTACTGCAGTCTCCCAGCCCAGACTGATTCTTGTTCTTCGTCAGGGAAAACCCCTGACATAGATGTATCATAAGGTGACCAGTTCATCGGTTCCGGCACTATGACGAGGCGTGGTAAGACTGTGCTTGACACGTGAAGGTAGGGTAGTCGATGGCACTACAGTGGGTCATGGCAGCTGCTACCGCCCGCTTTCCTGTGCTCGACTCGGTGCTCCGTGTAGTCTGACAGATTTCATTACCTTATGTGCTGAAGTATATACAAAACAGGAGACAAGCCCTTAGCTAACAGTTAAAGATTTGTCACCCTGAACTTAATTATGAGATAGTTCTTCGAGTATCATTATTTGTTCAGTGTTTTGACGTGAGGTCGATCTTACCTGACAAATTAATTTGACTTTTTTTTCACAAGCAGTAAGCAATGATGAAATGAACCGCTATTTACCTGGACTTTAGTGAGGCCTTTGATGGGATCTATCACAAAATGGGGTGGTGGTAAAGGGTAGGTTAATGATCGGGGACAGAAAGGGTGAAGGGGGATGAAACAGGTTGAGAGGTGGGGGTGAGTCATTGACGCCAGGCGTAGTTCAGTTCCGGGAAGGCGGAGCGACATAGACGCTGAGGAAAGTGAAAGGCAAAGGGAGAGGGGAAAGGAGGGGAACGGGACGGGAACACGTTAGTATTGACCACTTTGTCACTCATAAAAACATACCAGTATACGAGCACTGCAGGAGGCCCCACTGGTCATGTTACGCGGATTTGCCTTTAATTAACACATCTATTTTTTTGTTGGGGGGGGGGGGGAGCTACTCAGTGAGACGCTACTTAGCACGTTGCTCCGCTCATCTGCAACTCATACTGTTTTCCTGTACCATTTTTTTTTATCTGCCCTTAAACCAACTTGAAAACTTTCATTTGATTTTTGTCTTGGTTAGATATAGAAAGAATAAAAAGGCACAAAACACACACACACACACACACACACACACACACACACACACACACACACACACACACACACACACACACACACACACACACACACACACACACACACACATACATACATACATACATACATACATACACATACATACATATGTGCTCAAACTCACACCTATGCATCCTCACCTACAAATACACACACACTGTTGACAAGTACAACTAATAACTAACATAACAGACCAAGTGTCTATCGACAAATGCCTTTGATACCTAGTAACTAACGCAAATCTCATACATACGAAACACACACACACACACACACACACACACACACACACACACACACACACACACATACACACATACACAAAACACACACACACACACACACACACACACACACACACACACACACACACACACACACACACACACACACACACACACACACATACACACACATACACACATACACACACACACACACACACACACACACACACACACACACATACACAAAACACACATACACAAAATACACATACACAAAACACACATACACAAAACACACACGGAACACATACACAAAACACATATGTACACAATTCTTCCCCTAGCAAGCGACCCACACTTACCCAATAATTACTAGGCACTAGGTATACATCTCACTACGACCCCCACCAATTTGTAAAGGGTTAATTTTGCCTAGGCTTTATTCAGCTTAAGACATAGTTTATCAGATTTATGTACGTTTTAGCGTAAGTGACTATGGACTGAAAGTATGTGGAGAAGCGTCTTTACTGCGAGAGTTGATGATTAAACTAGATGTTATGTTTGCAGTCAGCCTTATAGTTACTTTCTTGAACACTGTGTTATTGTTTGTGCTCTCAGTCATCAATATGAAAACTAACAGAGACTAAACTACGTATGTATCCTGATAGCGCAGCTTTACCTGAAATTCTGAGCAATTGCCATAAACTTGCTTGTAACAAGTAAAACTATGACACATGTACTATACTCTACATATACTCAAATGTACTCTCAGTCTTCCTAGTTCGTAGGTTTTTGCGTATATATATATTCTGTGCGTTATCTTTCATGGGATGGATATGAGTTGCACAATAAACTAACAGCTACCATCCACAGGATGGATATGAGTTGCACAATAAACTAACAGCTACCGTCCACAGGATGGATATGAGTTGCACAATAAACTAACACCTACCGTCCACAGGATGGATATGAGCTGCACAATAAACTAACAGCTTCAGGTGTTAAGAAAAAATGCTACGTTAGTTCAAGGTGTGCCCTTGCATGTGCAGAGCAAAAAAAAAAAAAACAGCAACAGCAACCCCAGTGGAAATAAGTCACTTTGACTTTTTGGGGTTTCTTAGATATTTTACACGTGTTACTATGTATAATAGTTGTGGCATGCAAAGAGTACGTAACCTTTATTCGGTGCATGGACACACCCTCATTTACAGGCTATCTCCCCCAACCAGCGAACCAGGTTGCTAAGAGTTGATGATGGGGCCCCATCGTTCAACTAGTGACCAGGTTCTAGCCAATAAGAAGGTGGGATTGACAATCGCAGAGGTTATGTGGATACCGCTCTCCTGTCTGCCCTTGTCATTCCCACTCTAGAGCTGGTTGAAGCACGGTCTGCTATCTTGTGGCTTCTATTTCTGCCTTGCTTACCGTGGAGTGCACTATATTTATCACTGTACATAGTGTACATATTGCTGTTATAATTGGTGAAGGATAATATAAGTCTAAACTTTTTCTACTGTGTTTATTTGCTCCCATTACACCTGGGATAACAGGCCATTTGAAATCCTAGGTTGTAATATGGGTAGCCTGTCCGAGAGCTGGACTTAGAGAAACGGTTGAGCTTAGGGTGAAGCTTGTAGCAGGAACATTGTGTAGCTTGCTGTTTCGCTTCGCTTTACAAATTTTGCGTGTCAGTTGCTTATGATCAGCCTTGCTATTGTGTGATCGTTCAGCAGCTCGCTACTAGCTTGTTCAGTGTGCTCGCTTCGCTACGGTCAGTCTTGTGTGCAGTCGGCTTTGCTTGTATGCGTATTCTGCAATCGTACTGTGCATAGCTAAGCGTGTTCTGCAAATTAACGTGTTACGTTGGGGTATTCGTACTGTGCATAGCGAATAACTTATGCCACCTAGACGAGTCAGACGCCTGGTGTCGGCATATACTTTGCATAACCTACCTAAATTGTCCCTACAGCGTTGTTGGCAAATTGCTCGTTCCATTGGCATTCCCTATAAACGCACTCTTACAGCTGCGCAACTGCGTTCACTTATTGCTGACATACTTATTGAAGAAGAGATGGCACATCAAACTCCTCCCTCTACGGGAGCTAGGGCAAAAACTACTATGTTCTCGCAGGAGGAAGATGATACACCTACGGAGCAAAATGGTCAGTATAGTGCACATGGGTTGTCTCAGGGTGAATCAGCGTCGTTGGCACTTCAGCTGGCAAAAATCAATCTTGAGCAAACTAGGGAACAGAGAGCATTCGCAAGGGAAGAATTTGATAGGGAAAGAGAAAGGAGGCAGTTTTCGCATTCTGTAAACGATTTCAGTTTACAAAAAGCAGTACAGCTTGTTCCCCGCTTCAATGAGGCCGAACCAGAGCAATTTTTCGAAAGCTTCGAAAATCAGGCTCGAGCCTTGAGGTGGCCGGAACAGCACTGGGCAGCGTTGGTTCATACAGCATTATTGGGTAAGGCACAGGAATTTACGTCGGTATTAACTGACGCTGAATTCTCTGATTATCAAGTAGTGAAGACCACAGTGTTGGGAGCATATACATGTATCCCAGCTAAATATCGTAAGACCTTCAAATTGAACAGGCGGCAGCTTGGTCAATCCCTGGTGGACTTTGTGAGACAGCAAACCAAAGCTTTTACCAGCTGGTATAAAGCGAGTGGTGTCTCTAACTTTGAGGAGCTGGTGCAGCTTATTCTGATTGATAACCTGCTGGAGTCTGTGGGACCAGAGGTTCGTGTCTTTCTGCAGGATCGTGACTTAACCACTGCATTGGAGGCGGCCAGGTTGGCTGATACCTTCGAAACGAACCGCTCCTTGTCCGAGCGGTCCCGTCTCTCTTTTCAACAGTCTGGCGTGAGCAGAGATCGACAACATTGGAGAATGAAGTGCCAGCCGGAGGGAGAGCGTCTACGACATCCAACCAAGTCACCTGGTGAGCCACGCTTCTCAACATATGGTCCCCCTGCGGAGAGGCAAACTACTTATGGAGCATCTCGACAACAATATCCAGAGAGGCACCAGCCAGAACGACACCACTTGCAACGTCATCAGGGAGTAAAGGGCAAGCCTGTCGTCTGCTTCAGGTGTAATAAAGTAGGTCATATCAGTTCCAACTGCCCCCAAAAACCTCAACCCATCGGGAAAATCTCTAATATCCCTAGTAACATGTCCCCTAGAGAAGTAGAAAAAGGTATGGCCCCTTATTATTGCGAAAGTCTTATTTCCCTTCAGGAAAACTCAGAACCAACTAAAGTAAATACCTTTAGAGATACTGGAGCATATTGCTCACTTGTCAGAGAAGGAATATTACCCCTTTCAGAGAAAACTTCCTTGAATTCCTCAGTTTTATTGGAAGCTTACGGAGGAGCTATATATTCAGTTCCTTTGCATAAAATTTATGTACAGTGCAAATATTACACTGGGTACTTGACTGTAGGTATCTCAAAAGGATTTCCCATGAAAAATGCAATGTTATTACTGGGTAATAACATTACTACTGTTACTTCGTGTCCTGAACCTATAATGATTAATGCTTCTCCAGTGTTGGCCATAACTCGGGCAACATCCCAAGGGTTGTCTGGGGAGAATGTTGACCTATCCTTGGACGACTCCGATCTCGGAATAGCCACGTTGTTTTATGAGACACACCGGCCGGAGTCTCGTAAATCAAGTGAACAGACCCCGATCAAGCCTTCCTATTCCCAGGTTGCAGGATTCCCAGATGTCTCTGTTTCCATGCCCGAGGGACTGTCCTTCCGGGAGGAACAACGAAAGGACCCTTCTTTAAAATTCGCTTTTGAGGCAGCCATGGGTAAATCCTCTTTGGGTCATCCAGTCAAGTATGATGTTAAAAATGATTATTTGGTATGCACTGAGACTGGTAAGGAGACAGAGGGCCGGCAATTATACGACAGGTTAGTGGTTCCAACCAAGTATAGACCTCAGATATTAAATATAGCTCATAATACGTCATCAGGAGGTCACTTAGGAATTACAAAAACCTTGTATAGAATCACAAAAGAATTTTATTGGCCAACATTAAAGAAAGATGTGAAGAATCATATTAGGTGTTGCCGAGAATGTCAGCAAGTTGGAAAACCTGGACATTCTATTAAACCTGCACCTCTCCAACCCATACCTGCTGATGGAGAACCTTTTGCAGATTTAATTATAGATTGTGTAGGTCCACTACCTAAGTCAAAGTCTGGAAATCAGTATTTATTTACAATTATGGATAAAGTAACCAGATATCCTGAAGCGATCCCAATGCGTAGTATCAATACTAAAGCTATTCTCAAAGCTTTAACAAAATTCATTTCTTGTTTTGGCATTCCTAAAACTATACAAAGTGATCAAGGTACTAACTTCACTGCCAAAGCATTTAGGGAAGTATTAACTAGGTTAGGGATAATTCACAACTTATCCACTGCCTATCACCCTCAGTCCCAAGGCGCCTTGGAAAGATTCCACCAAACATTAAAAACAATGATGAGAAGTTTTTGCATGCACTTTCCGACAGATTGGGATGAATCTCTACCTTTGTTGCTGTTCTCAGTACGAGAGACGGTGCAAGAGTCTACAGGGTATAGTCCGTTTGAGCTGATCTTTGGGCACAATGTACGAGGTCCTCTTCGGGTGCTCAAAGAAGGATGGATGGGAGAAGACGTAAGCTCAGCACTCTACAACCCGTCTTCAAGGTTGCAGGTGGCACGTGAGTTGGCCACGGCTAACCTAAAGACAGCTCAAAGTAAGATGAAACAGAGGTATGACAAAAGTGCACAATTCCGCTCCTTCCATCCAGGAGACAAGGTGTTGGTGCAGGAACCTATACCTGGCCACACCTTGAAAGCTAGATTTACGGGACCTATGCAGATAGTAAGTAGATTATCTGATTTAAATTATGTGGTAGCTCCCATTGATAAGACCTCAAAAACAAAAACTTACCACATTAATCAAATCAAGGCCTTTCATACACCAGATAAAGTCCCAGTAATGACTCTGTCCTCTACCTCTGAGGACGACTCTGACTCTTTGCACTCTATCTCTGAAATTAATACTAAACTTTCAAATTCTGTCCTCCTCAAGGATCCTAGCCCTTTAATGGATGGATTATCTGAAATACAAGCAACCAATTTAACTGAGCTTCTACAGTCATATCCTAATATTTTTTCGGATGTGCCGAAAAAATGTACGTTAGGTTACCATGATGTAGATGTGGGAAAATCTAAACCAATTAAACTCTCCCCCTACAGAGCTAATCCTGAAAAGCAAAGGTTACTTCAGCAGGAAGTAGACTTCTTGTTAGAACATGGTTTAGTGGAGGAGTCATCTAGTCCATGGGCTTCACCGTGCATCCTAGTAAAGAAGGCTGATGGAGGGTTTCGTATGTGCACAGACTACCGTAAAGTGAACGAGGTCACAATTACAGATGCTTACCCTCTTCCTCGTCTGGATGACGTAATTGACTTTGTGGGTAAGGCTACTTTTGTGTCCAAATTAGATCTCCTTAAAGGTTACTATCAGGTACCTTTGACAGATAAGGCGAAGGAAATCTCTGCCTTCGTAATTCCAGGAGGTCATTATCAGTATACAGTTACCCCCTTCGGAATGAAAAATTCCCCCTCTTCATTCCAGAAACTCATCCATCAGGCTATTAAAGGACTTGAAGGCACGGCAGCATACCTAGATGATATTGTTGTGGTGTCTGATACTTGGGATCAACACCTACTTAGACTTAAAGCTCTGTTTGAGACCTTTAAGAATTCCCAATTAACAGTTAATTTATCTAAATCTTCCTTTGGCCAGGCCACTATCACTTTTCTAGGCCATGAAGTAGGTAGTGGTAATGTTGCACCTAAACTTGCTAAAGTTCTTTCGATTAAAGATTATCCAGTTCCTCATGATAGGAAATCTCTTCAACGTTTCCTAGGCATGATAGGATTTTACAGAAGATTCTGTAAGAATTTCTCAGATATTGTAGCCCCTCTTACCTCTCTTACCAGTCATAAAGTTCCCTTTAATTGGACGTCAGATTGTAACACTGCTTTTAATAAAGCAAAAAGATTATTGTGCTCTGCACCCATTCTCCTGTCTCCAGACTTCTCCAAACCTTTTTCATTACAGGTTGATGCTTGTGAGTCTGGGGTTGGGGCGGTACTATTACAAATCGGGAACAAGGAGTTGCAGCCTGTAGCATACTTTTCAGCTAAGTTCCAGCCACATCAGAGAGCTTACTCTACCATTGAAAAAGAAGCCCTCGCGCTGGTAATGGCTTTGGAGCATTTCGATGTTTATGTGGGCCAGACATCGCAGGTGGTCACAGTCTACAGTGATCACAACCCGTTAGTCTATCTCCAAGCCATGAAGAATCACAACACAAGGCTTATGCGTTGGACGCTCAGGCTGCAGCCCTATAACTTCAAAATTCGTTACATTGCCGGCAAAGAAAATGTGTTGGCAGACTCTTTGTCAAGAGTCTAGTTTAATATTTTATTTAGGTTAGGATGTATTTGTGGTAATCCCCCTTTCAAGCTCTTTTTTTTTATCCCCTGATGTGGGGGTTTTTTTTTAGTGAGGGGATACGGGCTACCGTCCGCTTGTATCTTGGACCTATGTTGGCCTATCTGACTGCTGTCTCACACTGAGTTTAGGGTTTGGCTTTTGGTCACTAGGAAAGCTGAGCTCTATCTAAGAGTGGGATGGTGGAGAGGATAGGCGGTCCCATTATTTTGTGCCATGGCGGCACGGTTACCACTGGGAGGTGGCAGCCTCATCCTGAGCCTTCTCGGGGGTGGGGGTGTGGCATGCAAAGAGTACGTAACCTTTATTCGGCGCATGGACACACCCTCATTTACAGGCTATCTCCCCCAACCAGCGAACCAGGTTGCTAAGAGTTGATGATGGGGCCCCATCGTTCAACTAGTGACCAGGTTCTAGCCAATAAGAAGGTGGGATTGACAATCGCAGAGGTTATGTGGATACCGCTCTCCTGTCTGCCCTTGTCATTCCCACTCTAGAGCTGGTTGAAGCACGGTCTGCTATCTTGTGGCTTCTATTTCTGCCTTGCTTACCGTGGAGTGCACTATATTTATCACTGTACATAGTGTACATATTGCTGTTATAATTGGTGAAGGATAATATAAGTCTAAACTTTTTCTACTGTGTTTATTTGCTCCCATTACACCTGGGATAACAGGCCATTTGAAATCCTAGGTTGTAATAATAGCTTTTATAAGCATTGCTACACGCTTTGGCATATAATCGACCAGTGTTGAACACATTTTGGTTAGTTCGTCGTGGTAGCAGATCCTAATAGCAGTAGCAGTTAGCTTCTCTACTGTTGAACAGTCCTGTTTCACGATCCTGCGTTTGGTTATTGCCTGTAGATTCTCAACTGGGTTGAGGTCAGGAGGGTTTCCAGGCCAGTTTAGAACGCTTAACCCGTTCTCTTCGAAGAATGTCAGCATTTTTCTGGAAGTGTGACATGGAAGTGTGACATCCTGCTGGAAAATGCCTTCTCCATCAGGAAATTCTCTGTTCCACAATGGGAAGCAAATGAGTTGTCAGGATTGCCTTGTATTTGTTACTGTTCATCGTTCCCTCAACAATAACAAGCTGTCCCGGCTCTTTAGAGTTTTACTGCTCTAAAGCATCTCTTAGGTGGGTGTTTTGGCGATGGTTGAATGCGTCCATTCCGGAAAGGTTTGCCTTTGCTTGGTCTCACTACCACTGATTTGTACCCACGTACTTCAAAGTGCGCCTCATATGAAAATATGACTTTTCTCCATTCATCTGTTGTCCATCCCTTATGATCGAGTGCCCACCCACCGCAGCCATTTTTTCTTCATAGCAACAGTCAAAAATTATTTCTTTACCAGCTTTCGGGCGGTTCTGCCAACTTCAAAGAGCCTTCGTCGAACAGTTGAAGAATCAACATTTACGCCAGCTAAAGCCAAATTTCTCTGTAGATCTTAGCTGTTTTTCTTGGGATCCTTCACACTATTTCTTATGATAACCTTGTCATCGTGAAGTAGTGTCTTGCATTTTCCTCCACATCTTTCTCGACGCAGCGCTCCACAACCACTAGTGTCGTCAGGTCTCTTCAGAGTCCGACCAACAGTTAACTTTGCTAGGCTCAAATTTTCGGCGATTTGTCTGATCCTCAAATCAGCATGTTTTCTAAGAGCTACAATACTTTTATGCTTCCTAGGTGTAACATTCATCATGAATTTCAGCGGTAATCATGAACTGAAGCCGAAAATTTGGCAAAACACATTCGTTCACGGAGCATGCTTACAGGAATAGCCTTACAAAACAACAGCTGTTGTAGCACTGCCGAGAGTCTTTGGGTAACACCATAGCTGCATGGTTGCCAGAAGTCGGTAGCAAACTCTCCTGAAAAGAACCCAAACTACTTTAAGCCCATGACTAAGACGTGAGATAATCATAAAATTTACTCCTGTCCCAATTAATTTGCACACTATTGTGGCACTTATTACTGAGACACAGTGATGAATGTATGGAACATTTAATGGAAGGGCAGGTGCGCACTCACTCACGCACGAACGCACACGCACAGGCACGCGCACACGCACAGGCACGCGCACACGCACACGCACACACACGCACACACACACGCACAAACACACACACACACACACACACACACACACACACACACACACACACACACACACACACACACACACACAAATGCACGCATATACAAAAGGCCTAGTGTCTAATCGACATGTGCCTAGGACAAAATGGTAACTAACACACAGTCACAGAGTTGTCAGGAAGTGGAATAGTCTAGCAAATGATGTAGTGGAGTCAGGAATCATACATAGCATTAAGACGAGGTATGACAAAGCTCAGGGAGCAGAGTAGGAGAGGACCTAGTAGCGATCAGTGAAGAGGCGGGGCCAGAAGCTGAGTCTCGACCCCTTCAACCACAATTAGGTGAGTAGAATTAAGCAAGTACACACACACAC
Source organism: Cherax quadricarinatus (assembly GCF_038502225.1). Taxonomy (NCBI): domain Eukaryota; kingdom Metazoa; phylum Arthropoda; class Malacostraca; order Decapoda; family Parastacidae; genus Cherax; species Cherax quadricarinatus. Next base: position 3,426,716 of record NC_091365.1, read on the forward strand.
ACACACACACCATAACACCGAGCACGTCTCCGGAGGCACACATCAACCAGGTAACTGCTGCAGCATATGGGCGCCTGGCAAACCTGAGAATAGCGTTCCGATACCTTAGTAAGGAATCGTTCAAGAAACTATACACTGTGTACGTCAGGCTCATACTGGAGTATGCAGCACCAGTTTGGAACCCACACCGGTCAAGCACGTCAAGAAATTAGAGAAAGTACAAAGGTTTGCAACAAGGCTAGTTCCGGAGCTCAGGGGAATGTCCTACGAAGAAAGGTTGAGAGAAATCGGACTGACGACATTGGAGAACAGGAGAGTCAGGGGAGACATGATAACGACATACAAAATACTGTGTGGAATAGTTAAGGTGGACAGAGACAGGATGTTCCAGATAGGGGACACAGAAACAAGGGGTCACAATTGGAAGCTGAAGATTCAGACTAGTCACAGGGATATTAGGAAGTATTTCTTCAGTCGTAGAGTCGTTAGGAAGTGGAATAGCCTAGCAAGTGATGTAGTGGAGGCAGGAACCATACATAACTTTAATTAAGACGAGGTATAACAGAGCTCAGGCAGCAGAGAGAGAGGACCTAGTAGCAATCTGTGAAGAGGCGGGGCCAGGAGCTGAGTCTCGACCCCTGCAACCACAATTAGGTGAGTACACACACACAGCTCATGGTGCAGGGAGAGTGACCCAGTAGCGGCAAGTGAAGAGGCTGGGCCAGGAGCTATGAATCGACCCCTGGAACCACAACCAGGTGAGTACACACACACACACGCTGGAAGGCAGGAGAGATAGGGAGGTTACCTGGAGGTTATTCCGGGGATCAACGCCCCCGCGGCCCGGTCCATGACCAGGCCTCCCGATGGATCAGGGCCTGATCAACTAGGCTGTTACTGCTGGCCGCACGCAGTCCGACGTACGAGCCACAGCCCGGCTGATCCGGCACTGACTTTAGGTATCTGTCCAGCTCTCTCTTGAAGGCAGCCAGGGGTTTATTGGCAATTCCCCTAATGCTTGATGGGAGGCTGTTGAACAGTTTTGGGCCCCAGACACTTATGGTGTTTTCTCTTAGTGTACCAATGGCACCCCTACTTTTTATTGGCGGCATTTTGCATCGCCTGCCCAGTCTTTTACTTTCGTAGGGAGTGATTTCTGTGTGCAGATTTGGGACCATTCCTTCCAAGATTTTCCAAGTGTAGATTATGATATATCTCTCCCTCCTGCGTTCCAACGAGTACAAGTCAAGTGCTTCCAAGCGTTCCCAGTAGTTAAGGTGCTTGACAGAACTTATACGTGCAGTAAAGGATCTCTGTACACTCTCTAGATCTGCGATTTCACCTGCTTTGTATGGAGATGTTAATGTACAGCAGTATTCCAGCCTAGAGAGAACAAGTGATTTGAAAAGGATCATCATGGGCTTGGCATCTCTCGTTTTGAAAGTTCTCATTATCCATCCTATCATTTTCTTTGCAGGTGCGATCGTGGCACTGTTGTGATCCTTGAAAGTGAGATCCTCAGACATTACTACTCCCAGGTCCCTTACATTATTTTTCCGCTCTATTGTATGGCCGGAGTCTGTAGTATACTCTGTTCTAGTTATTATCTCCTCCAGTTTTCCATAACGGAGTAGTTGGAATTTGTCCTCATTGAACATCATATTGTTTACCGTTGCCCACTGGAAAACTTTGTTTATATCTTCTTGGAGGTTAACCGCGTCCTCAGCAGATGACAGCCTCATGCAGATCCTAGTATCATCCGCAAAGGATGATACGGTGCTGTGGTGTATATCTCTGTTTATGTCTGATATGAGGATAAGGAATAAGATGGGGGCGAGTACTGTGCCTTGTGGAACAGAGCTCTTCACTATGGCAGCCTCCGATTTAACTCTGTTGACCACTACTCTTTGTGTTCGATTTGTTAGGAAGTTGAAGATCCATCTCCCCACTTTCCCAGTTATTCCTTTAGCACGTATTTTATGTGCTATTACGCCATGATCGCATTTGTCAAATGCTTTTGCAAAGTCTGTGTATATTACATCTGCATTCTGATTTTCTTCCAGTGCATCCAAGGCCATGTCATAGTGATCCAGTAGTTGTGAGAGGCAGGAGCGACCTGCCCTGAACCCATGTTGCCCTGGATTGTGCAGATTTTGGGAATCCAGGTGATTTGCAATCCTGCTTCTTAGCACTCTTTCAAAGATTTTTATGATGTGGGATGTCAGAGCTATTGGTCTATAGTTCTTAGCTAATGCTGTGCTGTCACCTTTATGGAGTGGGGCTATATCCGTTGTTTTAAGTGACTGTGGAATTTCACCCATGTCCAAGCTCCTCCTCCATAGTGTACTTAGGGCATGCGAGAGGGGTTTCTTGCAGTTCTTAATGAAAACAGAGTTCCACGAGTCTGGGCCCGGGGCTGAGTGCATAGGCATGTTGTCAATGGCTTTTTCGAAATCTATGGGAGTTAGGGTAATGTCGGAAATCTGGCATACATTTATGGAGTTTTGAGGCTCATTCATGAAGAAATCATTTGGGTCGTCGATCCTCAGACCGATCAGTGGTTCACTAAACACAGAGTCGTACTGGGATTTCAATATTTCACTCATTTCCTTGTTGTCGTCTGTGTAAGTCCCATCCTGTCTGAGTAAGGGCCCGATACTAGATGTGGTATTTGCCTTGTTTTTGGCATATGAAAAGAAATATTTTGAATTTCTTTCAATTTCACTAATAGCATTAAGCTCCTCCTGCCTCTCCTGGTTCCTGTAAGAGTCATTTAGCTTAAGTTCGATAGTTTCCACTTCCCTGGTCAGCGCCTCCCTTCGTGTATCAGATATTCTAGCACTCCTGAGGAGCTCAGTGACTCTTCGTCGTCTTCTGTAGAGGGAGCGTCTTTTTCTCTCCAGTTTACTCCTGCTCTTCTTCTTTCTTAGGGGAATATGCCTAGAACATGCTTCGGCTACCAGGAAGTTGATCCTTTCAAGGCACTGGTTTGGGTCCATGCCATTTAAGACATCTTCCCAACATGTTTCGTTTAGGACATGGTTTACCTGGTCCCAGTTGATGTTCTTGTTGTTGAAATTGTATTTTGTGAAGACACCTTCACAGGTACATGCATTCTGTTGTTCAGGACCCCTATGCATGTACGTCTGGACTTCGATTAGATTGTGATCGGAATTAGTTGTTTTTGATATTATTATGTCTCTTATCAGGTCCTCATTATTTGTGAAGATAAGGTCAAGTGTGTTTTCTAGTCTTGTTGGCTCCACTATCTGCTGGCTTAAGGTGTGTTTTTCGCAGAGAGGGAGGACATTATAACAACATATAAAATACTGAGAGGAATTGACAAGGTGGATAGTGACAGGATGTTTCAGAGATGGGACACAGCAACAAGGGGTCATAACTGGAAGTTGAAAACTCAGATGAATCCCAGGGATGTTGAAAGTATTTCTTTAGTCACAGAGTTGTCAGGAAGTGGAACATTCTGGAGCGTGATGTAGTAGAGGAAGGATCCATACATAGCTTTAAGAAGAAGTATGATAAAGCTCATGGAGTAGGAAGAGAGTGGACCCAGTAACGACCAGCGAAGAGGCTGGGCCAGGAGCTGCGACTCGACCCCTGCAACCACAAATGGGTGGGTAAAGAGGTGAGTACACACTCATACTGGTAGTGAGGCAGGACACACAAACATCAGAGGAGGGCGGGTAGTGAGGCAGGACACACAAACATCAGAGGGAGGGCGGGTAGTGAGGCAGGACACACAAACATCAGAGGGAGGGCGGGTAGTGAGGCAGGACACACAAACATCAGAGGGAGGGCGGGTAGTGAGGCAGGACACACAAACATCAGATGGAGGGCGGGTAGTGAGGCAGGATACACAAACATCAGAGGGAGGGCGGGTAGTGAGGCAGGACACACAAACATTAGAGGGAGGGCGGGTAGTGAGGCAGGACACACAAACATCAGAGGGAGGACGGGTAGTGAGGCAGGACACACAAACATTAGAGGGAGGGCGGGTAGTGAGGCAGGACACACAAACATCAGAGGGAGGGTGGGTAGTGAGGCAGGACACATAAACATCAGAGGGAGGGCGGGTAGTGATGCAGGACACACAAACATCAGAGGGAGGGCGGGTAGTGAGGCAGGACCCACAAACATCAGAGGGAGGGCGGGTAGTGAGGCAGGACACACAAACATCAGAGGGAGGGCAGGTAGTGAGGCAGGACACACAAACATTAGAGGGAGGGCGGGTAGTGAGGCAGGACACACAAACATCAGAGGGAGGACGGGTAGTGAGGCAGGACACACAAACATTAGAGGGAGGGCGGGTAGTGAGGCAGGACACACAAACATCAGAGGGAGGACGGGTAGTGAGGCAGGACACACAAACATTAGAGGGAGGGCGGGTAGTGAGGCAGGACACACAAATATCAGAGGGAGGGCGGGTAGTGAGGCAGGGCACACAAACATTAGAGGGAGGGCGGGTAGTGAGGCAGGACACACAAACATCAGAGGGAGGGCGGGTAGTGAGGCAGGACACACACACATCAGAGGGAGGGCGGGTAGTGAGGCAGGACACACAAACATCAGAGGGAGGGCGGGTAGTGAGGCAGGACACACAAATATCAGAGGGAGGACGGGTAGTGAGGCAGGACACACAAACATTAGAGGGACGGCGGGTAGTGAGGCAGGACACACAAACATCAGAGGGAGGACGGGTAGTGAGGCAGGACACACAAACATTAGAGGGAGGGCAGGTAGTGAGGCAGGACACACAAACATCAGAGGGAGGGCGGGTAGTGAGGCAGGACACGCAAACATCAGAAGGAGGACGGGTAGTGAGGCAGGACACACAAACATTAGAGGGAGGGCGGGTAGTGAGGCAGGACACACAAACATTAGAGGGAGGGCGGGTAGTGAGGCAGGACACACAAACATCAGAGGGAGGGCGGGCAGTGAGGCAGGACACAAACATTAAAGGGAGGGCGGGTAGTGAGGCAGGACACACAAACATTAGGGGGAGGGCGGGTAGTGAGGCAGGACACACAAACATTAGAGGGAGGGCGGGTAGTGAGGCAGGACACACAAACATTAGAGGGAGGGCGGGTAGTGAGGCAGGACACACAAACATCAGAGGGAGGGCGGGTAGTGAGGCAGGACACACAAACATCAGAGGGAGGGCGGGTAGTGAGGCAGGACACACAAACATTAGAGGGAGGGCGGGTAGTGAGGCAGGACACACAAACATCAGAGGGAGGGCGGGTAGTGAGGCAGGACACACAAACATCAGAGGGAGGACGGGTAGTGAGGCAGGACACACAAACATTAGAGGGAGGGCGGGTAGTGAGGCAGGACACACAAACAGAGGGAGGGCGGGTAGTGAGGCAGGACACACAAACATCAGAGGGAGGGCGGGCAGTGAGGCAGGACACACAATCAGAGGTAGGATGGGTAGTGAGGCAGGACACACAAACATTAGAGGGAGGACGGGTAGTGAGGCAGGACACACAAACATTAGAGGGAGGGCGGGTAGTGAGGCAGGACACACAAACATTAGAGGGAGGGCGGGTAGTGAGGCAGGACACAAACATTAGAGGGAGGGCGGGTAGTGAGGCAGGACACACAACCATTAGAGGGAGGGCGGGTAGTGAGGCAGGACACACAAACATTAGAGGGAGGGCGGGTAGTGAGGCAGGACACACAAACATTAGAGGGAGGGCGGGTAGTGAGGCAGGACACACAAACATTAGAGGGAGGCGGAATCTCGTCTTGAATCTCAGTCTTGAGCATCCTGTTTGTTTTCTTGGCGACAAGTTTGTCGCCAGTGATAAGTGAAGGTGACCCAGACACTGGTGTTGTGGTTGGTTGGGTGTGGGGGGGGGAGGGTGGAATGGTAAGAGGGCACTGGGCGAAGTGTGGGAGCAGTGGACAGGGTGTGGGTGGTGCAGGAGTCACTGGGCGGGGTGTGGGTGATGCCCGCTGATAACACGAGATATGAGTCTGGGGACATCTCCGGGTGGTGACGATGATGCTGTCTCACCGTCTTCACAATGTTTACATCTATGCTTGTTTAAAAAAGGTTCCTTTCTTCTACCCTGCTGACAAGCACACATACACATACACACACGGGCCCAGGAGCTGAGTCTCGACCCCTGCAACCACAATTAGGTGAGTACACACACACACAGATAAAGTAACAGAAGTAAGACACGAGAGAGAGGGGTGGGTTGATTGCATCTTCTTGGACTGCAAGAAGGCCTTTGACACAGTTCCTCACAAGAGATTAGTGCAGAAGCTAGAGGATCAGGCTCATATAACAGGAAGGGCACTGCAATGGATCAGAGAATACCTGACAGGGAGGCAACAACGAGTCATGGTACGTAATGATGTATCACAGTGGACACCTGTGACGAGCGGGGTCCCACAGGGGTCGGTCCTAGGACCAGTGCTATTTTTGGTATATGTGAACGACATGATGGAAGGGTTAGACTCATAAGTGTCCCTGTTCGCAGACGATGTGAAGTTAATGAGGAGAATTAAATCAGATGAGGACCGGGCAGGACTTCAAAGAGACCTGGACAGACTGGACACCTGGTCCAGCAACTGGCTTCTCGAATTTAATCCCGCCAAATGCAAAGTCATGAAGATAGGGGAAGGGCACAGAAGACCTCAGACAGAGTATAGACTAGGTGGCCAAAGACTGCAAACCTCGCTCAAGGAGAAAGATCTTGGAGTGAGTATAACACCGAGCATGTCTCCGGAAGCACACATCAACCAGGTAACTGCTGCAGCATATGGGCGCCTGGCAAACCTGAGAACAGCGTTCCGATACCTTAATAAGGAATCGTTCAAGACACTATACACCGTGTACGTCAGGCCCATACTGGAGTATGCAGTACCTGTTTGGAACCCGCACTTGATAAAGCACGTCAAGAAACTGGAGAAAGTGCAAAGGTTTGCGACAAGGTTAGTTCCAGAGCTAAGGGGAATGTCTTATGAAGAAAGGTTAAGGGAAATCGGCCTGACGACACTAGAGGACAGGGGGGGTCAGGGGAGACATGATAACGACATATAAAATACTGCGCAGAATAGACAAGGTGGACAAAGATAGGATGTTCTAGGGAGGGGACACAGAAACAAGAGGTCACAATTGTAAGTTGAAGACACAGATGAGTCAGAGAGATATTAGGAAGTATTTCTTCAGTCATAGAGTTGTCAGGCAGTGGAATAGCCTAGAAAGTGATGTAGTGGAGGCAGGAACCATACATAGTTTTTAAGACGAAGTTTGATAAAGCTCATGGAGCGGGGAGAGAGAGGACCCAGTAGCAACCGGTGAAGAGGCGGGGCCAGGAGCTAAGACTCTAGCAACCGGTGAAGAGGCGGGGCCAGGAGCTAAGACTCGACCCCTGCAACCACAAATAGGTGAGTACAAATAGGTGAGTACACACACACAAAATCACACACAGACAAAATCACACACGCACAAAATCACACACACACAATCACACACACACAAAATCACACACACAAAATCACACACACAAAATCACATACACACACAAAATCACACACACACAAAATCACACACAAACAAAATCACACATAAACAAAATCACACACACACACACACACACACACACACACACACACACACACACACACACACACATGATATGATAACGACATACAAAATACTGAGAGGAATTGACAAGGTGGACAAAGACAGGATGTTCCAGAGATGGGACACAGCAACAAGGGGACACAGTTGGAAGTTGAAGACACAGATGAATCATAGGGATGTTAGGCAGTATTTCTTCAGCCACAGAGTAGTCAGGAAGTGGAATAGTTTGGGAAGCGATGTAGTGGAGGCAGGATCCATACATAGCTTTAAGCAGAGGTATGATAAAGCTCACGGTTAAGGGAGAGTGACCTAGTAGCGACCAATGAAGAGGTGGGGCCAGGAGCTTGGACTCGACCCCTGCAACCTCAACTAGGTGAGTACACACACACACACACACACACACACACACGCACACGCACGCGCGCGCGCGTACGTACGTCAGCTTTATAAGGATGCAGTACAAGGTGTGGCTAGACTCCATGCCTTCACATCAACATTAAAGGAATATTATGTGCACAGTAGAGTATGAAGAAGTTTATATGGTTCAGATTGTTGGCTTAAATACATACCTGGACAATAATAGGTATGAAGACTAAAGTAAACAACATTACCAAATAATATGGCAAGAGAACGGAAGATCATAGAGCAATAGTGAGTTGTCTTTGTCCCAGTAACAAAGGCAGGGGGGGGGGGGGTTCCCGGGGGGTGGGGTGTGCCTGGGGCATAGTAAGGGTTCTTGTGGCAGGGAGGGGGTACCTGGGGTTTTGGTGGGTACTGCAAGAGTAGGGGAGAAACAGGAAACAAAGTTCTGTGCTCTCCTGGGTAGGAAACAGGAAGGACGTTGAGGTTTGATCACCAGGGAAGGGAGGGAGGGAGGTTAAAAGGGGATGTATTGTAAATGAGAGGAGAGAGTAGATTAGGAGTTATTGCTGGAGGTTACGTAAGCAGATGCAGACAAGTTGCTGGCAAAGAAGACCAGCAAAATGAGATCAGTTATGAGGGTGCCTTCATCAAATTCAACTTCAATAACAGAAACATACAATGGGATCAGCTTAACCATGTCCTCAATGAAACAAGCTGGGAAGATATCCTAAACAACTTAGATCTAAACCCTTGCTTAGAAAGAATTAACTGTGTGGCACTTGAGGTATGCTCAAAGCGCATTCCCCTAAGAAAAAAGAAGAGTAGATGTAAACTACAAAAAAACGTTCCCTCTACAGGCAAAGGCGAAGAATCACAGAGCTGATCAGAAGGGCCAGTCTATCTGAAATACGGAAGGAGGCACTGGCTAGAGAAATAGAAAATATCGAACTTAAGCTTAAGGAATCATACAGGAGCCAAGAAACACAGGAAGAACTTAAAGCCATATATGAAAATGACAAAAACTACATACAGTATTGCTCCCCTGTTTAAATGAGACAGAACTTACATAGATGACGGCAGAGAAATGAGTCATATACTGAAGTTCCAATATGATTCATTGTTTAGTGAGCCATTAATCAGACTAAGGGTCGGCAATCTGAATGATTTCTTTATGACGAAGACTCAAAATTTGGTTAATTCAAGAATTTCTGATATAATCCTAACACCACAGGACTTTGAAAAAGCAATAAATGACATGCCCATGCACTGTCCCAGGCTCAGACTCTTGGAACTCCGTGTACATCAAGAACTGTAAGAAACCCCTTTCATGTGCCTTAAATATTCTATGGAGAGGGAGCATAGACACAGTCACTAAAAATAACAGATATAGCCCCACTCCACAAAAGTGGCAGTAAAGCATTTGCGAAGAATTACAGACCGACAGCACTAACGTCCTACTTCATAAAAATCTTCGATAGGGTTCCAAGAAGCAAGATCACCATCCACTTGGGTACCCAACAATTGTACAACCCAGGTCAGCATGGGCTTAGAGCAGGTCCCTCCTGTCTCATAACTACTAGACTACCAAGACGTGATCTTGGATGCACTGGAGGACCAACAAAATGCAAATGTAGTACACAGAGACTTTGCAAAAGCCTTCAACAAGTGCGATTATGGGTAGATGGATCTATAACTTCCTAACAAATAAAACACAAAGAGTAATAGTAAAAAGAGTTAAGCCAGGGGCACCTACAGTGAAAAGCTCTGTTCCACAAGGCACAGTACTCACTTCAATCCTTTTCCTCATCGTCATATCTGACATAGAGATGTAAGCCATAGCACCATATCCTCCTTTACTGATGATACTAGAAAGTGCACGAGCGTCATCTGCTGAGGACACTGCATATCTCCAAGCAGACAATCAAATCTTTAGATGGGCCTCAGAAAACACTTTGAAGTTCAGAGAAGACAAATTTCACTTAATCTGCTGTGGAAAACTCGAGGAAATAAAAACTGGATCGGAGTATAAAACAAATTCCAACCACACAATAGAGCAAAAAACTAATGTGAAGGACCTGGGAGTGATAATGTCAGAGAATCTCACTTTCAAAGAACACATCTGGTAGGAAAATGATAGGATGGATAATGAAAACCTCCAAAACTAGGGATGCCAAGCCAATGATGATTCTTTTCAAATTGCTTATTTTCTCTATGCTGGAATATTGCTGTACACTGACAGCCCCTTTCAAGTCAGGTGAAATTGCAGACCTGGAGAATATACAGATAACTTTCACTGCACATATCAGTACGGTTAAAGTCCCTTGACCTGTACTTTTTGGAACAGGCAAGAAAGATACAGGATACTATACACTTGGAATGAAGACGAAAAGTCGGGGCACAATGAGTACACTTAAGAGACAACACAATAAGTGTCATGGGACCCAAGACTGTTCAGTTGCCTCCCAGCATACATAATGAATGGATGTCCAGAGCAATTAGTATTAATTGTTGGCTGGACAAACACTAAGGATAATGCAGTATCATTCATTGACAACTGGGACCTCTTCTGTGGCAGAAATGACATGTATGCCAGGGATGGGGGGTTACTTATCTAGGTCTGGGGTGGGGGCACTGGCCACTGCAGTGGAGTGAACTGTTAGGGATTCAGACTAGAAATAGTTAGTGGAATGGGTTTTGGGGGGAAAACAGTGAAGTCCCAGTATAGTAATGTGAGTTTTAGGGGAACTATTAATAGGCAGAATGAGGTAGATATTGGAAAACCAGTGGCACTAGGTGACAAGGACAGTAATAGGTATAGTGGAAAAATAGAAATGAGCAAGAAGGGCAAAGAGAAAGAAGAGTCTTTAAACTTAGTCGTAGTGCTAGGAATAAGATGGACGAGTTGAGATTAGTTGCAAGTGCAGGTAACATTGATGTATTTGTCATAACTGAGATGTGGTTTAATACGAAAAATCGGGACACGCCTGCTGAATGTCACATTCAGGGTTTTAAGTTGTTTCAAGTAGACAGAAGTATCGGGAAGGAGGGGGGGTTGTCACTGTATGTCTGAGATCGCTTGAACTGTTGCATACAAATGGGTATAAAGTTTGAAATAACACATACAGAGTCTGTCTGGATAGAATTATCAGAGGGGCATGAAAAAATTGATCTTAGGCGTAATATACAGTCCCCCAAACTTAGATAGGGACCAAGGGAAACTACTCGGGAAGGTCCATAACCCTAGAAGCTAAATAATTTAGAACTTAGCCATACAGATTGTGAAAAGGACTTGGGGGTTATGGTAAGAAGCAACCTTAAACCAAGACAGCAATGCCTAAGCATACATAATAAGGCAAACAGATTACTGGGATTTATATAAAAAAGTGTAAGCAACAGAAGTACAGCAGTTTTACTACAGCTTTATACATCATTAGTTGGTTTAGAAAGACACGTAAGCAAACACTATGACATATTTATTAGAAAACGTTTCGGTCCTGGGACCTTGATCACTTCTAACACATCATTAGTAAGGCCTCACCTACATTACGCAACTCAGTTCTGGTCTCCATATTACAGAATGGATATAAATTCGTTAGAAAACATTCAGCGAAGAATGAAAAAAATAATTCATAGCATTAGAAATCTTCCGTATGAAGAAAGATGGAAGTTCTTTAAATTACATTCACCTGTAAGACCAAGAATGAGAGGAGACATGATCGAAGTGTATAAGTGGAAGATGGGTATTAACAAAGGGGATATAAATAAGGTCTTGAGGATCTCTCTCCAAGAGAGAACCTGCAATAATGGATTCAAATTAGATAAGTTTAGATTTAGAAAGGATATAGGAAAGTATTGGTTTGGAAATAGGATAGTTGATGAGTGGAACAGTCTGCCTAGTAGGGTTATTGAAGCTAAAACCTTGGGTATTTTCAAACTTAGGCTGGATAAATACATGAGTGAGGGGTTGGATCTGAGTGGAACTTGCACATGGGTTAGTGGATTTATCAGAGCTTATTGTTAGGGTAGAACTAAAGTGGATTGGGCAAATATTCTGTTAGTGGGTTGGATTTGTGAAGGACCTGCCTAGTATGGGTCAACAGGCCTACTGCAGTGTTCCTCATTTCTTATGTTTTTACAAGGGGGATTACCAGTAGATCCCTGGCTGTCTTCAAGAAGGAGCTGGACAGGCACCTAAAGTCAGGTCCTGATCAACCGAGCTGTGATTCGTTTGTTGGTTTACATGCAGCCAGCAGTAACAACCTGGTTGATCAGGCTCTGATCCACCGCGAGGCCTGGTCATGGACCAGGCCGCGGGGGCGTTGCATTACCCCCCGAAACACCCTCCAGGTATACTCCAGGCAAGATAGATTGATGAACATAAGAACATGCTGATATATGCTGGGCAGGTCCCACTTACTCCCAATCATTCATACTCATATAGCTTTCCAACTTGTTTTCAATTAAATCGTCCCTATGCCTTTTACAAATTTGAATATGTACAATACAAATCCAATCTTTTGAGTTTTGCATTGGTTGAATATTTTCAGCGCTGAACTCTGTACAGAGTCGTAATGTGACATAAGTATTTCTTTACTGTCTGCTGTGAAAGGTTCCACCTCTCTTAAGCTCAATACTGCAAGTTTTTTTTTTCTTTACTGTGCATTGTATGATCTACCTACCTAGAGTCTACGTACTTGGTCTCGGACCAGGTCTCCCAGCTGCTAGACTGATTGACCAGTCTTTTGGTGCTTGTTACACGTTGTCCCAACATATGCACCACAGCTCAGCCTATTGGAAACCGACCTGAGAAACGAATTGGGTTTCCTTTTGAAGATAGCCAAGGAGTTGTAGGTAATTTTCCTTACTCACGAAGGGAGCATGCTGAAGAAATTCATCCCCTTACATATATTAAGTTCTCTCTTACCATACTCATTGAATGTCTGTTTTTCATTGGACGTATTTTACACTGCCAAGCGTCTTGCTCTATCTGGAGTGGTTTCAGTATTCAGGTTTGGGACCAGTCCCTCCAAAATTTTTCAAATGTACATTATAATGTGTCTTTGTAGTCTATGTTCCACGGAGTACAGCTCACTGTTCAGTTGTTGCCAGCAGCTCAGATGCTTCACTGAATTTATACTAGCAGTGAAGGTTCCCTGTATGTTTTCCATTTCTGCAATTTCTCCTGACTTGAAGGGGGCTGTTAGTATACAGCAACAGCCGTTCCACATTGAATGCACTGTTCCTCGTCCGATCGGTGAAGTTAAGTAACGTTGGGTTTGGTTAGTACTTGGATGGGTGAATGCCTGAGAACACCAAATGCTGTTGGCATACATTTTTTGAGTGTCACATGGCTCGGTTGATAGCGCACTCAGCTTACATACTGAGTGTCCATGGTTCGATTCATGGCACGAGTGGAAACATTGGGCATGTTTCCTTATACCTGCTGTCAATGTTCACCTAGCAGTATGTACCGGGGTATTAGCCGACTGTTGTGGGTCGCATCCTGGGGAACAAGATTAAAAGGATGACAGTTGAAATAAGAGTCATCGATGACGCACTGACTTTATTAAGTTATCCTGGGTGACTAACCTTTCCCCGGGTTAAAAATCCAAACAATTACTTAATATTCCATAGGGATGAATAAGAAACATGCGCAACACTTGGGTATCATTATAGTGGAGACATTTTGCCAAATAGTGGATTTATCAATCCGGTCCAGTGAATAATTACTGGAGACGGTGGAAGACATGAAGAAATAATTTGAGGTGATCAGTCCCTCAGACTTAATGGGGGGGGGGAGGTTGTTCGGTGCCCCAGCTTTGATGTATCTGTATGGTAGATACTCGATGATAGAGATATATAAAAATTGCGTAAGTTGTGTATTTTCTTGGACTATTGTCGGAAGCACGATATTTACAGCCAGGAATATTTGATGAAAAAAAAAATAATTTGCATTGGGTTGCTGAATTGTATTTAGATGTGGTCTCAGCTTGATGTGTTAGACACCATTAAGTTCACTAGCAGTTCATCACAGTTTGTGAATATAGAGTGGAGGTATTTTCCATTCTGATTCAAGTTTGTTCAGCTGTTTACTGTTTAAGGTGAATCTGGCACAGAACTTTGACGGTTTGTATGTACCTGATGGTTCATATGAACTGCCTCCTCGCCCCTTCCTACTATTACACCTTTTGCTACGTTCTGCCATTTTAATGTCTTATTAAAATTGCAGTGCGAAATGATGTCTGGCTCCTTGTTTATGAAGTAATTTTTTCACTACCTGATTTTTAAACTGCAGGGTATTTTCATCTGTTAGATTTTATATACGGTGCGTACAATAACTAAATTATGATTCCAGTTTTACATAAAAACTGTTTTGTATACATTATTTGAGGTGTTAAGCAACTTAGTGCATCAAGTAAGTTTTTATCCTCTACACAAAAATTATTACTTTATTTATGATCTGGTTTCATAATTTGTTACCAAATTGCCTTTTGTTTATTTTTTACCTGGTCGAAATCTTACATAAACTTTAATATTTGTTATTCTCAGTTAGGTTACACAAACATATATTAAACTATATTTGTGACTGGACTCTCCTGCGATGGAGGTAATGTACGAGTGTAGGAAAGAAAGAGGCAGCAGGGCTAATGTGGTGAAGGAAGAGGCAGCAGGGCTAATGTGGTGAAGGAAGAGGCAGCAGGGCTAATGTTGTGAAGGAAGAGGCAGCAGAATACAACCTCGTTCATATTTGCTAATATACAGGGCCTTAAGCCATCCACCAACAACAAAATACCTTTTATCAGTGGACTTCTAGTGGAGTCTAATGCAATGTTTGCAGCCTTCACAGAGACTCACACAAAAGATCACTTTGACAGTGAAATATGGATAAGTGGTTACAACCTTTTTAGATGCGACAGAAAAAACAGACAACAAGGGGGGGTTGGCCTGTATGTCAAAGAGTCCCTTATCTGCACGGAGTTGCTGAACACCACAAATGAGGTAGTTGAAGTTCTATCAATAAAGATCGAGAACCAAAACCTAGTCATTGTGGTTGTATACAAGCCACCAGATGCAACCTCCCAACAGTTCAAGGAACAGCTACTGAAAATCGATTACTGTTTGGAAAACCTTCCAGCTCCATCCCCAAACATCTTACTGCTTGGTGATTTCAACCTAAGGCATACAAAATGGAAGAATGTAGCAAATAATGTTATAGCTGAAACAATCCCCGGAGGTAGCGCAGATGAAAGGTCACACACACATGAGCTACTAAGTCTCTGCGAAAAACACACCTTAAGCCAGCAGATAGTGGAGCCAACAAGACTAGAAAACACACTTGACCTTATCTTCACAAATAATGAGGACCTGATAAGAGACATAAGAATATCAAAAACAACTAATTCCGATCACAATCTAATCGAAGTCCAGACGTACATGCATAGGGGTCCTGAACTTCAGAATGCATGTACCTGTGAAGGTGTCTTCACAAAATACAATTTCAACAACAAGAACATCAACTGGGACCAGGTAAACCATGTCCTAAACGAAACATGTTGGGAAGATGTCTTAAATGACATGGATCCAAACCAGTGCCTTGAAAGGATCAACTTCCTGGTAGCCGAAGCATGTTCTAGGCATATTCCCCTAAGAAAGAAGAAGAGCAGGAGTAAACTGGAGAGAAAAAGACGCTCCCTCTACAGAAGACGACGAAGAGTCACTGAGCTCCTCAGGAGTGCTAGAATATCTGATACACGAAAGGAGGCGCTGACCAGGGAAGTGGAAACTATCGAACTTAAGCTAAATGACTCTTACAGGAACCAGGAGAGGCAGGAGGAGCTTAAAGCTATTAGTGAAATTGAAAGAAATTCAAAATATTTCTTTTCATATGCCAAAAACAAGGCAAATACCACATCTAGTATCGGGCCCTTACTCAGACAGGATGGGACTTACACAGACGACAACAAGGAAATGAGTGAAATATTGAAATCCCAGTACGACTCTGTGTTTAGTGAACCACTAATCGGTCTGAGGATCGACGACCCAAATGATTTCTTCATGAATGAGCCTCAAAACTCCATAAATGTATGCCAGATTTCCGACATTACCCTAACTCCGATAGATTTCGAAAAAGCCATTGACAACATGCCTATGCACGCAGCCCCGGGCCCAGACTCGTGGAACTCTGTTTTCATTAAGAACTGCAAGAAACCCCTCTCGCGTGCCCTAAGTACACTATGGAGGAGGAGCTTGGACATAGGTGAAATTCCACAGTCACTTAAAACAACGGATATAGCCCCGCTCCATAAAGGTGGCAGCAAAGCATTAGCTAAGAACTATAGACCAATAGCTCTGACGTCCCACATCATAAAAATCTTTGAAAGAGTGCTAAGAAGCAGGATTGCAAATCACCTGGATTCCCAAAATCTGCACAATCCAGGGCAACATGGGTTCAGGGCAGGTCGCTCCTGCCTCTCACAACTACTGGATCACTATGACATGGCCTTGGATGCACTGGAAGAAAATCAGAATGCAGATGTAATATACACAGACTTTGCAAAAGCATTTGACAAATGCAATCATGGCGTAATAGCCCATAAAATACGTGCTAAAGGAATAACTGGGAAAGTGGGGAGATAGATCTTCAACTTCCTAACAAATCGAACACAAAGAGTAGTGGTCAACAGAGTTAAATCGGAGGCTGCCATAGTGAAGAGCTCTGTTCCACAAGGCACAGTACTCGCCCCCATCTTATTCCTTATCCTCATATCAGACATAAACAAAGATATACACCACAGCACCGTATCATCCTTTGCGGATGATACTAGGATCTGCATGAGGCTGTCATCTGCTGAGGACGCGGTTAACCTCCAAGAAGATATAAACAAAGTTTTCCAGTGGGCAACGGTAAACAATATGATGTTCAATGAGGACAAATTCCAACTACTCCGTTATGGAAAACTGGAGGAGATAATAACTAGAACAGAGTATACTACTGACTCCGGCCATACAATAGAGCGGAAAAATAATGTAAGGGACCTGGGAGTAGTAATGTCTGAGGATCTCACTTTCAAGGATCACAACAGTGCCACGATCGCACGTGCAAAGAAAATGATAGGATGGATAATGAGAACTTTCAAAACGAGAGATGCCAAGCCCATGATGATCCTTTTCAAATCACTTGTTCTCTCTAGGCTGGAATACTGCTGTACATTAACATCTCCATACAAAGCAGGTGAAATCGCAGATCTAGAGAGTGTACAGAGATCCTTTACTGCACGTATAAGTTCTGTCAAGCACCTTAACTACTGGGAACGCTTGGAAGCACTTGACTTGTACTCGTTGGAACGCAGGAGGGAGAGATATATCATAATCTACACTTGGAAAATCTTGGAAGGAATGGTCCCAAATCTGCACACAGAAATCACTCCCTACGAAAGTAAAAGACTGGGCAGGCGATGCAAAATGCCGCCAATAAAAAGTAGGGGCGCCATTGGTACACTAAGAGAAAACACCATAAGTGTCCGGGGCCCAAAACTGTTCAACAGCCTCCCATCAAGCATTAGGGGAATTGCCAATAAACCCCTGGCTGCCTTCAAGAGAGAGCTGGACAGATACCTAAAGTCGGTGCCGGATCAGCCGGGCTGTGGCTCGTACGTCGGACTGCGTGCGGCCAGCAGTAACAGCCTAGTTGATCAGGCCCTGATCCATCGGGAGGCCTGGTCATGGACCGGGCCGCGGGGGCGTTGATCCCCGGAATAACCTCCAGGTAACCTCCAGGGTTAATGTGGTGAAGGAAGAGGCAGCAGGGGTAATGTGGTGAAGGAAGAGGCAGCAGGGGTAATGTGGTGAAGGAAGAGGCAGCAGGGCTAATGTGGTGAAGGAAGAGGCAGCAGGGCTAATGTTGTGAAGGAAGAGGCAGCAGGGGTAATGTGGTGAAGGAAGAGGCAGCAGGGGTAATGTGGTGAAGGAAGAGGCAGCAGGGTTAATGTGGTGAAGGAAGAGGCAGCAGGGTTAATGTGGTGAAGGAAGAGGCATCAGGGTTAATGTGGTGAAGGAAGAGGCAGCAGGGTTAATGTGGTGAAGGAAGAGGCAGCAGGGTTAATGTGGTGAAGGAAGAGGAGCAGGGTTAATGTTGTGAAGGAAGAGGCAGCAGGGTTAATGTGGTGAAGGAAGAGGTAGCAGGGTTAATGTGGTGAAGGAAGAGGCAGCAGGGTTAATGTTGTGAAGGAAGAGGCAGCAGGGTTAATGTGGTGAAGGAAGAGGCAGCAGGGTTAATGTGGTGAAGGAAGAGGCAGCAGGGTTAATGTGGTGAAGGAAGAGGCAGCAGGGTTAATGTTGTGAAGGAAGAGGCAGCAGGGTTAATGTTGTGAAGGAAGAGGCAGCAGGGTTAATGTGGTGAAGGAAGAGGCAGCAGGGGTAATGTGGTGAAGGAAGAGGCAGCAGGGTTAATGTGGTGAAGGAAGAGGCAGCAGGGTTAATGTTGTGAAGGAAGAGGCAGCAGGGTTAATGTGGTGAAGGAAGAGGCAGCAGGGTTAATGTGGTGAAGGAAGAGGCAGCAGGGTTAATGTGGTGAAGGAAGAGGCAGCAGGGGTAATGTGGTGAAGGAAGAGGCAGCAGGGTTAATGTGGTGAAGGAAGAGGCAGCAGGGGTAATGTGGTGAAGGAAGAGGCAGCAGGGGTAATGTGGTGAAGGAAGAGGCAGCAGGGTTAATGTGGTGAAGGAAGAGGCAGCAGGGTTAATGTTGTGAAGGAAGAGGCAGCAGGGTTAATGTGGTGAAGGAAGAGGCAGCAGGGTTAATGTGAAGGAAGAGGCAGCAGGGGTAATGTGGTGAAGGAAGAGGCAGCAGGGTTAATGTGGTGAAGGAAGAGGCAGCAGGGGTAATGTGGTGAAGGAAGAGGCAGCAGGGTTAATGTGGTGAAGGAAGAGGCAGCAGGGGTAATGTGGTGAAGGAAGAGGCAGCAGGGTTAATGTGGTGAAGGAAGAGGCAGCAGGGGTAATGTGGTGAAGGAAGAGGCAGCTGTAGTAAGGTGGTGAAGGAAGAGGCAGCTGTAGTAAGGTGGTGAAGGAAGAGGCAGCTGTAGTAAGGTGGTGAAGGAAGAGGCATAGGTGTGGAAGGGAATGAAGAAACTCATGGAAGTGAAGGAAAACTTATCTTTGGGAAGGGGAGATGAAGGAAGACTCATAGATGGGGAGGGGGTGAAGGAACGCTGATTTGTAGGTAAGGAAGGGGGTGTTGAGTGGGGTGGAGTGAGGCGGGGAGAGTAGAATGGGACGTGGAAAAGTGAATCAGGAGGACGGCCACACAGCACCTGGATGGCGCCATTCACCTGGGTGGCGCCGGCCTGCCGCCCGCCCGCCCCTCCCTCCGTCCAACCCCAGCCCCTCCCTACCACCGCCCCTCCCTTTACCCTGGATCTCCCCAACAACAACCATCCCCGCCCTCCCCACCACCTTCCCCTGGCTCAGACACGCAGGAAGGCTCATGCTACCTTCACACGCTCTCCATAACCCCTCCCTCCCTGCTTTCTCCTCTGCTAACTTCATTATTTCCTCCACTATCTAACTTGCTGTACTTTTATGTGCTCTCAGACCTCCTTGCTTTTGTTTGTTATAACTTTATTATAGTCTGTATTTTTATTATAGATTAAGTTGTATTTTTATTATAATTTACGCTCTAATTTTTAAAATTATATCTTGTATTCCATTTTCGAGCATTTTTGTTCCCTACGTCCCCTGTTTACTTCACGTGCTTCCCTCCATATCCAACTGTCTTTATATGCTGTCTGTATCCTCTGCCTGTGATTGTGACTCACTGTTCCTACCTCCCACCTGGCTCTCCCTTTATCCCGTAGCTCCCTCCTTCCCGTACATAAGAACATAAGAACGAAGGAACACTGCAGCAGGCCTACTGGCCCATGCGAGGAAGGTCCAAGTCTCCTACCGGCTTAAGCCAATCCACCCAACCCAGTCAGGTCAGGTCACATTGACTTAAGGGAGGAACACGGCAACCGATGGTAGCACACGCTATCAGGTCCAACTCACACCCACCCACATCCACTCATGTATTTATCCAACCTATTTTTAAAGCTACACAACGTTCTGGCCTCTATCACTGTACTCGGGAGTTTGTTCCACTCATCCACAACTCTATTACCAAACCAGTACTTTCCTATATCCTTCCTGAATCTGAATTTATCCATCTTAAAACCATTGCTGCGAGTCCTGTCTAGGCTAGATATTTTCAGCACACTATTTACATCCCCTTTATTTATTCCTGTCTTCCATTTATACACCTCAATCATATCCCCCCTAATTCTACGTCTTTCTAGAGAGTGCAGTTTCAGGGCCCTTAGTCTATCCTCATAGGGAAGGTTTCTGATACATGGGATCAACTTTGTCATCCTCCTTTGTACATTTTCCAGAGAATTTATATCCATCCTGTACTACGGTGACCAAAACTGTGCAGCATAATCTAAATGAGACCTAACCAAGGATGTATAGAGTTGAAGAACAACCTGAGGACTCCTATTATTTATGCTTCTTGATATGAAGCCAAGGATTCTATTAGCTTTATTGCGAACACTTATGCACTGTTGTCTTGGTTTCAGATTACTGCTAACCAGAACTCCTAAATCTTTTTCGAAATCCGTAATATTAAGATCTACATTATTTAGTTTATATGTGGCATGGTTATTGTCCTGTCCAACATTTAGCACTTTGCATTTGTCTATATTAAACTGCATCTGCCACTTCTCCGACCACTGCATCAGTCTATTCAAATCTTCCTGGAGTGCTCGAATGTCCTCGTCAGAATGAATTCGACGGCCTATTTTGGTGTCATCGGCAAACTTCCCGATGTCGCTCTTTATGCCCTCATCAATGTCGTTTATGTAGATTGTGAACAGCAGGGGGCCCAACACTGACCCCTGTGGAACACCGCTCGTAACGCTTCCCACTCTGATTTCTCCCCATTTATGCAAACTCTCTGCTGCCTATTTGTCAACCATGCCTCTATCCAGGAAAAAATTTCTCCTCCTATTCCATGTGCTTTAATTTTCCTCAGTAGTCTCTGATGTGGGACCCTGTCAAAAGCCTTACTGAAGTCCATATACACAATATCATATTCATTACCATGATCTACCTCCTCAAATACCTTAGTGAAAAAAGTTAATAAATTCGTAAGGCAGGAACGCCCCTTTGTAAAACCATGCTGAGATTCGTTGATTAATTTATGCTTTTCAAGGTGGCTACGAACTGCCTCGGCAATTATTGATTCCATAAATTTTCCCACTATGGAGGTTAGGCTTATTGGTCTATAGTTCGAAGCTAAGGACCTGTCACCTATTTTGAAAATAGGTATCACATTTGCCATTTTCCACTTATCTGGCACCATGCCAGTTTGTAGTGATATGTTGAAAAGATTAGCCAAAGGTGTGCTAAGCTCCTCTTTACATTTCTTTAGAACCCTTGCATACAGTTCATCAGGGCCTGGGAATTTGTTAGGTTTTAATTTATCTATTTGCCTAAGGACCATGTCACTTGTGACCCTAATCGTGCACAGTTTCGTATCGTCCTGTTCTACATAATTTATCATTACTGGAATATCGCTGGTATCCTCCTGTGTAAAAACTGAGAGGAAATATGTGTTAAAAATTCTACACATTTCCTTATCACTGTCAGCGAGCTGACCCGAGGAACTGTTGAGTGGGCCTATCTTGTCCCTGATCTTACTTCTGTATACCTGAAAGAATCCTTTTGGGTTAGTCTTCGATTCTCTTGCAACTTTAACCTCATAATCTCTTTTTGCTTTTCTAATTCCCTTTTTTATTTATCTCTTTAACTGAATATATCGATTTCTTAATTGCCCCTCTCCTCTTTTGATTTGCCTATATATGCCTCTCTTTTGACCAATCAGATATTTTAATCTATTGTTCATCCATTTAGGATCATTTTTGTTTGATCTGATTTCCCTATTTGGAACATAATTTGACTGAGCAGCTAGAACTATGCCCTGGAAAGCATCATATCGGCAACCATCACCACCTACCTGACCCTTAGTCAGGTCATTCCAATTCAGCCCACCTAAGTAATTTTTCAGTCCTATGAAATCAGCCAAGCGAAAGTCAGGGACGGAGACTTGATTGCCATTATTAGGGGAATTCCATGATATATTAAAACTGAGTGATTTGTGATCACTTTCCCCAAGCTCATCATTAACCTCAAGATTATTAATTAGTGTTTCCCTACTGGCAAGAACCAAGTCAAGGAGGTTATTTCCCCTAGTAGGCTCTGTCACAAACTGTTTTAAAAAACAATCCTGGATCGTATCAAGAAAGTCACTTGACTCTAAATTTCCTGTCAAATTGCTCCAGTCAATCTGTCTATAGTTGAAATCTCCCATTAGCACAACATTTTCGTATGTAGATGCCTTACGAATTTCGTCCCATAAAAACAATCCTGGATCGTATCAAGAAAGTCACTTGACTCTAAATTTCCTGTCAAATTGCTCCAGTCAATCTGTCTATAGTTGAAATCTCCCATTAGCACAACATTTTCGTATGTAGATGCCTTACGAATTTCGTCCCATAGAAGTTTACTGCACTCCCTATCAAATCTGTACCAGGATGCCCTCTCTTGAGCAACTTTACCAGCAGCTGAGAGAGGAGCTCAGAGTTGCTAAGATGGAGATACGGCGATTAACGGAGGACAACAAGAGGATTCGTAGTAATTCTTCTGTTGTGAGTCCCCAGGTTAAGAGGGGAGCTTGGTCAGTGGCCGGGCAACATGGAACCAAGCTGAAGATCAAGAAAACGGTTGGAGAGGCAGAAACAACGAGAACCCAGAAGACTACCTTGGAAACTTCCAACTCATTCTCGGTGCTACCTGACGAATGTGAGTGTTCTACTGGGAATGCCACAACGAGCACCAAAGAAGCATTGGCAGACGTGAGTAAGACATCCCTAGAAACCCCAACGAAGACCATCGAGAACATCTTGACGAATTCTGCAAGTGGTGTAATGCTACCTGGCGAATGTGAGTCGACTACTCGGAGCATCACGACGGACGACGCCAAGGAAGGTAATAACATTGTTGTTGTTGGGGATAGCCAGATTAGGTACATGGATAGGGCATTCTGCTTGAAGGATAGGAGTAGGAGGCAGAGAGTGTGTTTTCCTGGGGCTGGGATGAAAGATATTGTTAGCCGTCTGGATGACATCATGAGAGGTAATGGGAGCAATCCTATTATCTGTCTCAGTGCTGGAGGCAACGATGTTGGCAGACGTAGGAGTGAGGACCTGATTAGCAGGTATAGGACAGCAATAGAGATAATTAGGAGGAAGGGTGGGAAACCTGTAATATGTGGTATTTTGCCAAGGAATGGAGTTGGAAATGAATGGTTGTCCAGAGCAATTGGTGTCAATTGCTGGCTGGACAAATACTGTAAGGAAAATGCGGTAACATTCATTGACAACTGGGACCTCTTCTATGGCAGAAATGACATGTATGCCAGGGATGGGGTTCACTTATCTAGGTGTGGGGTGGGAGCACTGGCCAACGCAGTGGAGGGAGCTGTTAGGTCTTTAAACTAGGAATAGTTAGTGGTATGGGTTTTGGCGGGAAAACTGTGAAGTCGCAGGGTAGTAACATGAGTACTAGGAGAACTAGTAATAGGCAAAATGAGGTGGATATTGGAAAGCCAGTGGCACTAATTGACAAGGACAGTAATAGGTTTAGTGGAATAACAGAAAGGAGCAGGAAGGGTAAAGAGAGAGGAGGGTCATTAAATATTTATTACACAAATAGTCGCAGTGCTAGGAATAAGATGGACGAGTTGAGACTAGTTGCTAGTGCAGGTAACATAGATGTATTTGCCATTACTGAGACGTGGTTTAATTCAAAAAGTCGGGACATGCCTGCAGAATGTCACATTCAGGGTTTTAAATTGTTCCAAGTAGATAGAAGTATCGGGAAGGGGGGTGGGGTGGCATTGTATGTCCGAGATCGCTTGAACTGTTGCATAAAAACGGGTATTAAGTCTGAAGTAACACATACAGAGTCTGTTTGGATAGAATTTTCAGAGGGGCATGAAAAATTAATTTTAGGTGTGATATACCGTCCCCCAAATTTAGATAGGGACCAAGGGAGACTACTATGGGAGGAAATTGTTAGGGCCACAAGGCACGATAATGTAGTAATTCTAGGAGACTTTAACTTTAGTCATATTGATTGGAATTTCTTGACTGGGAATTTAGAATCATACGATTTCTTAGAAGTAGTTCAGGATTGTTTTTTGAAGCAGTTTGTGACAGAACCTACAAGGGGAAATAACCTGCTTGACTTAGTTCTGGCAAACAATGAATCCCTTGTTAATAATTTAGAAGTTTCAGAGGAACTGGGTGCTAGCGACCACAAATCAATTACATTTAGAATTGAATGGAAGTATGATAGTAGGGATAACTCAGTAACAGTCCCAGATTTTCGCTTAGCAGATTACGATGGGGTAACGAAGAGAGCTATCAATATGACAGTTTTCTGAACACAATACATATGAATGGTTCATCTGTACAACTGACTTTATTGAGGAAACGTTTCGCCAACGTGGCTTCAAGAGAGCTTGAAGAACAGGAGGAGAATCAGTCCCACATATCAAGACTGAGTTTTCAAGATGATGGACACAATACATGCTGCTCAAAGAACGTTTATCCCTTATAAGGAAATTAGATCAAATAGAAATGACCCAAAATGGATGAATAATAGGCTGAAATATCTACTAGGGCATAAGAAAGGAATTTATAGGCGTATCAAAAGAGGCGAGCGTCATCTTATGAATCAGTATATTGACATTAAGAGGGACATTAAAAAGGGGATAAGAAAAGCTAAAATGGACTATGAAATTAAAGTTGCTAGGGATTCTAAAACTAACCCAAAAAGTTTTTTCCAGGTATATAGAACAAAAGTCAGAGATAAGATAGGTCCCCTTAAAAATAACTACGGGCATCTTACTGACAAAGAGAATGAAATGTGCTCGATTTTAAATAATTATTTTCTCTCGGTTTTTACACAGGAAGACACTAATAATATTCCGGTAATTAATTTTTATAGTGGATCAGAAGAAGATAAATTATGTAACATCACAGTCACTAGTGAAATGGTTGTGAAGCAGATAGACCGACTGAAGCAAAATAAGTCACCGGGTCCTGATGAGGTTTTTTCAAGGGTTCTTAAGGAATGCAAAATGGAAGTCTGTGAACCATTAACTAATATTTTTAATTTATCTCTTCAAACAGGTGTAGTGTCTGATATGTGGAAGATGGCTAATGTAATTCCTATTTTTAAAACAGGGGACAAGTCGTTACCGTCAAATTACCGCCCAATAAGCCTGACCTCAATTGTAGGCAAATTACTAGAGTCAATTATAGCTGAGATTATAAGAAGCCATCTCGATAAGCATAGCTTGATTAATGATACTCAGCATGGATTCACAAGAGGCCGGTCTTGTCTAACTAATTTATTAACTTTCTTCAGTCAAGCTTTTGAGGCTGTTGACCATGATAAAGAATTTGATATAATTTACTTAGATTTTAGTAAGGCATTTGATAGAGTTCCGCACCAAAGACTGTTGAAGAAAGTAGCAGCTCATGGCATTGGGGGAAGGGTGCTCTCGTGGATCGAGTCATGGCTCACAGACAGGAAGCAGAGAGTGTCCATAAATGGGGTTAAATCCGAGTGGGGATCAGTAACAAGTGGCGTTCCACAGGGATCAGTCTTGGGCCCGTTGTTGTTTATAATATATATCAATGATCTTGATGAAGGAATTACTAGTGATATGAGCAAATTCGCCGATGACACGAAGATAGGTAGGATAATTGATTCAAACGTAGATGTTAGGGAACTTCAGGAGGATTTAGACAAACTCTACTCTTGGTCAGAAAAGTGGCAGATGCAGTTCAATGTAGATAAATGCAAGGTTCTGAAGCTCGGGAGTGTCCATAACCCTAGCACTTATAAGTTAAATAATGTAGAACTTAGCCATACAGATTGCGAAAAGGACTTGGGGGTTATGGTAAGCAGCAACCTTAAACCAAGACAGCAATGCCTAAGCGTACGTAATAAGGCAAATAGATTACTGGGATTTATATCAAGAAGTGTAAGCAACAGAAGTCCAGAGGTCATACTGCAGCTTTATACATCATTAGTAAGGCCTCACCTAGATTATGCAGCTCAATTCTGGTCTCCATATTACAGAATGGACATAAATTCGTTAGAAAACATTCAGCGTAGGATGACTAAATTAATACATAGCATTAGAAATCTTCCTTATGAAGAAAGATTGAAGACTCTTAAGTTACATTCACTTGTTAGACGAAGAATGAGGGGAGACCTGATCGAAGTGTATAAGTGGAAGATAGGTATTAATAAAGGGGATATTAACAAGGTCTTGAGGATATCTCTCCAAGAGAGAACCCGCAGTAATGGATTTAAATTAGATAAGTTTAGATTTAGAAAGGACATAGGAAAGTATTGGTTTGGAAATAGGGTAGTTGATGAGTGGAACAGTCTACCTAGTTGGGTTATTGAGGGTAGGACTTTGGGTAGTTTCAAATTTAGGTTGGATAAGTACATGAGTGGGAGGGGTTGGATTTGAGAGGGACTTGCACATCGGAGCATGTTTCTTGGGTGGCATTGAAAATTGGGTTGGTCAAATGTTTGTTAGTGGGATGAATTGTAAAGGACCTGCCTAGTATGGGCCAACAGGCTTGCTGCAGTGTTCCTCTTTTCTTATGTTCTTATGTACCCACATAAGAACATAGAACACTGCAGAAGGTCTACTCACAACTTGTCCAATACCCCTGCCAAGCTACCCAAGACTCTATAACCCCACCCGGTAGATCATCAGTTTTTTTAAGTTTAATATGTTTATTATGCACCCCATACCCATCCTGTGGGCGGTAGTCAAAAGATTACAGAGGTACATAATGGGTCCAGGGACTGGGCCTCGAAGTTTTGATAGCTGAGCAAGTTACAGAGGTAATGAATTCACAATTTACAAAGGTAATGAACTCACAATTTACAAAGGTAATGAACTCCAGGTAGGTCTAGTCACAATCATGACAAGTTACAAAGGTATTTACAGATTACAGAGGTACACAATGGGTCCAGGGACCGGGCTCCAAAGTTTTGATGGCTGAACTAGGTACAAGGTAATGAACTCACAAGTTACAAAGGTAATGAATACTGTAAGAATGGTTACTTACGTTTATACATGGCTGCAATCATGAACAAATTTTAGAGTAATGAGCAATTCACACTTCCACACCCAGTCACAACTGTAGTGAGTTATTGGTGCAAATGTTGATTGCTGAGTCTCTCTCTCTCTCACACACACACACACACACACACACACACACACACATACAAATTCATACACACACACATAAACACACACACACACACACACACACACACACACACACACACACACACACACACACACACACACACACACACACACACACACAAACTCATACACACACACGCACACACACTCATACACACACACACTCATACACACACACACACTCATACTCACACACACACACACACACACACACACACACACACACACACTCATACACATACACACAAACACACACACACACACACACACATCAGCGAAGAGGCGGGGCCAGGAGCTATGAATCGACCCCTGCAACCACAAATAGGTGAGTACAAATAGGTGAGTACACACACAGACACACAGACACACACAGAAACACACACACAGACACACACACACAGACACACACACAGACACACACACACACACACACACACACACACACACACACACACACACACACACACACACACACACACACACACACACACACACACACACACACACACACGCACGCACGCACGCACGCACGCGCGCACACACACACACACACACACAAACCTACTGGAGTTCTATAACATGGTGACAGCAGTAAGACAAGAAAGAGAGGGGTGGGTGGATTGCATTTTCTTGGACTGCAAGAAGGCGTTTGACACAGTTCCACACAAGAGATTGGTGCAAAAACTGGAGGACCAAGCAGGGATAACAGGGAAGGCACTACAATGGATCAGGGAATACTTGTCAGGAAGACAGCAGCGAGTCATGGTACGTGGCGAGGTGTCAGAGTGGGCACCTGTGACCAGCGGGGTCCCGCAGGGGTCAGTCCTAGGACCAGTGCTGTTTCTGGTATTTGTGAACGACATGACGGAAGGAATAGACTCTGAGGTGTCCCTGTTTGCAGATGACGTGAAGTTGATGAGAAGAATTCACTCGATCGAAGACCAGGCAGAACTACAAAGGGATCTGGACAGGCTGCAGACCTGGTCCAGCAATTGGCTCCTGGAGTTCAATCCCACCAAGTGCAAAGTCATGAAGATTGGGGAAGGGCAAAGAAGGCCGCAGATGGAGTACAGTCTAGGGGGTCAGAGACTACAAACCTCACTCAAGGAAAAAGATCTTGGGGTGAGTATAACACCAGGCACATCTCCTGAAGCGCACATCAACCAAATAACTGCTGCAGCATATGGGCGCCTAGCAAACCTCAGAACAGCATTCCGACATCTTAATAAGGAATCATTCAGGACCCTGTACACCGTGTATGTCAGGCCCATATTGGAGTATGCGGCACCAGTTTGGAACCCACACCTAGCCAAGCACGTGAAGAAACTAGAGAAAGTGCAAAGGTTTGCAACAAGACTAGTCCCAGAGCTAAGAGGTATGTCCTACGAGGAGAGGTTAAGGGAAATCAACCTGACGACACTGGAGGACAGGAGAGATAGGGGGGACATGATAACGACATACAAAATACTGAGAGGAATTGACAAGGTGGACAAAGACAGGATGTTCCAGAGATTGGACACAGTAACAAGGGGACACAGTTGGAAGCTGAAGACACAGATGAATCACAGGGATGTTAGGAAGTATTTCTTCAGCCACAGAGTAGTCAGTAAGTGGAATAGTTTGGGAAGCGATGTAGTGGAGGCAGGATCCATACATAGCTTTAAGCAGAGGTATGATAAAGCTCACGGCTCAGGGAGAGTGACCTAGTAGCGATCAGTGAAGAGGCGGGGCCAGGAGCTCGGACTCGACCCCCGCAACCTCAGCTAGGTGAGTACACACACACGCACACACGTACATACACACACACATACACACACACACACACACACACACACACACACACACACACACACACACACACACACACACACACACACACACACACACACACACATACTCACACGTACAACAGGCCTAGTGTCTAATCGACATGTGCCTAGGACAAAATGGTAACTAACACACACACACACACACACATACTCGGACTCGACCCCTGCAACCTCAACTAGGTGAGTACAACTAGGTGAGTACACACACACACACACACACACACTACAGACCAGTGTCACTGACATTTATAGTATGCAAAATCATGGAGAAGATTATCAGGAGAAGAGTGGTGGAACACCTAGAAAGGAATGATCTCATCAACAGCAGCCAACATGGTTTCAGGGACGGGAAATCCTGTCACAAACCTACTGGAGTTCTATGACATGGTGACAGCAGTAAGACAAGAGAGAGAGGGGTGGGTGGATTGCATATTCTTGGACTGCAAGAAGGCGTTTGACACAGTTCCACACAAGAGATTGGTGCAAGAACTGGAGGACCAAGCAGGGATAACAGGGAAGGCACTACAATGGATCAGGGAATACTTGTCAGGAAGACAGCAGCGAGTCATGGTACGTGGCGAGGTGTCAGAGTGGGCACCTGTGACCAGCGGGGTCCCACAGGGGTCAGTCCTAGGACCAGTGCTGTTTCTGGTATTTGTGAACGACATGACGGAAGGAATAGACTCTGAGGTGTCCCTGTTTGCAGATGACGTGAAGTTGATGAGAAGAATTCACTCGATCGAAGACCAGGCAGAACTACAAAGGGATCTGGACAGGCTGCAGACCTGGTCCAGCAATTGGCTCCTGGAGTTCAATCCCACCAAGTGCAAAGTCATGAAGATTGAGGAAGGGCAAAGAAGACCGCAGACGGAGTACAGTCTAGGGGGCCAGAGACTACAAACCTCACTCAAGGAAAAAGATCTTGGGGTGAGTATAACACCAGGCACATCTGAAGCGCACATCAACCAAATAACTGCTGCAGCATATGGGCGCCTAGCAAACCTCAGAACAGTATTCCGACATCTTAATAAGGAATCGTTCAGGACCCTGTACACCGTGTACGTTAGGCCCATATTGGAGTATGCGGCACCAGTTTGGAACCCACACCTAGCCAAGCACGTAAAGAAACTAGAGAAAGTGGAAAGGTTTGCAACAAGACTAGTCCCAGAGCTAAGAGGTATGTCCTACGAGGAGAGGTTAA